>NC_083288.1:25775324-26080392 GCF_963506605.1 Zootoca vivipara | reverse complement strand
TGTAAGTCTAAAAATTAGTAAGTAGAAAAAATCCTATCTAAACCACATCCAAGATGGCGATGGAGCTCCATTCGTAAGTAGAAACATTGGTAAGTAGAGTTATTCATAAGTAGAGGTACCACTGTATCTGCTTACAGTGACTTCAAAAATGGTAAAAAAAACTGATAAATAAATTTTTTAAAATCATTTTGTGTGTGAGGGTTTTTTAAAAATCAAATCTCTTTGAAAGTAAGATTTTATCTAATCTTTAATGAAAGCTCATCAAATTATGATACAGGGAAATGAGGTTGTAAAAAAGTCATCACCCTAGTGCCCATCCTAGATATTTCAAAGCAGGGGAGGCACCCTTTTTCATTGTTGCAGGCCCCACATATCAATGGTGCGTGTGACCAGAAGCACAACTGGGTGACGCGATGAAGGTAAATTTGACCTTCGTATGTAAAAATGTAAGGCTGACCTGCTGGATCAAGCCCATCTAGTCCAGCATCTTGTTCTCACAGTGGCCAGCCAGATGCTTGTAGGAAGACCACAAGCAGGACCTGAGCACAAGAGCCCTCTCTCTTCTCCCCCACTGTGGTTTCCAGCAACTGGTATTCAGAAGCGTTACTGATGTCTAGGCAAAGCTT
The DNA here is from genome assembly GCF_963506605.1 of Zootoca vivipara. NCBI lineage: Eukaryota > Metazoa > Chordata > Lepidosauria > Squamata > Lacertidae > Zootoca > Zootoca vivipara. Next base: position 26,079,766 of record NC_083288.1, on the reverse strand, counting down.
TAGACATCATGGCAAACAGGCCAGTTTCTTCACAGGCTCCCGCACCCCTCTCTAGTCTCCGTCCAGGCAAGCAAAAGCCATGACCAGCATTGTAGGGCACTGTCATGGACTGGTTGGACGGAGAGGAATGTCACTGGGTGGCACCAGGTGGGGAACCCCCAAGGAAAGAAGGCTCAGAGCCAGGGGATTGGTGGTGGGACAACAACGAGTAGTTAGAGGGAGAATATTTTTTGGGGGGGGGGGAGGTGTTGGTAGCTGAAGAAGTTACATGGTTTAGTGAGAAGGGAGAGTCTGTGGCAGAGAGAAGACCAGAAGCAGAAGCAGGAGGGGAAGGAGGCCTGGAGGCAGAGTTGACTCAGGCTGGTGAATTTTCAAGCGTATCTTCCCCTCCCAGACTTCCAGTCCTGGGAGAGGAGCGGGACATTTCTGCTGAAGTTGAATACATGCATAGCAAGGGGCACTCCAACGCATTGGACAAGGACCCCCCTAAGAGAGCCAGGAATTGTGTTGTTGGTTTGTGTTGGCTCAACCAAATGGGCAGAATTGGCAGGTGCTGGCGGCAGCAGTGGTGGACCTACGTTTTGGGGGCCCTGAAACTTGAACTGTTACGGGGGCCACTTTGCAACAGTGTCTGCATAGCCACTGTTATCTTCTTCGGCGGGGGCTGTTCCATGACAGATCACCACACCTTTACAACATTGGCTCTCAAAGTTTTGGAATTGTTGACATACAGACAGCAAAGAATCAATCGATTTGACTTGTGACATTCAAATGGGGTCTACTAGGCCCAAATTTTTAAAGCAATGTGGACTGACGTTGTTTCTGCCCCCCCCCCCTGAGATTAGGGGCCTTGAAACCAAAGCTTCATTAGTAAATGCACCCCTGGATGGTGGCACAATTCGAGGGGAGCCTGCAGGCTGCACTCTCTTATCGTCTGAGCTTTTGACACCACCAACTTACTAGGGAGATTGAGAGTGTACCCCAAAAGTGACACCACCCCCTGGGTTTCTGCTATCTGTTAAGGGTGCTGCTGAGAGGAGACCCCTATCCCCCTCACAGAGCTACAATTCTCAGAGTGGTTTAACTGTCAATCCCTCGTCACAGGGAACTCTGGGAACTGAAGCTCTGTGAGGGGAAAAGGGGTCTCCTGACAACTCCCAGCAGCACCTTTAACAAACAACAGTTCCCAGGATCCTTTGGGGGAACCCATGAGTTGTTTTAAGTGGCACGATTTAAATGTATGTTGCAGATGGGGCCGTAGTCATTAATGGGTATTGTTGAAGGAAAGACAGCCACCAGATGGCACTCTATAACCAAAGTAGAGCAGTGGAAGGTTTAGGTTTTCTATCCCAATTCGCCCCAGGGCTGCCTCATCCATAGCAATCCTTTGCGAACGTGTGATTGCAGAACGCGCACACTGCAGTTTTCAAGTCCATGCAGAAGCAGCCTTGTAATGGAAGGCTATGTCTACCCTACAGTTTGAAAGCAGATTAAAACCTGGTTTTAGCCATCATGGCTTCCCTAAGAACTTCTGGGATTTTGAGGTGTTATTTTTGTAGAAAAAGAGGTGCCAGAACTCACTATGAATGCCTCCCTTGTTCTCTTATAATAGCAATGGCACCCAGAACTGAGTTCTGGGAGATTTACTTTTAAAGGACCAGTTGACCCACGGGGTTGCTTTCAACTCTACAATTCTATGATTTTATTCCAGCCGTACAGAAACAAAAACGACAAAGGTAAAAACATCAGAAATTATTATTGTTATTCTTTATTAAATTCGTATGCCACCCTATCCCCTCAGACCTCAGGACGGTTCACAACATACAGTATAAAAAACACAAAATACATAATAAAAATAAGAACAGAAACAAACCAATAGTACTCTGTCCCACAACACATTTAAAAAGGCATCGGATGTCACTCAGCCCAAGGCCTTGTTTTCACCCGGCACCAAAAGGTGTATAAGGAAGGCACCAGGCAAACCTCGTGTGCATTCCCTTAATTTCCCACATTGATAAGAACCAAAGAGTCCTGGAGGTTAGTTGTGTTAGTATATGAATATAATAAAGTCCCACCACATAGCATAAAAATGTCCCGAATCTTCCAAGCCTCTGGAAACTTTCAGTGCCAGATTACGTACATGTTTTGGTTTTGCCACAAGGATATCTGCAGGCCTTGTCCTGTGTATATGCTAGTTACTGCCAACAGACACGGTGCCAACTCTCTTTAGATTGCCATCTTTTGAGTATGACCACCCCATATATTTAGAAGTGAAAGCTGTAGAGCAGGCATCCCCAAACTTTGGCCCTCCAGATGTTTTGGACTACAATTCCCATCATCCCTGACCACTGGTCCTGTTAGCTAGGGATCATGGGAGTTGTAGGCCAAAACATCTGGAGGGCCGAAGTTTGGGGATGCCTGCTGTAGAGTCATTTGTATGGTACTCTTTCAAACAGCAAATACTTCCTGCTCATGGGCAACTCTGGAGGGTGGTTGGGGCAGGGCAAGGCCCCTCCAAACAGGGAGCTTTCTCTCTCTCCCCCCACGTGCCTCCCCCCTCCACTGCTGGACTCCTGTCATCCTAGACCAGGTATCCCCAAACTGCAGCCCTCCAGATGTTTTGGACTACAATTCCCATCATCCCTGACCACTGGTCCTGTTAGCTAGGGATCATGGGAGTTGTAGGCCAAAACATCTGGAGGGCCGCAGTGTGGGGATACCTGTTTTAGATGCTCGTTGGTAGGCCTGATCAGGGTGCCTCCACCTTCGGAGGTTAGCGGATGGTCGGAGAAAGAGACTTTTCTATAAGGGGAGCTGAGTCTTTGGATTACCATCTCCAGAGATACCTATTTAATTATTTGATTAGTGCTTATTGCTTGCCCCGCCCTCTCCACTCATTTTAACCATTGTTGTTGTTTAAATTGTTTTGTATGTTTTATTTCATTCATTCAACTATCTCTTTAAAAATGGCAACAGTTGTTTTCAACATTAGTAATGGAAAAGCAGGCTGCAAATGCTTTAAATTAAAACATTTACAAAATAAATAAATGTGGCTGTCCAGCCTACCTTACAAGGTTGTTTGTAAGAACCATCAAGATATCACGAGGTGCATTATGAGTGCATTAGAGAGAAGCGCTGCCTAAATAACTGTTGTGCAGTTAAATACGGGCCTTCAAAGCTGGCCAGATGGCTGGTTTTGCTCTTGATGAAAGCGGCAAGCTTTCTTTAAAAGACGCAAGAGGGCAGCACATGCCAATAAACCTTCTCAGAATTTCATGGGGGGGGGGACTGGTCTGGCTTCCCTCTTTTGGGTTATCATGGCCTGTTAACCCCATCTGAGCTCTGTTTTGGTTTCATTCCCTTTTATCACTTGCTGAAGGGAGACCTTTGAAGCCAAAGAAGTCAGCTATACTGAGACAGAGGAGTTCTCGGAGTTTCGCAGTGCAGCAAAAGGTGCTCATTTCTTGCTGGTTGAAGGCATCCTCGCAATAAAATCCGAATCTGGTTCTTGAACCAATTATTGCCACGTAGCAGGGGGCATGAAAAATTGCCTGCCTGTTTCCTGGATTTTATATTAAGGGAACATAAAGTCAACCATTGAGTCAACTGCATTCCATTCTAAAAAGTATGAAGAGCAATATGTTTTATATTCAGATTATCTGATTATTTATAGAGCACCATCCGTACACAGCATTTTACAGAGTTTCCTATGTACACTGATCCAGGCAGGTCCCTGCCTCCAGTGAGCTTACAATGTAACGTAAGCAGTGGGGGAAGACCCTGGGCCTAGTCTGAGGGCCGTGGTGCAGCTAAGCAGGACTTGCTGTGGTCTGTGTCTGGATAGGAGACCTCCTCAAAACTCCATGTTGAGCCGAGCTTGTGACCTTGAGTTCCACGATGGAAGAAAGAGAAGAGAGATGTACAATATTAAAACAAATAAACAAGATGGGAGGGACGCGGGTGGCGCTGTGGGTTAAACCACAGAGCCTAGGGTTTGCCGATCAGAAGGTCGGCGGTTCGAATCCCCGCGACCGGGTGAGCTCCCGTTGCTCGGTCCCAGCTCCTGCCAACCTACCAGTTCAAAAGCACGTCAAAGTGCAAGTAGATAAGTAGGTACCACTACAGCGGGAAGGTAAACGGCGTTTCCATGTGCTGCTCTGGTTCTCCAGAAGCGGCTTTGTCATGCTGACCACATGACCTGGAAGCTGTATGCTGGCTCCCTCGGCCAATAATGCGAGATGAGCGCCGCAACCCCAGAGTCGGTCACGACTGGACCTAATGGTCAGTGGTACCTTTACCTTAAACAAGATGGGAGGGGAAGAGATGATAGGTAGCCATGGATGGATGTGAGGAAATGCAGTTGCATGTACTTGAGCATAAAGTTGGGCATAAAGATTAAGAAAAATACTTGATTGAAAAGATGAGGGTTTGAGGAGGTATTGTAAGGAAGAGAAAGAGATGGGGCACTACTTATGTGATCGGGGGCCAGGTATAAGGGGTGGAAAGGAGGCTGGGGAGAGTCAAGTTGGAAAGCAATGAGACTGTCAGGCAACTGAGGGTGAGGCATGCTTGGCATGCTTCTGGGGATATATTTTTTTTAATGAAAGTTGTGAGGTCTATTTTGTTCATTGATTGATTGATTGACTTGCCTTCAATTCGGATTCCAGCTCAGCGTTTGATTCACAGCGCTGCTTCGGGGGATATTGTTTCCTCCCAGACTACGTTTCCCCAATCAATAAAATGGGACCTTGAGCGTTCTGGTTCCCAAGATGGCGGTGAAGGTAAAAACGAAGGAGAAGGAGGGCGGGGAGCCATTTTATGTGCCAAAAAAGAGCTGCACAAATTGATTGCTGATTACTGTACTTTCCATTCATTTTAAGTTCTTTTTTCCCCTTTTTTAAAAAGTATACTCTACTCCTTGCTGAAGGCTCAAAATGGGCAGGTGTCAAATATGAAGAGTATTCTTAAAAAAATAAAAAAGTATCCAACACATTTAATGCTCCACACTAAATAAATACAATTTAACAATATTTTAATAAGCATAAATATATTGCATGCTCTTTGATGGTTGCTTTGCATCCTATCACTGTGTCTGTTATGCTACACCCTGTTAACTGGGTGCACTCAGCAATCACTTTGCCACATTGACCAAAGTCATGTTAGAACTGCTTGTCTTCCAGCTCAGTACTGAAGTTCTTGGCTAAATATATTTTGTCTTGGGGTTACCATACCAGTTAGCAGGGAGAGAGAGCTATGTACGAACGGATGTAAAGCAGATTTGTGCCATTGACAGAAAACCCCTAATCATGTTTTACTTGATAAATCATTTGCAAAGATGACCTACTGAGATGCACAAAACTTAATAGCTAACCAGCATGAAGGTCTTGAGTTGTTTCTTTCTTACCTAGGTTCAGCCTCTTGTTATAGAATCGTAGAATTGTAGAGCTAGAAGAGACCCCAAGGGTCATTTAGTCCAACCCCCTGCAAGGCCAGAATGGAGGACTAGGCCCAAGAATTTGTTGAACTACAACTCTCATCGTCCTTGTCCATTGGCCATGCTAGCCAATGCCATGCCATAGGTTCTTCAGTGCCGCTGAAATAAGTGATGCATCTGGGAATGACATGTACCATAGAGCTATATCTGCACCACCATAGGCCTATACTGCTTTAAAAGCCATTCACTCTTTTCAGGGATCATTGGGACTTCCGAACGGTGTCTCTGGTGTGACCACATTGTGATTTCTGTATAGATTTGTTCCCTCATATCTGGAAGGAATGTCACGGAGCTGGAAAACATGCTGAAATGGGCCGTTTGAATGATCCGAGAGTCAGAACAACTTCTCTGTGAGAAAAGGCCTTAATGATTAAGAACTCTGTAAATTTATTTATTTGGTTTTTCAGATTAAAGTTTTACAATCACATATGCAACATGCAGCATAAAAACAAGATTGCAAAGCATCTCCAGGACCTCCCTTTGTGGGTCCTATTTTTAGTCATTTCCTCCTGCATCTTTTAATAATAATCCAAATCTTTTACCTCTCCACTGTGTCCAAAATTCACCATTAAACTACAAGTGTTATTCCAATCCTACTAACGATTTTAGCTGTTTACACAATGGTTTTTGAGATAAATTATAAATGTTCCCCATTTCTTATTAAAATTTTGGTCTTCCTGATTTCTGATTCTTCTGGTCATTTTTGCCATTTGGGCACAATCCATCAACTTAATCTTAAACCCTATGCATGTCTACTCAGGATCAAACCCCATTAATTTAAACCATTCTGCCCCCAAATTAGCATGCATAGGATTGCAGCCCAAAGCAGAAGAATGGGAGAATGTGAAGCACAGCAGCCTTGTATTTAAGCACAAAAGCATAGATGTAGGAGTGGCCAGGTGCAAAAGGACAGTTGTGCAGAAGAGGATATCTCAGCTGGTATGGCTTGCATGGCAAGAAGACAGGGGCTCCTGAACCTTTAAATTTCAGCAGGTACGGCTTGCCATGCAGGAACTGCCTGCTGAAATTCCTTCATCTTCACAACCATTGAAGGTGAAGGTGCTCTTTTTCACCTGGCCACCTTCTAGAGGCAAAAAAGGGATTGCATGCAAGCGAATGAGTCAGCTGCTAAAGGCTCTGCACCTTGGATTGAACCAAGCAGATCGTGAGAGGAGGGGAGCGCCCTGCTCTGTGCCGTAGCGCAGAAATGCAGAGCGTGCCTAGAGGAGGCTTGTCGCGAGTAGAAGGCTGCTAGTAACTTTTCAGGCTAGAAGCATTCGTGGGCCTACTTACAAGGCGGTGAGAAAGGCTTATAACATTGGGAAAGGTGAATGCGAAGGTCCGTCCCTCTCTCTTATAACACCACCACCAGTTGGGGTCACCACCCTTTGTCGAACCAAGGAGGCCAAAATAAAGTACCGGTACTTCTTTATACAACGCGTGCCTAAACTGGTGGAACCTGCCACTGTAAGATGTGGCGGTGGCAAGTGGCTTTTAAAAAAACTAGGACAAACTCTCCGAGAAATGGTCTCTTGCCAACAATTCTTAGTTACCCAGAATGGCTGGGGCAACCCAGTCAGATGGGTAGGATATTATTATTATTAATTAGCCTTGGTAGCTGAAAATGGACCTTCTACCCGTATGGCAGAGGCAGAACGATTTTGATTTCCTGGAAAAGTGGAGATGAACAGGGGATGGTCCTCTCCGTCAGGCCCTGCTTGTTGACAAGCGCAAAAGGCGCATAAGCCATCATGACTGTATTTCACCTCCCAGGGTCAGCGACAGTGTTCTGTCTATCAGTTCAGGTCTCCTCCCACAACTAAGTCCTTCTTTTGGAGGGCGTGTGTGTGTGTGTGTGTGTGTGTGTGTGTGTGTGTGTGTGTGTGTGTGTGGACTCCCAAGCCCTCACCCCCTCCTCCCCTTGACTTACCTCCCCCTCCCCTTCCCCAGTTCTACCCCACCTTCCCTGCCAAGATGGCTTGATTAAAAAGCCGCTGCTCCTGGAATAGCTGCACAGCTGGTGATCCTGTCAGCACCCCTGAGCAGAAAGTCGCTGAAGATTAAAATCTCCAATTAGCGGGAATGTGAAGCCGGCAAGAAATGCGGCAGATTCCAAAGCTTGGGAACACCTTGATAGGGCTTCTTCTGCCCAGGATTGGGAATAAGCCCACTTTCCGGCCTAATGGCCGGATTTGGTGTTCCATGTTGGTTTATGCTGCCCACTGTTGGCGCGGATATTTATGCTATTGCTACTTAGTCTTCTCAGACATGGCTTTGTTTTCACCCTGGGAGCCCCTTTCCAAGGCTACCACTTTTAACTCTTGAAATGTGAGATTATTAACGCAAACGTTTGTTTAAAACTTGGGCGTTTCGCGGTCTGCTTTTCTGCGAGTTGCATTTCTGATCCTGGCCAGATTCTCGTGCCCCAAAGCCTAGTTGAAGGTGCAATCCTGTGCGTGTTTGCTCAGAAGTAATTCTCGCTGTGTTCGATTGGGTTTACTCCCCGGAAAGGGGACATAGGATTGCAGCCTAAATTGCTAATCCTTGTGAATGTAAGGAGTCAACATTATATTTTAAAAAGTCTTATCGAACACTTGAACCATTAGCACAGAATTTAAAACCATGGATTCCGCATGATACCTTACAATTAGCTTGGAATATGAGCCCCCGAATGTCTTGCTCCATCCTGGAGAGCTACTATAGCTGTTGTGGGTCACTGTAGATTATTGTGTGTTGATACAGAAATAAAACGTTGAAATGGAATGTTACGCAGTTTAACGTCCCCCCCCCTTTACTTCAGCATGGTTAAAGGACAAAAGCTGTCTTGGATTTGTGCCATTGACAGTGACACAAATACAGAATATCAAGAGCTTGCCAGAGTGGTGTGCATTCTGCCACAGAACCTCTGCGCAAGAGTAAATACTGTATTGCACCTCTTTCCTTCCTGCTCCCAGGCTGTTAGCAGGTTGAGGGTGATTTAAGCTGGAGGATCGGCATGAGGGAAAGGGCTAAACTAAGCTCCTTCCCTCAGAACCATAGTCCTGATCCAAATCTCTGAGTCTTGACAGCTGCTTTTAACCAAAGAAAAATATGTAGTGAGATCAAATCATGGATCTCTTGAGTCAGGTTTATTTTGGTCCAGAGAATTTGGACTTCAATGGATTGGGGTTGCGTATATAGCAGATGTGGAATAGGAAAGCTGTTAAAGATGGATGCTGAGAAATAAGGCTGGGGCTTGGGCAGGGGTGGGGCGGGTGGGGGGAGAAACTGAAGTTAACATCTTGGTTTGAAATGACAACACAAATCTTTGCTTGCAGACCCCGTCTCAAATGGAATCTGTTGTTGACTTAGCAACTGTTTCTCTGCTAGAGAATCTGTTTTCTTTTTTACTCCTCCCCTTCCTAGATTCAGGCTTAGTTACTTGGGAGAAGGAGTGCATAAAAATGGGGCCAGGCCGCAGCTGATGAAATATAATAACGCCAACCACCGGCTATGGATATCAGTCTGCCACGTCTCTTGTGCATATACACACGCATGCACACACACACACAGAGCGCTAGCCGAACAGACTGGCATGGCCTTGTGTTGGCACAGGTTCAGAGAACCCTCCTGTAGCCTCTCTCTCCCTCTCCCTGCATCTCGTTCGAATCAAAGCGCAGATGAGCCAATCGTAGCAGGATAAGGAGGGAGTTCGTGTGGCACGTCCTCACCTGCCATTTAATTGGATGTATTTTTAATTAATAGCACCTCGGGGACTGACATGAGACGCCGCCGGTCTTTGAATAGGGACTGGGGAGGAATTGGGGAACGTGCAAGGATTGGACCGCAGGGTGCTCTTAGTGGGCAAACACTGCCATCAATCAAGGGCCACTTTGGGCTGTTTGGATGGATCTCAGCACGAAGGGAAATGGATAGTGCGCATGTGTTATGTGTGTGTAGGACAGGCGAGGAATCAAAGGGAATAATTCGTCCTCCGTACTTCTAAGGACAAGCCCTGGCCGACTGGGAGAGGCGCCAGCCTCAAGAGGTTATCTTTACCTCCAAAGAGATGAGACTTTTGTTCGTTGGTAGTTAAGCCTTGTTTAAGACTTCAGGGGAAGTGGCATCTTATCATCTAGAAATTTTCATTCCTCAGTGCCAGGTGGGTGGCAGCAAATGCTCAGTATCAGGAGAGAAGCCTCAGAGGTGCCCTGTTTATACCAGGGGTGCCCCTTCTGGAATTCAGTTGGGGTGAAAGCAAGCAAGGCAAGATTTTCATCAAGGCCAATTGGATGTGCAGTATTCAGTATGAAATTGCAACCAAGCAGTGCATGTTAAGAAGAGTGGGGTATTTTATACACACAACCTGTAAGACTGCGAGTGACTACCCACCGAGGCCAAATGGGCACCATTTTTACATGCACACTTAATGCATTTGCCCTTTGTATTGACAAAATTTCTGTGGAGCACTGATCCTCTTAATTTGCTTGCGAGGAGATCAGACAATGGGTGCTTCTAGGCTGTTGTTATATTCGGGCAGGATTTCATAGAATGATAGAATTTGATCACATGTTGTCCATGCAGATTGCACAATTGATGGGGAGGCCCTGTTTGAGTTAAGGAAAGTGACACTTGCTTTGATGCAATGTTGCCCATCCTCCCAGAAACAAATCTGGGTCATTGCTCAAGGAACAGGTCGCCTAGAAGCTCCAAAAGCTGCAGATTTTGGGAAATGATATATAATGAGTTGAGAAAGATGTTTAGGTACACCTTTCCCAAAAAAACTGAAGCTTTTCTATTAGGATTAATGGGAGAGGAGATAGCAAAAGGAGACCAGAAATTATTTATGTATGCCACAACCACGGCAAGGACTTTATTAGCCCAAAAATGGAAATTACAGGAGATACCGGCAATCGAGGAGTGGCAGACGAAAATGATTGACTATGCAGAGCGGGATCCGTAACCAGGCAGAGACAAAGTTCCAAAAAGAATGGAGTAAATTCGTGGACTATATGGAGAAGAACTGTAGAAGTTTAAAGACACTTGCAGGACTGAAATAACTCCTACGAATTGGTAGTAATTAAATGGACTAAAAGGAACTGCGAGATAAGAGTGGGAAAGAAAACTGAATGATGGGAGGGAGGGAAGTCAAAGCTCGGCAGAGCAAAATGAATTTCAATAGATGAATAGAAGATAAAATGCAAAAAAAAATGTTTTTGTTTGTTGTTGTTGTTTGTTGTTGTTTATTTGGAAATTTAATTTTAAAAATCTTTTTAAAAAATAGAAGCTCCAAAAGCTGCATTGAGCAAATATTGCCCTACACTTTCCAGTGCATTTTTCAGTCACGTTCCTATTATAAGGTCCGATTTGAAGTGGGATTGGGTTTGCTGCTGGTGTGCGATTGAATCCCACCCGAAAATGGTGACAGTTTGGCCGTGCCCTCAGAATCCAAGGACTGGATCAAATTATAGGTCAGGTGTGAGGAACCTTTGGCCCTCCTGATTTTGCTGAACTACAGCTCCCATCATCCTTGGCCATTGGCCATCCTTTCTAGGGCTGATGGGAGTTGTAGTTCATCCTGAAGGGCCAAAGGTTTCTTCCGTTCCTGCTATAGGTGCTTTTAAGGAATAAGGACATGTTGGCTGTAATGTGGAGCAGGAGGAAAAATGCTGCCGTCTTCCCCCTAAATGACATTCCTGCTTCGTACGTTCAATATCTAAATGCTGGCGTTGAAAACAGGTTCGGGGGTGAAGCCATACATTCCAGGGCTTGGCTCTGCCAAGCTTCCCTGAGCCGTGAATCATGACCAAATACGCCTGGAAGTGGATTGTATTACTTGTGCAGACATACCCTAAAATCTAGCCAACTATTTGCCACAGGCAGACTCAGGGCTCTGTTCCCTCAGGCAAACAGAAAGTATTCAGAATATTGTCTCCAGCTCAGCTCCCTGGCAATTTAAACTTTCGTTAAAAGAAGAAGAATGTTTCTAAACCTTATGGCTGCGACCGTGTGCCAGAAAGGTGCCTGAACAAAATATTCAGCTGCCATGGGTACAGAATCGAGTTTTCGTTGGTACAGAATTTGAATTGCCTGGGTGCAGAATCTTAATTTCTTTTTTAAAAAAAAGAAAAGTGCAAGTACTCAGAGTTCTGGGCATACGTGTGGAAAATGAATGTACTTGTGTTAACTTAAATGTCTGGTTGCAACTCCCCCGCCCCCCCCCCCAAACCCACCCTTTGTTTTAAACAATCGCTGCTGTTTGATAGGAGGAAATTCAACAGTGAATGTGTTTCCCATCACTCTATATTTCTGTACAGCAGGAAAAGATTGCCTGCTGAATGCATGCAGCTTGTAAAAGGCATGGAAGCCCTTCCATGGGTCAGTGCCTGTGCATGAGGAGTGTGCATGTGTGCATACATAAGAGAGAATGCTAAAATGGTCCACAGTCCAGCATGATGATGCAAACCTCCTCCGTCCATCCTATTCTTTCTGCATGCAGTTTTTTTCTTCCCTACCTGGATTGCTAAGGCTTGAAATAGAAAAATGCTGGTTCCCAGAAAAGTCCCAAGTGGCTCTGGTGGGGAATGGACCTAAGGAGTGCCATGCAGAGATTTCTGGCAGGCCTGGGAGAGAGCGCAGGGACACCAAAGCCATCTATTCACCTGATTTGATGTACGGCTAAACATAAAAACAGCTTGGGGCGGGTAGAATAACCAGCCTTGTCCCTTGCTTTTCTGGCAGCTGGACTAAAAGCAGAAACGAGCGCTAGAACCCGGTTGGACCACTATTTTTCTGGTTGGCTGGCAACCCTGTTCCCGCTTGGAGCGGGAAGAAAATCTGTGCACCCCAAAAAGAAGAAGACCCCCCCACACACACACTAGTTTGGCTGCTTCTGATCTTACTCGGTTGGGCAAAGCAATAGTTGGTCTTCCAAGAAGGTCTAATTAACTCACCTACAAAAAACAAAACAAAAACACGCACACGGCCGTTTCCCCCACCCCTTATTCTGTCTTCTTTTTTTTAATTTATTGGAAATGCTGTCTTTCCAGCCTTGACTACCACTGCCTCTGCAGAAGGGCGGCAAAGGAAGCCTGGGCTGGAAGAGAAACCTCTGGAAATGAGTGCACAGCTGTTACGGCTCTCCTCCTGCTCAGCTGCACCAGCCCCCCTTTGCCTTCTGGCGAGTCCCCAGTTGGCGGTGGTGGGGGGGAAGGGGGTGGCGGGGAGGGGGGAAGGCGGAGGGGAAGGGGAGGGAGGGTTCCTGCTGGTAGAGAAGATGGTCTCTGCGGTGATGCGTGAGGGCAGCTGCCCTGCAGAAGGAATGATGGAGAGGGAGCTGGGTGGGGGGTGGGTGGGTGGGGAGGGAGGAGAGAGTCAGGTGCTTGTGGTTTTCAATGTAGGCCACTCATTAATATTTAGTGTCATTGGAGGACTGTGGGGAAAGGGTGAATGTGTGACGGGGAGGTTTAGCCTTGCTTGTGTGGCAGCCTCCGCTTGGCCTTCTCTGCATTGGAATTTGCTTTGAACCCAGGCAAGGATTGAGGCCTGTGAGCTGCAAGGCCCGAAGAGGCCTCGGGGCTATTCTTTGGCCCAAAGGCTTTTGGACAGAGTGGGGAAAGTTGCCGCAGCTATTACTGAACGTTATTTTACCCTAACCGTGGGTGGCTGTGCTCCAGACAACCCCTTTTTTATCAAGGAGTAATAAACTATCACCTTGCTCACAGATGACCACACAAACACACACCGTCCAAGCCTGCTCCTGTGCTTTAAAACATCTGCTATATCTGCAGGGTTGAGTATGTGCAGCTTTTCATAGCGACGAGAGAAACAGTATGTCTTGCTCTACGTCTGCAGAGCAAGCCGCTGCTACAGGCAGAGGAGCAGGGGCTGGTGGGGGAAGTTGGCAACCTGACATACAAGCGTGTGCGGAGCTGGTTCTCGGTAGCACCGCTCCAGAACTTTGTCATGTGCCAGCTCTTCTGTATGATAACAGGGACATGGTAAAAGTCTTTTTACCGTCTTGGCAAGGGCTACGGACAAGCATTTATCCAGATACAAGGTAAAAAGGTAAAGGACCCCTGGATGGTTAAGTCCAGTCAAAGGCGACTTTGGGGTGTGGCACTCATCTCGCTTTCAGGCCGAGGGAGCCGGCGTTTGTCCACAGACAGCTTTTGGGGGTCATGCGGCCAGCATGACTGAACCACTTCTGGCGCACGGAGGACCATGATGGAAACCAGAGCGCATGGAAACGCCATTTACCTTCCAGCCACAGCAGTACCTATTTATCTACTTGCACTGGTGTGCGTTTGAACTGCTAGGTTGGCAGGAGCTGGGACAGATCAACGAGAGCTCACCCCGTTGCGGGGATCCAAACCGCCGACCTTCTGATCGGCAAGCCCAAGAGGCTCAGTGGTTTAGACCACAGCCACAGATACAAACACCACTCTAAGTTACTGATAGGTTTAGCATCGTCTGTATTGACTTGGTGCATTAGCAAGGACTTAATAGAACGAGGATGTGCTGTCAAAGCCAATTTTCACTGTCCATCTTCAGCCCTGGAAGATGAATTGATAGCACTCGAGAGGAGCGTCAAACATTAGCCGAGTTTATTGTCTTCCTTACTAAAACCTGCTTCACATTTCAGAAAATCCAGGTATATGTTATGCAATGCAGGGTGGCAAGGGCAGCTTACTGCATGTAAAATGTAGGGTGTGCATTTGGCCAATCCTCTGAGATAGAAAGTCTATGGGGACCGTGGTGCACCCAGTTCACACTTTACATTGCGTGCATAGCAGGGAGGCTGTATCCCACCATGCATGCAATATTCCTAGCTCCGAGAGGTATGTCAACCAGATGGAAGTAACCCATAGTCCAACCTACACACTGGTGGGATTAGAAAATAGGGCTTTGAGAAAACGGAAGTTCTAGTTTCCAGTTACTCCAGAGCCTCTCTTTTTAGAAGATAAGCTCCAGTCTTAAAAGATGCTGTACAAACCACAGATTGGTGGGGTTTGAAATCTACTTTAGATGAGTGTGATTGAGGGACTGAAAAATAAGTAGAGAGGAAGGGGAGAAAGATGTGTCGGGAAGCAGGGGGGAGCATGGAATGACCACTTCATTTGTGCGAGGCATCTCCAGCTACTTGCCAACGTTGCACTTTTCTGCAATGACTTGGTTTCTGGTTTGTGGCAAACTGCCCTGGATTGCATGTGCCAGGGGTTCATAGAATCATAGAATTGTAGAGCTGGAAGGTTGCCAAACTTTGGTCTTCAAGCTTCCATTCCATTCCTTGGAAAGGCTGTTGAACAGTAAAGAATATCTGTATTTGACACTGCACTTAATTCGGTCCCCCCACCCACCCCCTGATGACAGAGATCAAGGCTGTTTTGACCAGGTCAGCAAAAAAGGCTAACAAGGTTTTGGCAAAGGGACCATGATTTTCATAATATGGCACCGATACAGTCAAATTTTTCCTTTAAAAAGTTTCCCTTAAAAATTCATCAGCTAAGTGTAATTTTGCTGAACCTGACCTGAGAAACTTTACACTGAACTTCACAGAACTTTGCTCCCCCAAATAGGCACATCAATCACATATTAAAGTATGTGTATGTGCTTTGATCTCTCATATTCCCCCAAAAGTTTACTAACTGTTGCACCGAATTCTCCAGCAATTTTCAAGTGGCCATCCTCCTATTTTAAAAAAAGAATTGATAGTGGGGTTGGGGGGTCTCCTTTCAGCACAGGGCTGAACTTAAATGATTCTCCTAACTGTGGTCCCATGAATAATTGCAACGACAGGATATCTGTGGCTCTCAGAACTGTCATGGGGGGAAATAATATTGCCCCTGATATGGGAATGTTAGGGATGTGGATTAGGATATATTATTAGATAGATCCTATCCAAGCTTGTGTTAGCAAGCTTCCAATATCAGCAGAGTGACATTCCCCTTTTGTGCGCAGCAAAGCATGTGCGTTAGATTCGCTAGAATCTCTATAACAATATTACACTTTATAGTTCAATATTACACTTCCTGGCAAAGGTCCCCTTTGTCCCTCTTAAAAGAAATACACAACACAGTGTTTATAAAATAAGATAGAGTTTACTTACAGTTTCATCCTGAGTTACAGCATAATCTCAGAAAGGCAGGCTTGCTTAGAAAAGTTACAAGTACATATATATCTAGAGACTACTTAGTAAAGTAAGACTCCATTTGGTCTCACTCTTGGCTGCAGGCCTAGAGTGAGAACCATGCTAACTGGAGATTCTCTGGAGATGTGTCCCCATCGAAGGAGGAAGTAGCTAAGAGAGAGAGTGATTGCAGGCTAGGGCTTTTGTCTAATCCAACTCATTTGCATGTCTGAGGGAACAGGAACTGACCTGTAGTCAGGTGTCCCTCCAGGTGAGTTCCTGTTAGTGGACACTCTAGGAACTGTTGTGACTTGTCTGCCCCAGTGTTCCATCCCACAAACCCCTTCTCAGGCAATTCACAACATTCATTACATACAAAACAAAACATAAGCAACTTTATTCAACCACCCAAGAGTCCCAGCTTGACACGCAGGTTCTGGAAACTCTGTCTTGGCAGGGGTTTTGTTAGGATGTCTGCTGTCATCTCCGATGTGCAGCAGTACGACAGTTCGACAAGTCCATCTCGTATCATCTGGCGAACGTAGTGGTACCTGACCCCAATGTGTTTTGAGCGTGCTAGGAACTTCTCATTCTGCGCCAGCTTTAGACAGCTTTGGTTGTCCTCCAGCAGGCTTATAGGTTCCTTTCTCTCCACGCCAAAGTCTGTTAGGAGTTGGTCCAGCCAGGAAATCTCTCTGCACGCTTCTGTAGCTGCTACATATTCGGACTCTGTAGACGATAAAGCTATACATTTCTGTTTATAACTGCCCCATGTGATAGCTCCGCCCCCATACATAAAGACATGCCCGCTTGTGGATTTATAATCAGAATTATCACCCGCCCAGTCAGCATCAGTGTACCCAATGAGCTTAGGGTCACTGACAGCTGGTAACTTTAATTTACAATCCATTGTACCCTTAAGATATCGAACCACCCTCTTCACACCAACCCAATCATGCTCAGTGGGACTACTCACTTTCCTGCTGAGAATCCCTACTGCATTGGCTAAATCAGGTCTGCATGTGGTAACTAAATACAAAAGTTTACCAATCGCTGAACGATACTCGGTGTTGTTTGGCAGCAGCTTCGAATCCTCTTGGTTCTTTAAGAAGTCTGTAGCCATCGGGGTGTCGACGGGTTTTGCATCCTGCAATTGCATACTCTCCAACAGTTCAATTATCTTTTGCTTCTGATTAAGTAGAAATGAACCATCCTGTTCTCTTTCCACTTGAATCCCAAGGTAATACTCAACTGGTCCTAATTCCTTCACTTGCACTTCCTTGTTGAGGTGCTGGACTACATTTTTATAATCCCTGTCATTTGACGTTGCGATTAAAAGGTCGTCAACGAAGGCAAGAATATAAGAAAATTGTCCATTACTCTGTTTAGTGTACAAACACTTGTCAGCTTCACCTTGCTTGTACCCAAGTTTCACCAGCATTCCATGCAATTTCAAGTTCCAGGCTCTGGCTGCTTGTTTTAAACCATACAGTCCCTTTTGAAGCTTGCAAACCAAATGTGCCTCATTTGGCTTTATAAAACCTTTAGGCTGCTTCATGTAAATTTCTTCAGAAATTTCCCCATGCAAAAACGCAGTAGCTATATCGATGTGTTTCACCTCCATCCCTTTAGATGCTGCGATGCTTAAAAGTAATCTTACGCTACTGTATCTCACTGTCGGTGCAAAGACTTGGTCATAGTCGTGGCCATATTGCTGTGAAAAACCTTGTGCCACTAGTCTTGCTTTGTAACGTTGCACCTCCCCTTCTGAACCCCTTTTAACCTTGAACACCCATTTGCTCCCAATTGCTTTCTTACCAGCAGGTAATTCTGTGAGTGTCCAGGTCTTGTTCTTGTGCAGTGCGTCAATCTCCTCCTGCGCGGCTTTCCTCCAGAGACTGGCTTCGGTGGCTGGCATCTGCTCTACCTCTTCCCAAGTGGAAGGTTCTGGTGGAGACGCCGACCCTGCAAAGTAGGACAGTCGTAGTGGCGGAACGCCCTTGTTAGTTCTGGATGAGCATCTGACCTCTGGTTGTGCAACCGCATCAGCATCCTCATCCTCCTCCAACGCTGGCATGTCCACGTACAGCTCCTCCTCTTCGTCTCTGGTGCCGCCAGGGGTCTGGACCTCTGCGTCTTCTGGGGTGTCGCCTGTAGGGGGTGTTGTGACACTAGGAGGTATATTAGTTCCTTGTGCTAAAGGAAAACTTATAAACTCTTCATCTGGTGACTCTCTAGAACAGTCAATAACTGTGTTCTTTGTATCAAACTTTCCCTGTTCATCAAAATGAACCACATGGTATGGGTCTACTCTGCCACTCTTTGGATCTAGAACTCTATATCCCTTTCCTCCAGGAGCATATCCAACCAGGATACCTGCTTTTGCTCTGGAGTCAAGCTTGTGTCTGCGCTCTTTGGGCACGTGGTAATAACAGACACTTCCAAACACACGTATGTGCTGCAGACTTGGGACTCTCCCGTGCCAAAGTTCAAATGGTGTGCGTTCTGCACCCTTTGTAGGCAATCTGTTTTGCAAATAAATCGCCGTATTCGCCGCTTCACCCCATAGCTTCTGTGACAAGTTGGCCTCTTTTAACATGCACCTTGTCATCTCCATAATAGACCTAAACTTTCTCTCAGCAATGGAGTTCTGTTGAGGCGTGTAAGCAACTGTAGTTACATGTGCTATGCCTTCTTGTGCCATGATGGCCTTCATCTGCCGTGAGCAAAACTCTCCACCATTATCCGAAATTAAGGTGGAAGGAGCTCTCTGGAATTTGTTCTTCACCATGTTTAAGTACAGTTTGAACAATTCCGGTGTCTGACTCTTTTCTTCTAGAAAATATCCAACACAATATCTTGAGAAGTCATCTATAAATATCAGAATGTACTTATTGTTTCCTAGGGAAGGTACATTCAGCGGACCACATAGGTCAGTATGAACAGTGTCCATGACTTTTGTGCTTCTCTTCTCTGTACAACGTGGGAAGGAAGGCTTGACTGCCTTTTCAGTTATGCAAGTTGTACAGTTTGGCATTGGTGTACTGCAATTCTTTACCTGTAGACCTTTTACCAGATTTTCCTTCTGCATTTTCAGGATAAGGTTGGTATCCCTGTGTCCAAGCCTCTTGTGCCAGAGTTCCAGATCTGGTTGATCCTTTCTGCTGGGTTGTGCAACCCTTGCAGACTCATTCTCTGAAATATCAATCTCATACACATCATTGATTAGTTTGGCTTGAATAAACACTTCACCATCTTTTATCACATTGCATTGTCCATTTTTAAATATAATTTCAAAACCTTTCTTGTCCAAGCTAGACACACTTATTAGATTACAGTTCAGCTTTGGTGCATACTTAACATTACTCACTGTAGTATCAAAAGACTCATTGTTCACTTTGAAATTCAAGTTCAAAGATCCTGCACCTATTGACTTTATAACATTTCCATCAGCAATTTCAATCTCAGACTGTTTATTATTGTCTATTTCATTGAAATATTCCCTTTTATAACAGAAATGGCTGCTTGCTGCACTGTCCAGAAGCCACTTATTGTGCTTTCCTTCACAGCTCTGGAAAGCTACATTTCTTTCTTGCAATAACATTGCACGCCCACGACCCCCCTTCTTTTCGCCTTTTGGTGGAAAGGGGTGGGATTTATTCCTAGGTGCCCGGCATTCCTTCGCCATGTGCCCTTTTAAATTGCAGTTAAAGCAAATTATTTCCTTTGGCGTTTGTCTGGACCTTTGAAAATGCTTGGAAGCATAATTAGTGTCCTTTCTCCCTGTATTCCTTTCTAAAGAATCAAGGTAATCTCTGCATTCCTCTCTCAAATGATCAATCAGTTCTTCAAAAGTCAGGTCCTTTTTGTGATCCATGCAACTCTTGAATGAACTGAAGCTTGGTCCTAGAGATGCTATCAAAAATGAAACCTTTGTTTCTTCATCAAGGGCTTTAGGAGTAAGATCAATCCTCTGAACAATTTCACTAAATTTGCTGATATGGTCAGTGAATTCTTCTCTTGAGTTCATCCTCAGCGCAGTTAATTTGCTCATCAAATTCCTGTAGGAGTTCTTAGTAGATGCTCCATACCTGCGCTCAATATCTTTTAAGATTTTAGCTGCATCATCTTTGCTATTAACTGATGTTAGATGCCTGTTGCGAAGTCCACTCAAAATTATGTATCTGGCCTCGCTGTTCATGCGTTTCCAAGTTGCTATCTTGGCTAAATCCTCTGCTGTTGTGCCAGTAGGCATAGGTTTTTCAATGGCATCCAAAACATTCCTTGCATCTAAAAATGCTATCAGGCGTTGTTTCCAAAATACATAATTGTCATCATCTAGAGCCATGAATCCTGGCTTAACTCCACTATCAAAATCTGCAAAAGCCATCTTGGAATCTCAAAATTCTAAAAATTTCTCAAAATTCAAAAATTTGCCAAAAATTCCAAAATCAAAATCTCTAAAAATATCTCAAAATGCAAAATAATCTTCACTGCCTCTGAGTTCTCAGTGCTGTAAACTCTGAGGGAGGGGAGGGGTAGCTAATCCCCTAGGCACACTGGAGAACAATAGACCATGTGCTCACCAGGAAGTTCTAACTGAAAAAATCCTACTCAGTTCAAAATCACAATCCAAAGCAATCCTTCAAAAATACACAAAAATACGCAGTCCTGGGCCGTAATAACCCTTTATGGGAATGTTAGGGATGTGGATTAGGATATATTATTAGATAGATCCTATCCAAGCTTGTGTTAGCAAGCTTCCAATATCAGCAGAGTGACATTCCCCTTTTGTGCGCAGCAAAGCATGTGCGTTAGATTCGCTAGAATCTCTATAACAATATTACACTTTATAGTTCAATATTACACTTCCTGGCAAAGGTCCCCTTTGTCCCTCTTAAAAGAAATACACAACACAGTGTTTATAAAATAAGATAGAGTTTACTTACAGTTTCATCCTGAGTTACAGCATAATCTCAGAAAGGCAGGCTTGCTTAGAAAAGTTACAAGTACATATATATCTAGAGACTACTTAGTAAAGTAAGACTCCATTTGGTCTCACTCTTGGCTGCAGGCCTAGAGTGAGAACCATGCTAACTGGAGATTCTCTGGAGATGTGTCCCCATCGAAGGAGGAAGTAGCTAAGAGAGAGAGTGATTGCAGGCTAGGGCTTTTGTCTAATCCAACTCATTTGCATGTCTGAGGGAACAGGAACTGACCTGTAGTCAGGTGTCCCTCCAGGTGAGTTCCTGTTAGTGGACACTCTAGGAACTGTTGTGACTTGTCTGCCCCAGTGTTCCATCCCACACCTGAGAGAGAAATCCTACCACTTATTTGTCCCTTTGTGAACCTATAGCTCATATAAAGCCACAAGGCAAACCAGTCAATCAATCTTGAATGTGTTTTTCAAAACACGATAACTGCAAGAGTTAAACATTCAGACGTTTGTGCAGCTGTTGTTGTTTAGTCGTTTAGTCGTGTCCGACTCTTCGTGACCCCATGGACCATAGCACGCCAGGCACTCCTGTCTTGCACTGCCTCCCGCAGTTTGGTCAAACTCATGTTCGTAGCTTCGAGAACACTGTCCAACCATCTTGTCCTCTGTCGTCCCCTTCTCCTTGTGCCCTCCATCTTTCCCAGCATCAAGGTCTTTTCCAAGGATTCTTCTCTTCTCATGAGGTGGCCAAAGTAGAAAGTTTGTGCAGTTTGTGCAGTTTGTGCAGCTAGATTGAATTAAAAAACGCTTGTGCATGAAGTGGGGCAGGGGAAAACATGCAATAGTTGGCTGGTGTGTTTGGTGTCTGAAAAGTGATCTGTAAGCAGGGCAGTCCACCCGCTCACAATGAGGTCTTGAAGAGGGGTTTGAAGGGAACTGAAGCAGAAACTGACGGCAGGAGCCCGATGTGGGATGTAATCCACTGGGAGCAGTCAAATACAACTTTCCTTGTTTTGCTAGAGTGGACATGCAAGGGAATGTTTGGTCCTGTTCCTCCTGGCCTGGAACATCCTTCCTTGCATGTGACTATAGGTGGGCGTGACCTTTCCAGACCTGGTAAAAGGCCAAGTCACGCAGCCACCTCCCTCTCTTCGATCTTTTTCATCTCACAAACTTCCTGATTCACCTGGACTGGACTGCTGGCTACCAACCAGCAGCCCCCCAGGTTATCTCCCATGTGGGGTAAACCTGTTCGTACATGTTTGTAACTTTAAGCCTAAAGCCTGCCTTCAGGGATCACACTGTGCTATGCCTGATCGTGAGTAAAACTACTTTTTGTTACTTATGAATAAGACTGCTGTGTCTTTATTCTTTTAGGAGGTATCAAAGGGGGGGGTCTTACCTGGAATAATAGAACATATCTCAATCTGGGCAAGCCAGATTGAATTGTTTATTGTCTTAAGAGGCTCACACGAGTCTGCAACCAGTTTTCTGCTGTGTAAGAAGGGGAATGCACTCTGCTAAGTGAATAAACTTGCTAGCGCAAGTTAGGAAAGATAATAATAATCAGTATATCCTCTCCTGCCACCCTCAACATTCCCACAACCATCCCAGGCACAAGGTGGGCAATAAGACAAGAGTGGGACAAGGGAAGACAAAGAGGGGCTGATGAGCTGGTTTGGAGGCAGAGGAATGTGATATCTAAGGTATGGGGGAGGACTAGGGGCTAGGGGAGGAGAGATGGAGAAATATATATAACAGAGAACCTGGAATAAACCCAGACTATCTGGGTCAAACAGTGACAGCTGGCAAGGAGGGTGCCACAGGGAAGGACAGCTGCCATCCATCCATGACCTGCACACACAGAGAGAGGAAGAGAGAGTGTGTTTGTGAAGCCTTCTATTTCCAATATGTTGGCAATTCTATGGCGATCACCCTTGGAAACCTATTTGTTCTTCTCATACCCATCTCGTAGAGGCTGGAGCCCGTTTCTCACAAATGTCGCAATTGCCATGTCTTCCTCCGCTTGCCTTTTTCTCCTTTCTGTGTGGCGTAAAAGAACATTGCGTATCGTTACAAAACAAACAAACCCAGAATGCAGCGATTTTGGCAACACTTTTGTTGAGGGTTTTTATTTGTGACTTTTTACTTTTACCCTTGGTAGTTAATATTTACTGGAGCCAACGACATACATTGTGTCCTGCAGGATGTTCGACTGTGGGCATCTCTCAAGCACACACACCCCACTACCACCACCACTATAATCATAATATTTGAGAGTGGGGAAGACACAGGGAAGGGAAGAAAATTAAGGTGTGTGTAGTGTGTGTGTGTGTGTGTGTGTGTGTGTGTGAGAGAGAGAGAGAGAGAGAGAGAGAGAGAGAGAGAGAGAGAGAGAATGTGATTGATCCAGTTATGTCTACTTAGGCTGAGTTATGGGTGATGAGGGTTGGGTTTAAGACAGGCATCCCCAAACTGCGGCTCTCCATATGTTTTGGCCTACAACTCCCATGATTCCTAGGTAACAGGACCAGTGGTCGGGGAAGATGGGAATTGTAGTCCAAAACATCTGGAGAGCCAAAGTTTGGGGATGCCTGGTTTAAGAGGTTGAGTTAAAGAGGCTTTGTTGAAAGGCTAAGGAGGGATTTGAAGAAATAGTTATGTCCTCACAAACATAATTGATGAAGGGGATTCTGGACAGCAAGGGAGACTAAGACAGAGCAAAAAGAGCACAAGACTGTCAAACAGTTGAGGGCGGTACAGTTTCAGAATCCAAAACATAGTCCTCAAGCCTGATCTGGCCCTCCTAGCAATTTATTATGGACCCCAAATAATTTGACTGTGGAAACAAGGTACCATGGAGAAACCATGGGCAATGCAGATTTGAGCTCTCAGGAGGGAGTGCTCCAATGGATCGTGGGTTCTGGCAATGACCAAGTACCGTGGTACCTTGGTTCCTGAACGGCTTGGCTCCTGAACAAATCGGCTCCTGAACATCGCAAACCCGGAAGTAAGTGTTCCAGTTTGCGAACGTTTTTCAGAAGCCGAACGTCCGACACGGCTTCCGGTTGAGTGCAGGAAGCTCCTGCAGCCAATCGGAAGCCGCGCCTTGGTTTTTGAACCATTTAGGGAGTCGAACAGACTCTTGGAAGGGATTAAGTTTGAAAAGCGATGTACCACTGTACTCAGGAAACACTGGGGCAGATTGGAGTACTTCCTGTTTCCTGGCTGCTGGGACTTGCCTGCGTGCAAGACAGATGCTCTCACTGAGCCACAGCCAATATCCAAATATAATGCTTCATGTAAACAATGGGTAAGAAAGAAATTCCAGTTATTTAGCTGATTAATTGGTAGGATTAATAATTAAAAACAGTTTGATAAAAAGGTGTCTCCAATTAAACAGGCAGATTTTGAAATAATTAGTCATTATTTCATTAGTACATAATCACTGGGTATGTGTCATCTTTGAAAAGCCACCAGTCTCCCTCTCCCAATGCAGGTGGAGATACGTCTTTTAAAATATGTAATACATTTACTTCAGGACTGCTGCTTTTATGTCTATGCAAATGTAATTGATTGATTAATCAATATGCAAAATTGATTGATTGACTACAACTCATATACATAGCTGTATACATGTTGCAAACATATGATTAGAGTTAATCATGTACTGAGTAATCCTATACATGTGTAGTCCAAAGAAAGACATATTGAATTAAATGGAGTTTGCTTCCTGGTAAATGGGTCTGGGACTGCACCTTAGATTTATGTAATCTGGGAGGGTGGGATCAGCCAAAGTGGGGTCAGCCAAAGTGGGGTCGGCCATGTGGCACTCTTCAGATGTTTCAGGACTACAACCCCCATCATCCCTGACTATTGGTTGTGCTGGCTGTGGTTGCTGAGAACTGGAGTCCGTCAACATCTGGAGGGCCCCAGGTTGACTTAAAAAGTATTCCTAAGTAGAAGGGTATGTATTTTATTTAGAACATTTTAACACCCCTTTTCTCTCAGAAATATAAAATGACTTATGATAAACAATGCACAATAGTGCAAATTCAATGTTTCTACTGTAAATGAACAACATGATTGACTTCTCACAGTATACTTTATGTTTTCTTTTCCTTCCTTCCTTCCTTCCTTCCTTCCTTCCTTCCTTCCTTCCTTCCTTCCTTCCTTCCTTCCTCCTTCCTTCCTTCCTTCTCTGTCTCTCTCTCTCTCTCTCTCTTGCTGGATTTCACAGTTCAACATAAGCAAACCGAACAAAAGTTGCTCCTCAGCACTGTAAGGGCAGAAATTCAGAGTTAACGACACGTTCGGCCTTCACGCTTTTACCACCCATTGGAGCCACTCCTTGAAAGAGCCCTGCTCCACCCATTTAACAGCCTCGTTTTATTTGTTTCTTTGTTAATCAGATTTATACACTGCCTTTAATTGAAATATCTCAGGCCGGTTCCCAAGATCAAAACACAAGGTGCAAAAGTACAGATAAATAGTTAAAACACAAACAGCAAAACAATAACCCTAACCCCCTCCTCCCACAAACCCATTTAAGAGGCTGTAGAATATGAAGCCGCCCAAAGCCTGGCTGAAGAGGAATGTTTTTGCCCGGTACCCTAAAATATATAATGAACATGTGATCCCTTGCGTCTCTTGTGGTTTCTCACAACCTCCAGCAACGGGGGAAAGGGCTAGCTTCAGGTTTGGGAGCATCTCTTCACCCCACCCTGTTTGCAGCTATAATAGAATTGCACCAAGCAGCTGTCCTTTTAATTGGGTCTAGCCAGCCTTCCAATTTCCCAGGCTGCCTTAGAGCAGGGCCCGGGAACTGTTGGCCCTCTGGATGTTCCCGGAGCACAAATCCCACTCCCCCCACCCCCTCAGCATTGGCCAGGCTTTGCTGGGGCCAACTGGAATGAAGAGTTTCCAGAGGCTCACCGATTTCCCCACCATTGCCTTAGAGTGGGGGGGGGCATTGTGAGAAAGCAAAAGGTGGCTGGATCCAGCCTCTCTTGGTGCTGCGGGGGGGGGAGGGGCCAAGGCGGGCTTTAGCACAGGGGGAGGGGGCTGGCAGCTGCCCAAGGACGCCAGGTGCTCGCGCCAACCTTGTATGTGGAAGATCTGCTTCAATGGCTAGATTTGAGATGAGGGCACATAGTTTACAAATTCCTAGTTACTAACTATTTCTCTCTCTCTCTTCCTCTCTCTCTCTCCCACTCCCAGTTCTCTCTCTCTTCACCCTAAGGAAAGGTAGGATCTTCCTAGACGTGGGGTCAGCTCAACCTGCCTTTGCGATCCACGTCTGTGTGCTTGTGTGTGTTTGTGCCTGCCAATTTATTAGCGTTATTCCAACATTGTGATGCAGCAGGAGTAAGGGAAGCAGATGCTCCTTGGCTGTAGTCTTTATTGTTACCTAGAGACAAGCTACTGGCGTTATCCCAGCCTTCCCCCCCACCCCACCGCACACTTCTCTAACTCAGTTCCCTCTGCATTCTGCAAAAAAAAAGAGAGAGAAAAATTTATGGTATGCCCACACCATTTAACTCCTTCCTGCTCGGATGGCAGAGAGGCAACCAACCGGGGGTGTGATTGGTGCCAGGGCTCCCTAACAGGATCTGGGGTTTTGTTTTGATTTGTGCTTCCAAGACTCAAGTGGCCATGCCAGCCTGTGCGCCTGCCCCAGAACATGCACAAAGTGCCTTCTCATCTATTGAAAGAGAACTAGACAAATTCAAGGACCCTATGGCTCCAAGCCACAATGGCCGTGCCCTGTCTCCACAGTTGGAGGCAGAAATCCTTCTGTACACTAGTTGCTGGAAACCACAGGAGGGCAGAGGGCTCTTGTGCTTGAATCCTTCTTGTGGGCAGAGGCGTCACTGGGGGGGGCGCCCCTAGCTCCACTCTGTGGGGGGCAGCAAACTCTATGGGGGACAGTGCCCCCGGCGCACCTCCACCGCCACCGACGTGACCGCAGCCATCAAGGAGAGGCCCCAATGTTGCTGGCTGCCACTCTGTGGCATAACAAGCAGCCAATGGAGCCCCTCGCCTCGCCCCTCCCAGGATCGCCCCTCCCAGGATCCGCTGCAGGGGCGTCCACAGAGTGCATGCGTTGTGCCATGCGTTGTGACTGCTGTGCCTCCCTCTTCTCTGCACGGAAAGAAAGCGACAGCTGCTTACACGCATGTAAGCGGCTGCCGCTTTCTTTCTGTGCAGGGATAAGGGACACACTAGGCTGCTGTGCCTCCCTCCTCCCTGCATGGAAAGGTTTGTCACAGGGGTGTCTGTAGCGCGCATGCAAACAAACTGCAATTTCTCAGCCCTGGTTGTTCCCTCTGCAATATGGAGATAATTATGTGGAACAGGGTGGGCTGGGGTAGAGGCAAGGGCAGAGGAAGGGGGTGTGGTGGGTGCAGGCCGCCCCGGGTGTCACCACTGAGAGGGGTGACAAAATGCCGGGCGGCCCTCACCGCGGGGCCTGCAGCGCACCTGAGTCACGCGTCTTTCCTGGGAGAGACGTGGTGGCTTGGGCGCGCGCAGGCTCCGCTCTGCCCAAACGGTTTGCCCGCTGCCTTCCCCCCAGCTGTAGGGCGGCTGAGTGGGAGGAGGCAGGCAGAGGCTCTGCGGTGCGCCCCGCCTTCGCGCCGCCCCTATGGGTGGCTCGCCCTGCCCCTGGGCACGCCACCCCAAGCGCCCGAGTGGCTTCCTCCGCCGCTGGGTAGAGGAGCTATATTTCAGTAGTACAACACACCCCTTGGCATGAGGGGGAAAGTTCCAGGTTCATTCTGCAGCATTGTCAGTTAAAGGATCTGGAGAGACAAGAGACCTCTGCCCCAAACCTTGAAAAACCATCGGCAGACCAAGTAAAATAAGAGCAGTCCCTGATGGATGAATGGTCTGATTTTGCAAGTTCACTATGAATCCATAGCAACCTCTCACAAGCCTGGAACTGGGAGCAGGGGGAGGTTTGGAAGTTTCCATGTCAACTTAAAACCAGCACCTGTTATGTTCAGGAATTACGGTTGTAGTAAGTGGAACACACTCGTCGTCATCCTTTTGATGTTTCCAAGGTACTGAAAGAAGTGCTTTGATCATAGGTTGCCACTTTCCCCCCCAGTCCTGATTACAAAATGCCACCTACCTGGAGAGCTTAATTAGAGGAAGGTGTGGTATAAATAGAATGCCATTGTGCTTTGACATTTCAAAGAAGCCGTCATCTAAGGATAGTCCTCAAAGGCGTTTTCTGGATGCAATAGTCTCACCGATGCACCTTTTGGCTGTTCCTTTGGTGCCCCCAGCGCAGACTCCAAAGGACGGTAGCCTCTCTGGGGACCTGGAAGCCCATGCCCAGCTGGACAGGTAGGAGGGAGGAGACAAAGGAGCCTTCCTGGTGTTTAGATCCCACACATTCTTCTCCACGGAGCTCAAGATGGCTTACTGGTGGGCTGGTGGGAGCTGGAAGCCAGCAACAGTTCAGCGCCTTCTGTTCCACCTTTTCAATGCCTATTGAAAACTTCTTTATTATTATATTATTATTCTGTCAGGCTTATGTAGACAATTAAGAATACATCTTTCTATAATAGCAAGCCGCTCTCTGATTTTAAAATTTGTATTCGGTTTTTTATCATGTGTGACAGTTGCTCTGGATAGTGGTATATAATTCTGTTTATAAATAATAAATAAATAAAATCCTTCCAGTAGCACCTTAGAGAACAACTAAGTTCTCTGAGCTTTCGTGTGCATGCACACTTCTTCAGATACACTGAAACAGAAGTCACCAATCCTTATGAATAGTCAGAGTGGGGGTATTACTCAGAAGGGTGGTGGGAATGGGTGATTGGCTGATAGGAGTGGTAAACCTGTGGATGACTGGAAGGAGAAGTTGCTGAATTGCAACTCATTACCAAGCTTAAAACCATGGAGAGACCTGGTCTGAATAAGGACACTGGATTCTTATCTCATTATACATGATAAAGCTTTCTTTAGCACCTCACCCCTTGCTTTTTCCTGCAAGACCAATTGCAGTTGTTAACAGTTGTTAACAGTCATCAACAGGCTTACCACTCCTATCAGCCAATCACCTATTCCCACCACCCTTCTGAGTAATACCCCCACCCCCACCCTCTGACTATTCATAAGGGTCTGGTGACTTCTGTTTCAGTGTATCTGAAGAAGTGTGCATGCACACGAAAGCTCATACCTATGACAAATTTAGTTGGTCTCTAAGGTGCTACTGGAAGGATTTTTTCAAAAAAAAATTTTTTGACTACATCAGACCAACATGGCTACCTACCTGTAACTCTCTTTATAAAAAGTAAAGGTACGGAACCCCTGGACCGTGGCCCAGAGATGGAAATAAGATAAAGTTACTACCAGAGAATAATGGCAGGTCAAATGGATGGATTATGCAGAAATGGCTAAAATGACCGGAAGAATCAGAAATCAGGAAGACCAAAATTTTAATAAGGAATGGGAAAAATTAATAATTTACCATTGTAAACAGTTAAAATCGTTAGTAGGATTGGAATAACATTTGTAGTTTATTGGTGGTTTTTGGACACAGTGGAGAGGTAAAAGATTTGGATTATTATAAAAGGTACAGGAGGAAATGATTAACAATAGGACCCACAAAGGGGAGGAGGGAAGTCCAGGAGATTCTCTGGAATCTTGTTTCTATGTTGTATGTTGAATATGTGACTGTAAAATTTTAATCTGTCATGGGGATTCGAACCACCGACCTTCTGGTCGGCAAGCCCAAGAGGCTCTGTGGTTTAGACCACAGCACCACCCGCTGTGGTCTAAATTTATAAATTGATATAGCAAACATCTGGACGACTATTGGCTCCCCACGCATGAAACGGAACGATCCAGAGAGTATTTTGTGATTTCTCTGGGGGACTGGTGGTGCGCAAACTCACTTTGCACAGGGATGTCCCTGTGCTGTATAGCCCGCTAAAATCCTTAAACTGACCCTGCATTTTGCTGTGCTCGAAGCTTATTGGGTTTCGAGGGGGTTCAAGCTGATGATGCTGTATGAGAAGTGACACTGCCTGTATGCTTGCCATGGACCCACGTATAACCTTCTACGTCTTCCTTTTTAATAGGTTGTTACAAACATGCTAGAAGTCTCCTGGAATCCCTCTTCTTTGAAGACCGCACCATCCGTGGACAGGTGAGTACACAGCAGGGCAACAGAATGCAATGGCTGTGTTCCTTTGTTTCAGCACTTCCTGTCAAACAGAAGGGATGGCCTTTGATTTTAGATGCAGCCGAGTCGCAGGTTTCCTTCTGCCTTATATTTAGGCCTAGCAATGCCTCCATTCACTCCAGTGTGGTGTAGTGTGGTGTAGTGGTTAAGAGCGGTAGACTCGTAATCTGGGGAACCGGGTTCGCGTCTCCGCTCCTCCACATGCAGCTGCTGGGTGACCTTGGGCTCGTCCCACTTCTTTGAAGTCTCTCAGCCTCACTCACCTTACAGAGTGTTTGTTGTGGGGGAGGAAGGGAAAGGAGAATGTTAGCCGCTTTGAGACTCCTTCGGGTAGTGATAAAGCGGGATATCAAATTCAAACTCTTCTTCTGCTCCAATTGCACAAATGGCATGCTTGCACACACCATTCCTACATGGGAGACCGATGACTCTTCCAGGTGGTTTTTTTTGGGGGGGGTGTCGCAACTCCCATCAGCCCCAGCCAGTATGGCCGGTGGTAAGAGATGATGGGAGCCAGAGTCCAGTAATATATGGAGGGCCTCATGTTTCCCACCCTTGAAATCCACATAGTTATGGCTCAAGCAAACAAGGTGTCTCATCCTGGAAGTTCCCTGTCTGATCCAAACTCAAATGGCTGTGTGGGTGGTTTTTGTGCGTGTAAAAAATGGTTTGAAGTCTTTGAAATGGCTCAAGCATAGCATGCCACAATCCAGTGTGGGATTTCTCATTGGAAATAGGTGCTGGGACTCAAGCCCAAGACTTCCCCCAGGAGATCATGTGCTCTAGTCCTAGCTGTGTCGGGGGCAGACTGGGATCCCTCATGGGGGAATATATGTCCATTCCACCACCACCACCCCGGACCTCCTTGGCGCACATAAGGAATTTTGGCTGGGTTCAAAATGCAGTTGATGGTTCCTGCAATTGACCGTGAAATAACAGCCACCTTCCGCTGATGCTCTCCAACACCCACCTAGGGTTTACATCACATCTTAGAATTTGGTTCAATTCCTAGTGTGCCATTGGTGTCAATGGTAGGAGTGTGTTGTTTAATAACGCAATGGCCAGTTTCTGTATTCTTTGAGGTCCTGCTCTCCTTTCGATGGTGGTTCAGAAGTGTAATTTCTTCATGCTTGCTATGAGTGGTCAGTCTCAGAATAGGTATCAGCTTGGGGCATTGTTTGGAAAACTCAAAGAGATACGTAAGCTCTAAAGTTCAGAGTGACTCTTAAATAAATGTACGTACTGTATGGTGTATTGATCCCAGCAGTGAGTTTTGGTTGGGTTTGGTCATTCTGATGGTCCCACCCTGACCACACTCTTAGCTCTCATCCTGAGACTTCCAGGGCCTTTTGCAGAAATGTGGCCTTTTGCCTCCCCTCTTGCTGACTGCACACAGCTCAGATAGTCTCAAGTACTGCACTTTCTGAGAGCACTGATAGATTTATCTTGTTTGGGCTGGCTTGTAATGGCTAGACTGAGGCAGGCAGGCACTGAGTAATTGTATCTCATTTCTAATTCTGTTCCTGCAATTGTTCTAATGCAACACATATCCACAAAGATAGTACAGTGATACCTTGGTTGTTGAACGGAATCCGTTCAACTTCCGAAAATGTTCGACAACCAAGGCGCGGCTTCCGATTGGCTGCAGGGGCTTCCTGCACTCAATTGGAAGCCGCGCCGGACGTTCGGCTTCCAAAAAATGTTCACACTTACTTCCGGGCTTGCGGCGTTCGGGAGCCGATTTGTTTGACAACTAAGCCTTTCGGGAGCCAAGGTACCACTGTATCTGTATTCTGTAACAGCAAAGAAGGTGCAATGTGTTGGAAATTTCCATGGCCCTTTGAATCAGAACCAGTCTTCGAAAATCTGGTTATTTTGAAGCAAAGCAATGCATATGGCCGTTATTATTTTTCTTGGCAAGGCCTTGCCATGCATGGAACTGGGCTGATGCAACAGCTGTAGTAGACTCCACCCTGCGACCTCTCAAGCCAATAGCTCAATCTCTCCCCCCACTCCTGCCCCTGGGGCTCTACCCACAGATCACAAGCAGGGTCTGCTTTTATTTCTCCTGCTCCTGGACCTTGGCTGCCATAACTCAGGTGTTGCAAGGTGCTGACATGCATCATTGCTTGAAGTTATCGATGCAGCGGCATTATCAATTTTTCTTTCCTTTTTCTCCACCCCCCCTTTCCCCCCCTTTCTTCCTCTCTTCTTTCCCCCCACCCCTTTCTTCTTTCTCTCAGCAAGTTTTTATGTGATTACAAGCACTGCATGGTAATTAGTGCTAAACTCATTTGCACAACTACAGTTAATTGGCTACAACAATTAATTAATGTGTTGGAAATTTGGCACCAGAATAAAAAAAAAAGTTTTTTTTCATCAAACAAAAGACAGAAGTTAAAGAAGAGAGATGGGCAGACGGAACGGCAAATTGAGTGTGCTTGAATAGCGCCCCCCCCCCCCAACAGAAAAGCAAGCTTCTCGCATTGTTGTTTCCAAACTACAGAGTCCTTCAAACTTTTGTTTTGTATCCGTCACCTAAAATGTTTTAGTTGTCTATTTTCTCTTCCATCCCTTATCTGTTCTCTCCCTCCTCTTTTTTTTTTTTTTAAAAAAATATTCCTTCTTTTATTTTGCATTTCCTGTAAAAAAAAAATTGGGGGTAATTTTTATTTTTTAATTTTTTTTTACAACTTAAGAAAACTCATTTCGCTGATAAAATATAGCATGACTAATGACTGGAGCATGTAGAAATCATTGGGAGAATGTCCTTGGAAGACGAATGCATTTTCAGCAGAATAATTAACTTAATTAACAAATTCACATGCATATTCATCAGGCTATTAATGTCTTCTCAGCTCAGCTTGATGAACATTGCGGTAATAACAATCTCATTTGCATACTGCATTCTACTGCTATACAAAAAAAAAAAAATTAAGCAACATACACAAACACACAGAAAGGAACAGGCTTTCCCCCCCCCTCTACCTCCTCCCACCATATTTCCCTTTGCAACATACACTGTATGTTTAGAATGAAGTTGGTCAATTTCAGCTTTGCTCCCTATGAGGCGGGAGCAGGCATAAGTAGTCCACTGTATCTCATGTATGTGAGGCATGCGTGTGTGCGGGTGCGGGTGAACTTCCCCTATGCCTGTCTCTCTCTATCTTTCCTATCTCTCCCTAGGGAATCCTTGGCACGGGTTCCAACTTTTTCTTCACTCCTTCCCCCTGCTGCCAAGCGGCGTCAACACAAAATTGCCATTTTCCCCAGCTCTCTACGGAGCAATCTTGAAAAGCAGTAAGGTGTGACGCCAAAGGACTGCCAACTCGGCAGCAGTGCCTGCGGAGAAACCGCAGAATGGAGGCAGGGAAATAGGGGTGGCTGTTGGTGGGTGCTGGGGTTTTCTCTCTCTCCTCTGTATCCTCCACACACACACACACACACACACACACACACACACACACACACACACATTACTGTCGTGTGGAGCACTTGGGAGGAGGGGTGGCGGTGGGGGGAGTTGAGAGAGAAAGAGGGGGGGGGTTGGAAATAACGTAGCAGCTGTCGGCCTAATTCCACTAACACTCTGCTTGTGGTCATATTAGAAAAACAGATTATACTCCTTTGTGGCACTCATTTATTCCTGACATACGTTAACATTCTATATCTTAATTCTGCCCGCCTTTCCTCCGACCAGTGGACTTTGGGCAGTTTTTTTCCCCCCCTCTCTCCCTCCCCACCCTGCTGGGTGTGTCAAGCAGGCCGGGAAAGCGAAATTGAGCAGAGGGACACATCGCCTTTCCCCTCTCAGAGTCGCTCGATTAAAGTGATCGGCCGTAGGTTCAGGACAGACAAAGGGGAAAGGGCGGTTTTGCACGAAACGGCGTTAACCGGTGGAACTCGCATCCGCAAGAGCTGGTGGAGGAAGGCTCCCAGCTTTGGTGGCTCTTTCAATCAGCCATGATAGCTCAGTGGAGCCTCCATTGTGGGAGGGAGTCTACCTCTGTATACCAGTTGCTGAAGGGCAAATCAGTCAGTTGAAATAGCCCAGGCATAGGCAAACTCGGCCCTCCCGATGTTTTGGGACTACAACTCCCATGATCCCTGGGCTAACAGGACCAGTGGTCAGGGATGATGGGAATTGTAGTCCCAAAACATCGGGAGGGCCGAGTTTGCCTATGCCTGAAATAGCCGAAGCAAAATTCAAGTATTCTAAACATGCTCAGCATTATTTAATGTATTGACAGCGTGTTCCCATGCATGTTTACTCATAAGTAAGTCTCGCCAGTGTTCTTTTTCTAGAAAAAGAGGTGTTGGAAAACACCGCAAACACCTCCCTTATTGTCTTAGAATGGCAATGGCGCCCACCTGAGATGTGCCGGAACTGAGATCTGGTTGAAAAAAATCCCTGAGTCTCACCAAGTTCATTGGGGCTTACTCCAAACCATGCATAGGATTGTAGCCTAAGCAACGGGCTCTTCCCAATGACCTGTTTTATTGAGCATTCATCCTGATGTGCTTCCACAAAGGTCAGAGCCCTGTCTGGTCTTTATTGAGCATTTGTTACAGTTAGCTTACAAGGTACAGGAGAGGAGGGATGCTGTCTTCATGCCCTGCAATGTGGGCATCCTGGAACTATCTGTCAGGCCACTGGTAGAAACAGGACGCTAGACTGATCCGTCAGAATGCTTCTTACGTCCTGTGCGCTGGACGGCGCTACCCGCCGTTGACAACCCAAAATGTTGGTTTTTGTAACCCTATAAGGACGCAAGTTATTCACCGCACCTCCCTCCCAAGTTAGAGCCCCAAGGTGTGGTTTGAAGGCTTGCGATGCAGCAACCTTAAAGTTAAGCAGGTCCAGCTTGGGTCAGTGCTTGGTTGGGAAGACCACCCAGGAATCCTGCATACGCCCCCGTGCATGATGCCATTACGAAAAGAGGGTGTGTGCAATGAAGATGTGACTCAGAATGAATCCAGGTCAAAAGCTGAATTAGTGAAGACTTCTCTATGCAAAAAAACCTCTAAGGGGCTGGATAGCCATTTGGGCAAAGGGACAAGTGGAGAACATTTAGGTACCAGCCCTCTTGTTTCCATAGGCCCCAGCCCCTCAGCGTTTCCACCTACTGTGTTCAAAAATCCAGCCTCTGAGCATTTGTGCAATGCCTTTAACTGGAGGCAAAGTGTGTGTGTGTGTGTGTGTGTGTGTGTGTGTGTGTGTGTGTTCCCCCCAAAGGAAGGAAGCTTCCCTTCTGAGGGCAAGCCCGTTTTCTTTAAAGGATCGCTATAAAGACAAAAGTGTCTTTGTCTTCTGCAGTGGTTCCCCTACGAAAGGTAAGGCATTTTGTTTTCAAAGGAGCGTGTACCAAGTCGATGGCATCACAACGATTGGTCCAAGCACAACGAGACCTCACCCTCGCCCCCGCCTTAATTCCTTCTGTTCTGGCAACTGGCCCAGAGGATGAGATTCTGACCAAGCCAGTAAAACCGGGGCTGCTTGGCAACCCTGCCGAGTGCATACCCCTACTTAATGCAGATGAACTGTGCCGTTTGCTGTCCTGGGGTAGCCAACCCTGCCCTTGGCTTCCATCTCTTGCTTCTTCTTTTTTTAATTTTTTTTAAAACATGGCGCATAATTGGAGGCTGAGACACAGATGCACCAAATGGCAAGGCACACTTGCCTTGCCCGTTCTTGTCCGTTTGGCATCTCGGTTGACGAGTCAGTTCTAAACGGATCGCCTCGGCCTTGATCTCCCGCCTTCCAGGTTCCCCCGCTGCAGTCTCTTCCTGCCTGCTCTATCCATCCCCTGGGGTGTGCCTTCATCTTTCCTCTCCTCCTCGCTTCCTAAAGCATCTGATGATGGTTCCTCTTGGCTCTGAACCAAGAGTCACTCCAAATTGAACCAGATGTTCCCTCAGCCTCCTTTACAGCAACTCCTGCTTCCCCATCAGTGCACACTGCCTCTCTCCTGCCCCCACCTCCACCCGCCAACCCCCCACCCCTCCTGCATTTTCTCATTCTGGTTGCAAAAGAGGGGGAAGGGAGGAATTCGCAAACACACACAGAGAGGAGTCTGAGGGCGCGTTGGAGTTGTTTTGCATGGGTTTCGGTTTGAGCTGTGTGCGTGCAGTGTTTGTGGTAGAAACAAGGTTACAGACCGCTGACGCCTCTCTATAATTTCTTTGTGCTTCTTGGGGCCAAACGGGACAACGATGGTCAGAAGACCCATGTCTGATAATAAGATCACTGTGCCATCATCGGTGCCACTGTTCAGAGCACAAGGGAGAAGTTCCCTGCCCTTAGGAGCGTACAATCTAAAATCCGGCACAGAGGAAAGGGGGGGGGCATGAGAACTTAAGAAGAACCTGCTGGATTGGACCAATGGCCCATCTAGTCCAACATCCTCTTCTCACAATGGCTGACCAGATGCGGTTGGGAAATCTGCAAGTCTCCTTGCCTCTGTTTTCCAGCACCTGGCATTCAGAAGCATTACTGCTTCCGGTAAAGTGGAAGCATAGCATAGCAATCATGGCTTAAAGGTAAAGGGACCGCTGACCGCTAGGTCCAATCATGACTGACTTTGGGGTTGTGGCACTCATCTCGCGTTATTGGCCGAGGGAGCCAGCGTACAGCTTCCGGGTCATGTGGCCAGCATGACTAAGCCGCTTCTGGCGAACCAGAGCAGTGCATGGAAACGCCGTTTACCTTCCTGCCGGAGCGGTACCTATTTATCTACTTGCACTTTGACGTGCTTTCGAACTGCTAGGTGGGCAGGAAGCAATCATGGCTACTAGCTGTCTATTGCCCTCTCATCTCTCTGAATTGTCTAAGGGCTCGTCCACGCTTTTACTTGACCCAAATTTTGATTGTATTGTTTAGCGATTAATTCCTCCAGAACCAAGAGCTTTTCTTGTTGTTCCTTGGCTGCACCTTGCAAAAATCCGGTCTTACCCACTGAATCCAATCTCATCGGACGCATGGAAAATATGAGGAGAGGTTTTCTTTAACTGAGCATCATTTCCGCAGGTAAGCTTGGATTTTCACAAGGCGCAGCCACTTTTCATGCAGAAGGTCCCAGGTTCAGGTCAAGAGGAGATCCCCGTCTGAAACCCCGAATAGACGGCAATGGAAAACTAAGATGGCATTAGTCTAGTTGAGAGATGCCCTGAGTTTCTAGGGCAGGCATCCCCAAAGTGCGGCTCTCCAGATGTTTTGGCCTACAACTCCCATGATCCCTAGCTAACAGGACCAGTGGTTGGGGAAGATGGGAATTGTAGTCCAAAACAACTGGAGGACCAAAGTTTGGGGATGCCTGTTCTAGGGTCTAAAGCCAGATCTGCTTCAGGACTGTATAATAACATTTTGCTGTTTTAAAAAATGGATCCACATTTACGTGCCCAGATCTGCAGGCTGCCATCACATATCCCTTGACCTTCACTTATCCACTCAAATGATAAGTAAATAAAATAGATTCCGAAAATCTTAAATGTGACTGTCATGCACAGATTTTTTTGTCCCGAGGTTTCTGTCTTTCATTGATTTTCACCGTCCCGCCAGCTTTCTAAAAATGCCCAACATATCTAAGTTCTCCTTTCTAAAATACCAGGTCCCCTAATTTACTCAGCTTTGATGTCTCTCGCTGTCTCTCGAAGATGCCCATATATTTTGTCCCTCTTAAAACGTCTTTCATGTGAGCGTGCCAGCGCTTATCGGCTTCTTTCCTATCCTCATTTAGATCATTAGCCCTAAGGGTTTCTTCAGACGCTGTGTTTTTAATGAGTTAACATAAACCATTTTACATGTACACATAAAAACATAACTTGTGGAAGATGCATGTTTTCCAACACATGTATGACACAGCGTATGAAGGGCAGGCCCAAGATCATTATTTTACTGTCTAGGGCAAAACAAGAGATATAGAGGTGCCCCCTTCCAACCCCATTCCCCACATCTATAGTATCCAAGGCTGGTCAATTTGTTGTGGCACCCAAATTAGAAAATCCCACAAGCAGCTCCTCTTGGGAGTAAAAATACAACAATAGAATAAAATACCAAATAATTGCCCCTTCTTGCCCCCCTCCCCAATCAGCTGCCTCAGAGAGCTGCCTCATTCTACCTAATACAGGGGGGGGGGATTTTTTCAGCCCAGGGCCCTGTTTCCTTCTGGGCAACTTTCCAAGGGACACCTGCCAATGGTGGGTGGGGCCAGAGGCAAAAATGGGCAGGGCAGCAGGTGTGAATTTTACCTTTGTGAAATGGCGCCATCATCACATGTCTTTAGGTGCCAGGCAAAAACATTTCTCTTTACCCAGGCCTTTGGCCGTTAAATAATCTCTGACCTGCTAAAGCTTGGGAGGGGGAGGTCTGTTATTATGATTATTTTATTATTATGCTGCCTGTTGTTATGCTTTTTATTATGTTTATTATGTTTTTATTACTGATGCTCCGTAAACTGTGCTCTTAATGTTGTACACTGCCCTGGGATCTTTTGATAAAGGGTGGCATATAAATTGAAATAATAATAATAATAATAATAATAATAATAATAATAATAATAATTCATTGTTTATACCCCACCCATCTGGCTGGCTTTCCCCAGCCACTCTGGGCGGCTTCCAACAAAAGATTAAAAATACACCCGTTATTACAAACTTTCCTATACAGGTGTCTTCTAAAGGTTGTATAGTTACTTGTATACTTCCTTGACATCCAATGGGTTGGCACCACTACCAAGAAGGCCCTCTGCCTGGTTCCCTGTAACTTCGCTTCTCACAGTGAGGGAACCACCAGAAGGCCCTCAGAGCTGGACCTCAGTGTCCGGGCTGAACGATGGGGGTGGAGATGCTCCTTCAGGTATACTGTGATAATAATTACAACTAACTGGTTTCTGCGCGCGCACACACACACACACACACACACACACACTAAAGTATAGTTGGCAAATGAAATAATTAATAATCTTCTGCCTAAAAACTTTACGTGGACCTCTCTGCAGCACCTCCTGCTGTCAGCAATTCCCAGGCCTGTCACATCCATTGCCCCCACCCCCACCCCGCACGCTAACAGTGTTGAGCACTGGGTGCTTCACAAATGCCCGAAACCCATTCACTAGGCAGGCAAGCTGCCACGCGGCCAACACACCTAGCACACAGCCAAGCAGGAAGGGCTGTTTCCTCCCAGATTCATTACATGCAGGTGTGATGCCATTGCCATCTTCCAAATGTGCCTTATGGGCCCGCTGCACTTCGGCAACTGGGGAAAAGCGAAATTGGGGCACGCTTTACATAATTACATGGAAAGGCCCGGAAAGACCTCCGTGCCCAGCTTCGAGGCTGAAACTCGGTTCTGGGCAACTTTTCCAAACGCATTTCCCACCGGGGTCGCCAGCACTCTGCCTCCGCTGATTGTCCTGTGCCGAGACCTGTTGCTTAGCAACAACTAGTACATTCGTCCTTAATAAATTGCTGGCACGGCAATGGCCAAGACTGCAGGGAGGGGGCGAGAAGAGGATTTGATTTGGGTGCCATTTTTTTTATTACAAAAAAACAAAAAACAGAACACCATGTGGTTTGCAAAAATAATAATAATGGGAGAGGGGAGGTGCGGAGAAAAGGAAGGAAAATGCAATCTGTTGGTGCAGACTGGCTAGGAGGCTGAGTCAGCCCACAGACTAGACAAGATCACCTTTCCATCAGCTACTTGAGAGCAACTGGGAACAGGATTTGTGCAGGCTCGTTCCAAATCTCTGCTTGTTTTTTTTTCTTATGTGTGTGTGAAAGAGAGAGAGAGAGAGACAGACGGACAAATGGACCGAGGTGTGATGGGTTTATTCCAACATTACCATCCAACGGGTGGGGAACCAGTAGCCCTCTAGGCATTCTTGGGCTACAACTCCACACACACACACACACACACACACACACACACACACACCCATTGGCCATGCTGGTTGGGGCTGTTGGGAGTTAAACAACAACATCCTAAGGGCCACCAGACCTGCCTTGGCTGTACAGGTAAGAGTCTGCAGCCTGCTTCCCCTGTGGATCAGGCAGGTGGTATGCCAGGAAGGTGCTGCTTGCCGCGCGATGAGGCCAGCTTGTGCAGATACCAACATTGGACACAGCAGCCATGCCCAGAAGTGGTTTTCATCGGCAAATGCAGTTACCACTGTTGCAAAAGTTCCATCCAGAGAGTATGATAGACCTCCTGTGTCAGCCATGAAGAACTGGTGGTTCTTCTGTTGGATTCCAGTTCACCACAGCCCAACGGTCAGGGAAGATGAGAATCACAACTCAACTTCAGGAGTGCTATGGGTTCCTTTGCCATGATTACCGTTAAGCAGGCATCCCCAAACTGCGGCCCTCCAGATGTTTTGGCCTACAACTCCCATGATCCCTAGCTAACAGGTCCAGTGGTCGGGGAAGATGGGAATTGTAGTCCAAAACATCTGGAGGGCCGGAGTTTGGGGATGCCTGCCGTTAAGCCTGAGGAATGAGAGTCAAAGTACACCTTCTTTCCTTTTGTTGCTTTTCTAAATTTCACCTGGTTGAACTGGGTACCTGAGCAGTGTAAAAAACTGAACATCCGGCAATGGGATACCATGGCAGCAATGCAAGCTTCTCTAAGGAAGGCTCCAGTAGGTTAGAACAAGGTCCAGGTGCCTTATTCTTTCTGCTGCTAGCTCACGGGGTTCCACCAAGGTTTGTTAACTAGCAAGACTATCAGGCCAACTTTGGGTCCTGTTTATTTAAAACTAACCCAGCCAGATGTGTGGGGTACAATTATTATCATAACCCTGGTTTGTTTCTTAGTTTTTGTGAAAAGTACCTTGAGTTCACATACATGCTGCTGAACTGTGGTTTTCCCCCTAAAGCAGAATCCTTCCGTTCTGTTCCTCTTGCACACAAAGGAGCTCAAGGGCTCAATGAAGTTTGTTCCCAGTCACCTAAACCAGGAGTGGAGGTTGCCAGGTATTGCACCTTTGACCATCAACCATGTTGGTTGGGGCTGATGGGAGCACAACAACATTTGAAAGGCAACAGGTTCCCCACCCTTAGGGGTAGCCGACGTGGTGCTCTCCAGATGTTTTGGATTACAACTCCCATCAGCACCAGTCATCATGGCCAATGGTCAGGGAAGATGGGATTTGTAGTCCAAAAGTCTGGAAGACTTGATGTTTCCTAGCGCTGGTTTAGGTCAGTGTTTCCCAAACTTCGTTCTCCAGCTGTTTTTGGACTACAACTCCCATCATCCCTAGCTAACAAGGCCTGTGGTCAGGGAGGATGGGAATTGTAGTCCAAAGACAGCTGGAGACCCAAGTTTGGGAAACACTGGTTTAGCTGATGATATGGGACTGATGTGATAGAAGACTTCCCTCATTGCTTTTGGTCCTATTTATTCTGAACAAATATTAGAAAAGAGTTGCTTTATCCTTATCCCGAAATAAACAGTAAATTGCAAGAACTCGGAGGAAGATGAATTGCAAGTAAGTCTTCAAAAGGTTTTATTTATGTAATGATAGGATGAATTCAAATAGGAATCAGTTCCAGTATGATAGTGAGGCAAATAAAAATTAATTCCAGTGAAAAAATCCCAGGACAAGGCCCTGTTTCGCTAATTCTTCATCAGCAATGTTTTAATGATCAGAGTGTAAATTAGCAGAACGTTTCATTCATCCATAGGTTACAAAATGGACTTCTAAAGCATGGTGGTCAGGAAATCTCACTTCAGACTGGGTGGGCTCAAGACATGTTGTTGTTGTTGTTTATTATTTATTGAATTTACAGTATATACTGCCCTATACCCAAATGTCTCAGGGTGGTTCACAGAATTTGTTGCTTGAGGGACCCAGGTGGCGCTGTGGTTAAACCACTGAGCCTAGGGCTTGCTGATCAGAAGGTCGGCAGTTCGAATCCCTGTGACGGGGTGAGCTCCCGTTGCTTGGTCCCAGCTCCTGCCAACCTAGCAGTTCGAAAGCACGTCAAAATGCAAGTAGATAAATAGGAACCGCTACAGCGGGAAGGTAAACGGCGTTTCCATGTGCTGCTCTGGTTCGCCAGAAGCGGCTTTGTCATGCTGGCCACATGACCTGGAAGCTATACGCCGGCTCCCTTGGCCAATAATGCGAGATGAGCGCGCAACCCCAGAGTCGGTCACGACTGGACCTAATGGTCAGGGGTCCCTTTACCTTTATACCCAAATGTCTCAGGGTGGTTCACAGAATTTGTTGCTTGAGGTGAAGGACAAGATGGCATATGCACACCCACAATAAATAAAGAAGCTGTCTGGATGGGCAACTGAATTTTTCAAATCCTTAAATGCATCTGAAGGCAGCAGATTAACTTAGTATGTGCAGGAACAGGCCATCAGTTTCCTGCCCACCAGTTTCTGCTGCCAGAGGCAACTGCCTCTTTTCTGCCAAATGGTAGGGCCGGGCCTGACTTCAGATATCACATTGCAACGTTTTTTGCATCTGTTCTCTTCCCCTATTCTGTGAAACAGATACAGGGGGTCAAAGTGATGCTCAAACTCAAAAGGAGAGTGGTGCTTTGAATGTGTATAGCAACTTTCATTTGGATCTCTGTCTTCAATGGAGCTGTGGCATTGCAGTGCAACAACATATTTTGTGCATGGCCCTCTTTTCTTTGAAAGCTGGCATTTGGGAGGTAGGTAAGCTGGTGCTTGAAATTGAAACTATGTGCTGTTGGTTGCAGTGGCTCAAGGATACGTGAGAGGCACTCTGCCCATGTTCAGAAGCTCTCTGGATCACTGCAGCTGTCAAGCATGTGGTGTTTGGCACTGAAAACAAATTTGGCTGTGGAGGCAGGCTAGTTTAAATCAAGCCCTGGAGAATCATCCCCCCACACCCCTCAAACATCATTTCCTCTCCAAACATGCCAACTCTGTCTTCACTCCTTCTCACATAACAGAGAAGCAGCGACCCTAAGGAGGCCAAAGTGTGGTAAATTCTTGCCACGTTCCTTGCCTGCTGGAGGAAAAAGGAGCTGTCGGATGAGCTGGGGTTTGGGGTGGGGGAGAGAGAGAACAGGGAGAAAGATGCAATATTATTGTTAGCGTTTGACTGGGTCCCTTCTGCGCCTTGCCATTCATTTAAAATTCCGATTTAAAAACCAAAAGAGGCTCTTTAAAAATTTCCACATTAGCATGCCGTTTGTATGTTAGGCCAAGATGCTCGGGGATGCTTTTTGGCAGAAGTCGCCCTCTGACAGCTTTTGCCAGCAATAAAACAACACATGAATAAAAGAAAGTCGGGAGCTCTTTTCAACAATTTCTTCCCAATATGCAGTGTGGAAGGCGGCACAAGGTTTGAAGGGCACCGAAGCCTGGAACTCTGTCCATCGTCTGCATTTGGAAGGACAGGGGATTCTCTTGCGCTGCTATGGAATGCATGATTTTTTTTTTTACAAAAAATAAATATTTTTTGCAAGGGTATCAAAGGCAGAATTCCTCCCTTCTCTCTCTCCCTCTCCCTCCCCCCCCCTGATTTCCTCCCTTTCCTCTTTCCCCTTGGGGGAATCTCTTACTTCTTCATAAGGACAGATGTCTCTTTTGATGAGGACACGAGGATTTGGCTGCCTTCCTGGGCCAGCCCAACTTCATTAATGGGCTTTCGTGCAGCTCGGGAACAGGTGGGGTCGGAGAGCGAGCGTTCTCCGAAGGATGTCGCGCCACATAAAATACGACGGTGCTGGCGGGTGGGTGGGAAGAGAGGCTGGCAGACGGCAGGGCAGAAATGAGAGCTGGCGGGGGCTGTTTCTCGCACACACCCATACGGCCATTTGAAGCAACCTCCTTGCACAACCAGCACACACGTTTACGCATCTTGCTTTGCAGCCGAGATATGGGGGGGGGGTGCCTGAGCACGCCCAATTCCAATTCCAGCAGAGAGAGAGAGAGAGTGTGTGTATATATATATATATATATATAGTGTGTGTACGTACACACACACACACACATATATAATTGGGACACAGGTGGCGCTGTGGGTTAAACCACAGAGCCTAGGGCTTGCTGATCAGAAGGTCGGCGGTTCGAATCCCCACGACGGGGTGAGCTCCCGTTTCTTGGTCCCAGCTCCTGCCCACCTAGCAGTTCGAAAGCACGTCAAAGTGCAAGTAGATAAATA
Organism: Zootoca vivipara; assembly: GCF_963506605.1. Lineage (NCBI taxonomy): Eukaryota > Metazoa > Chordata > Lepidosauria > Squamata > Lacertidae > Zootoca > Zootoca vivipara. The sequence continues at coordinate 26,035,879 of NC_083288.1, read as the reverse complement.
GGTACCGCTACAGCAGGAAGGTAAACGGCATTTCCGTGGGCTGCTCTGGTTCACCAGAAGCGGCTTTGTCATGCTGGCCACATGACCTGGAAGCTGTACGCCGGCTCCCTCGAGATGAGCGTTGCAACCCCAGAGTTGGTCACGACTGGACCTAACGGTCAGGGGTCCCTACATATATATATATATATATATATATATATATATATATATATATATATATATATATATATATATATAGTGCCAGGACTGTATGCATGCCCTGCAAACCCCTCTCCTTTCAAAATTCCACAGCACCAACAGAAAGGCTGAATTCTGCAACCTGTATAAAGTCCAGGCATTTGTGTAACTTTGCATTCTTCTCCTCCTCCCCTCCTCCTGCCATGGAAGGGAAGGCGCAGGGAAGCAACCCCCTGCCGGTGGTAGCAGCAGGAGGAGGTTAAGGAAATAAATATGAATAAAATCATAGAATAGATCATAGACGTTGGAAGGGAAGCCCAAGGGTCATCTAGTCCAACCCCCTGCAATGCAGGAATCTTTTACCCAACATGGGGCTCGAACCCACAACCCTTAGATTAAGAGTCTCATGCTCTACAGACTGAGCTATCCCAGGACCATCGGAAGTTTAAAAACAGTAGAACATAATAATTTATTTTTATTTTATTTCCCACTCTTCCCCATAAGTTCCTGGGATAGGTTACAACACTTAAAAAATTATGCAGTTTAAAACAACTAACAACCACAGAAATAAGGTGGGTCCTAAAAACATACATATCGGGTATTGCATACCCTTCAACATTTCTCTGATGAAAATAGGCACGTCCCCTTCCATAATGATAATTTTACTATTTATACTCCACACATCTTACTGGCTTGCCCCAGCCACTCTGGGCGGCTTCCAACATATAAAAAAATGTATTTAAACATTTAAAAACTTCCCTATACAGGATTGCCTTCAGACGGTTCGGGGGTCAGATAAAATTCCATACCCTCCAACATTTCTTCAATGAAAATAGAGACATCCTAAGGAAAAGTGGGACATTCCTGGATCAAATCAGAAACTGGGACAGCTTCGCTAAATCAGGGACATCTGTGGAAAATAGGGACTCTTGGAGGGTCTGGTATTAAAGGCCAAAATAATGAGTTGTGTATTCAGCATTCACCCAGAACTGTATAGTGAAGCTGCCACCCCCTCTAAGCTTTGGAGGGTGGTGAAAGAACCAAGAGGCCCCACCTTCAATTATCCTAGCACCCAATATGGTCTTTCGGGAACCACAGAACCATCTAGTCCAAACTCCTGCTGTCTCCTATGGGGATTTGAACCTGCAACCTTGGCATTTTAGCACCGTGCTCTAACCAACTGAGCTATCCAGGTGGTCTTTCAGGCTTGGGGGTGCCTAAGACATTGCAGGCTTCAAACACTAGCATGCGTACCTTGAAATGGGGCTGGAAATGAACTGCCAACCAATGCAGCCGTTTTAAAACATGGGTTGCGTGAGTTCTAAAGAGAACGCCAGCCAGTAGTAAGCTGGGCACTCCTTTTCAGACCCGTTGCGGTTTCTGAGTCGTCTTCATGGCCAGCCCCACTCAAAGCTCATTGCAATAATTCAGTCTGTAAGCCACTAGAGCATAGGGTACGGTGGCCAAATCATCTCGGTCCAAAAGGGGTTGTAGCTGGCGAACGAGCCGGAGCTGGGGAAAGGCACTCCTAGCCGTCTAGGCCACCTGAGCCTCCAGTGAAAAGTCTTGAATCCCAAGCTGCAGACCTGCTCCTTCCAAAGGAGAGGAACCCCACCCAAAACATGCTGTCTCGCCAATTCCCTGAGTTGAGGACTCTGGACACACAATACTTTTGTCTGCTCAGGGTTCCGCTGCAGTTCATTGGCCCACATCCAGCCTATCACCGCCTCTAAGCACCTCTTTGCATTGCAGTTAAAGAATTTAAAGTGGATTGGTGACGTGTTCTTTCAAAATCGTAGGAAGGGCTTCGTATGCCAGCATCACCATTTCCTTTGTTTGGTGAGGGTGTTTTATTTTCAGGATAAACAGGACTCTGTTTTTGCATCTACACGCAGGCACCACTTTTAATTGTTCTCCGAGACGTGGAGGGGAGGAAAAATGGAAAACAGGGACATTATGGGATCAAATCAGAAACCGGGACAGCTTCTGTAATTCCGGGACTGTTCCTGGAAAATAGGGGCACCTGGAGCATATTTTAGGCCCAAAATGCTCCTGCACACTCTCCCTCCCTTATACAGTGGTACCTCGGTTTAAGTACACAATTGGTTCCGGAAGTCTGTACTTAACCTGAAGCATACTTAACCTGAAGCGAACTTTCCCATTGAAAGTAATGGAAAGTGGATTAATCTGTTCCAGACGGGTCCGCAGAGTACTCAAACTGAAAGTACTCAAACCGAAGCATGCTTAAACCGAGGTATGACTGTAGTCACTTTTAACCGTTTGTCCTTGTTTATCTTTTTAAGTATGTATGATATAATCGCCTTTTAATTACTAGTTTTCCCCCCTTACCTGTTTTAAGTCTTATGTGTTCAGTTTAACCATATATTTTATCTTATGCTGGTCTGCGGCCGAAATAAAGTTTGATACCGATACAGAGGGCATGCAACTGCTTCTACTAATTCAGATAGAAGAAGAGAGAGAGAGAGAGAGAGAGAGAGAGAGAGAGAGAGAGAGAGAGAGAGAGAGAGAGAGAGAGAGAGAGAGAGAGATGGCTGGGTGCCATCTGCCTATTGAAGACACTTAACTCCCAGTCTCTTGATGTCCTCTACCAGCAGCTTCAGATAGATATTAAATAACATGGAGGGCTAGTCAGAACCCGACAGGGCGCTACAGGGCAACTAATGACTCTCTGCTAGTTTGCCTTTTGGTGGGCACCATTCTTCAATGGTGGTTGCTGCTCCATGGGATCTCGTAGAGTAGAAGGAGCAGAGACCAGCCGTAGATGGAGATGGAGCCAATGGAAGGCAGCGCCACACCTGATTGGTTGTAAGACAGGAGGCAGGCAGGTGGGGGCTGGCTGAGGTCGGTGCCCCTTTTGCCCTAATGGACCAGCTTTTGCTGCCATTCCTCTCCACTGTGATTGTCAGTCTTGATAACAGCCTTATCAGTACAACACTCCCTTGAGCGGCCCAAAGTGGCCCACTCCGCTCCTGGTTTCCAAAGCCGTGTATCAATATCTTTAAAGACTCCCATGTACAACCGTGCCAGCTGAATTTCAGTGTCGCCAAGGTACAGTTGCCATGGCACAAATGAAGTTATTCATATTCCATCAGCCGCCTCCTTCTCAGGCGTGCTTTGGGCCCAGCATCTCTGAACCGTCTGGAAACGCTGGCACCGGTTCCAGTCCTCGGTGCTCCCACGGTGAGCCGGCACGCATGGCAGGCCGCAGTTCCATTAGCATGATTGATTCCTTCAGTAGCTCACACACAGTGGGGCCTCAGCAGCTACCAATGGGGGGGGTAGGGGGTAGGAAGGAAAGCGTGGAACAGCAGCTTCCGCAAAATCTTCCTTGGCACCTCTTTGTGGACATGGCTCCCCCGCAAGAGAGGAACATGGTTTGGTTTGGTTTGGTTTGGCTAAAGAGGAGGCCAACATGGAAGCTAAAGACTCATGAGAATGGTCAATGACTGGTTCTCATGGTTTGTCCTCTCTTTTGTCTCAGGGTGAGTTTGGGACAAGTCAACTAAGGCCGAGAGGGACATCCCTTCTTGGAAGGATTCTCCTACCTTCAATGTACTGTGTGTGTGACCTCGAAATACCCCAAACTCCCCTGAAGGCTGTCCGTGGAGAAGCCAAACTGGCTGCTTTCCCATCATTATGGATACTTTTCTTGAGGGACCTCTTGAGAAGTGTTTAGGGAACCTCCCAGCATCTTCCAGAACAGAGTTTGCGAGCAGTACAGTAAATGAATGCCCCTTAACTTCCTGGTGAAATCCTGTAACTTTTTATACCACAAATGTTCCAGGCAGTGTGTTGCACTACAGCCTCCAGGCAGCAATAATTGCAGAACAACTAATAAAGCAAAATACGGTGGTACTTTGGTTTATGAACTTAATCTGTTCCGAAAGTCGATTCTTAAACCAAAGCGTTCTTAAACCAAGGCGTACTTTCCCATAGCAGCGAGGGACTCAACATTTACAAATGGAACACACTCAACATGTTCTGCTTCCAAGGCAAAGTTCACAAACCAAAACACCTACTTCCAGGTTTGCAGCGTTCTTAATCCAAGTTGTTCATAAACTAAGCTGTTCTTAAACCAAGGTACCACTGTAATGCGGGGTTGACGGACCTTTATAAATCCACCACTAATGCATTTTACTGCATTAATGACATGCTGCAGAATAAACCTTGCAAACAACACCAGTCCAGAGAGGTCCACACATACCTGCTGAAGATGTTGGATTCCAGGTAGGTGTCTGTGATTGGCAGGCTGTGTGATGCCTCTAGATTCACCAGGTGGGCCATATATGAACACTTAAGCTAGTTCTATAATATACAATATACCTGAAGGAGCATCTCCACCTCCATCGCTCTCCCCGGACACTGAAGTCCAGTGCCGAGGGCCTTCTGGCGGCCCCCTCGCTGCGAGAAGCCAAGTTAGAGGGAACCAGGCAGAGGGCCTTCTCGACAGTGGCACCCGCCCTGTGGAACGCCCTCCCACCAGATGTCAAAAAGAAAAATAACTACCAGACTTTTAGAGGACATCTGAATGCAGCCCTGTTTAGGGAAGCTTTTAATCTTTAAGAAATTAGTGTATTCTAATATTTCTGTTGGAAGCCGCCCAGAGTGGCTGGGGAAACCCAGCCAGATGGGTGGGGTATAAATAATAAATTATTATTATTATTATTATTATTATTATTATTATTATTATTATTATACAAGGATATTTCTGTCATTGCCTGGTCAGCATAGCAGTACCTTCCCAGCTTGTTTCACCAGGGAACGAGATGGGAAATCCCCATCCCAGGTCCAGTTTTTGGGTACTGCTGCCTACAGCTTAGCTTTGACAATTTCATTCTTTAATAATAATAATAATATGTGTGTGCGCGTGCACATAGCAACAACAACATTGATATTTTGAACAAATGAACAAGCACACCCGCAGCGTGCCAGATTTCCTCCTTTTTTCCCTTCTTGACATTTTTATTTTTTTAAAAAAAGGTACACCAAACCACGGGTCCATTTTCTCTTTATGACACACATTTGAAAAATCTTCAACATTACGTCAACAGCGAAGCATGCAGCTGGGGCTCAAGGCTGTCTGTCTCCCGTCCCCAGCTCAGCTCAGAGAGCCGTAGCTCGCCAGCGCGAAGGTTTCTCGCCCTGCCAAACTAAGTAATTAAAGCCTCTATCACAGTCTATAAAGATGTGCTCTTCTAGCAACAAGGAGAAGGGAGAGGCAACGTCGGAGGCAGTTGCAGGCCCTGGCTTCTTGTTTAGGGCTAAAGGACCAAGGATGGGGTAGGAAAGCTTCGGCATGGGTGGTTTCACCGCCTGAGGCAAAATGGGAAGGCGCTGCCCTACCCTCACTGAAGCCTCCCTTACCATGGTTGCACAGTGAGGCCCACAAAGCAGCGACAGCAATGGCAGGTCCCAGCAAGATCTTTTGAGATTTCTGCAAGATCTCATGATATCTCGCCGGAAGCCACCGCCACCACTTCTCTGCTGGGAATGGTGGTGGCAGGGCTTCTGCCGTCTGAAGCAGCTACCTTAGCCTGCCTCATGTTTGGGCCGGCCCTGAGCCTCCTTTTTGAATATTAAAACCACACATTTCGCAAGCATACTGTTACACACCACCTCAGTCTACACATAGTAAGAGACCCTGAGGGTTTCAAGTTTCTTAAGGGTGCTGACTGAGAGTTGTTAGGAGCTCGCTATTTCCCTCAGCTAGGTACAATTCCCCGAGTGGTTGAACAATCGACCCCTCTTTACAAGGAACTCAGGATATTGTATCTGCGCATAGCTGCCAAGTTATCCCTTTTTTACAGGGATTTTCCCTTATGCTGAATAGGCTTCCTCGCAAGAAAAGGGAAAACTTGGCAGCTATGTATCTGCGTGGGGTGAACTGGAGCCTCCTCACAACTCTCAGCACCCTTAACAAACTGCAGCTCCCAGAATTCTTTGGGGGACGCCACAACTGTTTAAAGTGGCACTGTAGGGCTTTAAATTCATGGTATGAGTGTGGCCTTTGTTGCCGTTTTCTGCACATCCTGTGGTAGGAGCATATCCAGAAGAAAACTTGGTGGGAAGTGCACTTAATCGAGAAAGAGAATCACATTGTAAAGGATTTCAGGTGTGGGTGTTACGTGTTTGATACATAGCTGTCAAGTTCTCCCTTTTTTTAAGGGGAATTCCCTTATGCTGAATAGGCTTCCTCACGAGAAAAGGGAAAACTTGACAGCTATGGTTTGAAAACGCCCCCCCCCCCCTGGGAAAAACCTTCCCTTCTGGTTTTCGTTTGGTATACATAGGGATTTATGTGTGCATGCACACACAGAGAGAAATCTTTCAAACATGGGATTCCCCCTTCTTCAGCTTGCCCTGAGTTCTATACAGGTAAAAAGGGTTATCATCGCTGTGCAGTCGCTGGATCTTAGTACAATGAGTGATTTGCGAAGCATTAATTCTCTGGGGCTGGAGACATTTGTTACATGGAAGCTGACTTTTTAACACAGTAACTTTTAATTAATTTTGAAGTGTGGGTATACCATGTCTCTGTAGATCTGACTTAAGTGAATTTAGCAATGAAACTGCAGCTCTCTCGATCTCTCTTTCTCTTTCTCTGTAGCGTCCCATGGCTATGACATAAAATCCTGGTGTTTTTTCAGCCATGCTGTGGGGAAGGGTGATGGAAGTTCTTTTTTCTTTTCTTTTTTGAGAGATCTTCATTGTGAAAAGCAGCAGTATTTTAACAGGATGTTTTCCTTTTAAAAGTAAGAACGCCTTAAATTCATATGCAGTGCTTTTTTTCTGGGGGGTACGCAGGGGTATGCATACCCCTAAACATTTTGTGAATAATTGAGGGGCAGTATTTCAGTATCAGTAGGAAAATTAGAGTACCCCTAAACATTTTTTTAGGGGGAAAGCACTGATCATATGATATTTGCAATGATCGGCTTAGCAGCCCCCTTATCTCTTTCCATAAGAATGCTAAATCCCCAGGGCCCCTTTTAAAACATCTTCGAATCCCCCTAGTGGCCAATGGACCCAAGTGCAGGCACGTGTTTGCCCCAGAGAACCCTCAAGCAAGATTCCAGGTGCCCTCTCTTCCCAGGCTACAGCCGCCAACCTTTTTTTACAGGCCCTGCTCTGCTGCTCTCAACAGCACCCTGATGTGGTGCAGCAACTTTGCAAATTAAACTTTTCCTTTTCTTATACACACAGCTAAACCTGCTTGTTGTGTTGGTGCATATCAGACCACCATTAAAGATGCAATAGCCAGCCCAGCAAATCCCTTATTCCAGACTAGAGTTGCCAGTTTTTAAACACATCTAATTTCTATTAGATTGCAAGCCTGTGGACAGGGATGGCCTGATATTTTAATATGTGTACAGATGAAGAGGAGGGGGGTGCCTTTGAAAGCAGTTTCAGATATTAACGGAGGTGAGGATATTTTGTCTCCAAATCACAAAGAACAACTGCTGGTTACTGTTGCTCCAATTGTTGTTGAAAGGAACAGAAGCCGGCCTGGGCATTTCTTTACGGTCAGCTGACAACCCTGTCCCAGACTGATTTTAATGAAAACTAGTTCTCTCTCTCTCTCTCTCTCTCTCTCTCTCTCTCTCTCTCTCTCTCTGTGTGTGTGTGTGTGTGTGTGTGTTTTGAAATTTAAAAATACCTTACTATTTTCTTATACAAAAGATGGCAATATTATCTTTATTTGGTCTGGGAGCAGAGAATTTTTAATCTTGATTAAGCACTTATGGCACAGTCAATGTTCTGGTCTTCAAAGTGCCATGGGGTCCTGCTGTTTTTGCTGCTAACATGCTACATCACTGGAAAGGTGATTAGGGAACTCTAAATAGATTTTTTGGGTGTGGTTTTTTTAATTGCTTGATTTTGACTTCTAGTCTTTCAGTAACCTTGACCATGCTTTCAGAGGAAAGCCCTGTCATAGTGGCTTATAAATATAGGGTTCATTCAGATGTGAGGGTTATAGAATCATAGAATTGTACATTTGGAAGGGAACCTGAGGATTGTTTAGTCCGAACCCCTGCAAGGCAGGAACATGCAGCTGTCACATATGGGGATCGAACCTGCAACCTTGGCGTTCTCAGCACCTCATTCTAACCAACTGAGCTATCCAGGCTTATTTGAAAATAGATCTCCAAGAAACCAGCAGAACTAACTTCTAAACGGCTGGGTTTAGAATCAAAGTTACAGTGTGTCGTCACTGTAATATGTTAGCAAGTGTGTTAAGCTTTTCACTTTGCATGGCTTTGTTTAGTGTCAGATTCATATCTGGTTGTGCACCCCCTCAGGAGGGGGGGTGTTAACAGGAGGGGGTGTCTTTTTCCCCACCCCACCCATGCAAAGGTGCTTACACCTTGGCCCGAGACAAATTAGGAATGGTTTAAGGAGGACTTCAGTCAGTGTGAAACTGGCTTGAGAAACAAATACTTCAACAGTAGTACAGTGGTACCTCGGAAGTCGAACAGAATCCGTTCCAGAAGTCCATTTGACATTCGGAAACCAAAGCATGGCTTCCGATTGGCTGCAGGAAGCTCCTGCAGCCAATCGGAAGGAGTGGAAGCCCCGCCGGATGTTCAGGTTCCAAAGAACGTTCGCAAGTTGGAACACTCACTTCTGGGTTTGCGGCGTTTGGGAGCCAAAACGGACAAGTACCAAAGTGTTCAGGATCCAAGGGACGGCTATATTTTATGACAAAGTACAGCATACATATGCATTCTGTGTGAACACGGATTAAACACCCAGCACTGACAGTGAATGCATAGTAAACAGGAGTGTGGACACAGCCAAGGACTTGCAAAGAGTTCTACCATGACCTTGGAGCTACCTACTTCCTGGTCTGCCCACTCCAGAGACATCACCTGAGACCATAGCTGCCAAGTTTTCCCTTTTCTCGCGAGGAAGCCTATTCAGCATAAGGGAAAATCCCTGTAAAAAAGGGATAACTTGGCAGCTATGCCTGAGACTGAGCTCTGCTGCCATTCAGACCATTCCTCTTGAGCAGGTGTCTGACTGCCGAAAGCACTGCCCTTTCAATGACTGATAGGATTGGTTATACAAGTTGTGGTTTTCTATGTTTCCTACCCACTCACTTCCAGCAATAGATTCCATATCTTCAATTCCTTTTCTGTTATCCCCAACCCATTAACATTGCAGTCCTATACTTTTGCTTTTCAAAAGTAATTGTTTGCAATAGAACTTACTCCTAGGTAAGCGAGTGTCTGCCTAAGCGAGCATTCATACAGGTGAAACTTGGAAAATTAGAATATCACCGAAAGTGCATTTATTACAGTAACACAACTTAAAAGGTGAAACCAATATATGAGATAGATGCATGACATGCAAAGCAAGATATGTCAAGCCTTTATTTGTTGTAATTGTAATTATTTGTCATTAGGCGGGTCAATTATAAATGGAATGGAATTAATGAAATGCAATAGCGATGTTTATTTTTGTATTATTGTAACTATTTGTTTTATTACTGTGGAATTTCCAAAAGAAAGCATTTGTAAAAATTAAAATTAAAATAAAAAATAATAAGATGCATTGCTGAAAGAATTGCACTTTTCAATGATATTCTAATTTTCAGAGATTCACCTGTATGTGTGTCTACTCAGAAGTAAGTCCGACTAGAGTCTTCATCACGTAGGATGCCATTCTAACCATGTCCCATTGAATCCAATGGGCATTGCTGTCAGATAAGTGGGATTAGGGTACTTCCGCACTTATTTATTTTTAAATGTGGGATTTCCCACCCATTGGACCACTCTGGACATCAGTCATGCTTTGTGCTTGTGATGCTATCAGGGCAGTGATTGTGCTTTCAATACCATTTGTGCCTTCTGGGAGAAGGAAAAATCCTGAGTTGGTTCCAAATCAGTGGTGGCTGGCGCGCTGGTAGGACAAAAGGCAGGGAGGCGAACAGTAGGGGGAGCCAGAGCCAATGAAAGGCGGGGCCAACTCATTTGAGTTCCGTCTCTATCCTGCTCCCTGCTGAGTTCCACAGGGACTGAGGAGGAGGAGGAGGAAGCTGGCAGGCAAGGCCACCCTGGGAGTAGAAAGGGAGGCAGGTGGAGGCTGGCAGAAGGCAGACTGAGGTTGGTGGGGCAATGTAGCGAATATTGCTCATTGCTCTGCGGTTCTGTGAAATCACTGGTTGCCATTCAAAAGCAAGCAAGGAACCCTTTAAGATTTGTGCAGAAGAGAGAATTTGCAGCGTTAAGTCTTCTGCGGCATGCTGCTCTCGCTGAAGTGCCCTCCACTGCACGAGCACTCAAAGTGCAGGAGCCCTGCCCTCTTTTTCACCTGGCTACCTGAAGCCCACCTGTGGGCCAGCGCTTGTCCCTATGGGGGTCAGATAGGACCTGAGAGCAGTTGTGAGCTGGGTCAGCCACCTGAACCATGAATCGCGGTAACCCAAACTCTGCTTCGAGAAACGCGGGATTCTGCCACCCGTTATAAATTATGCAGCTCAAGCACACATTTTGCCTTGCATAATTCATTCTGCTTCTCCTGGTCTGGAGAACTCGAGAGGCCTGTTGGATCAGACCAAAGGTTCGTCTCGCCCAGCATCCTGCTTTCCACAGTGCCCAAGCAGATGCTTCTGTGAGGCTCATAGGGCAGGGCATGAAGACCACACACAATCTGAGCCACAGTGACTGGTATTCAAAAGTAGACTGTCTTAACCTAAGCCTGGAAGTTCTGCATGGTGAATAGTTGCCGATTGCCTTATTCCACGTGAATTGGCCTAATCTCTGTGAAAGGAGTGTAAGCTACGGGTCCTCGTTGCTATTTCTTGTGGTTTTGAATTCCACAAATGCTGTTCGCATAGCGCTATAATGTGATTTCCTATTGTCAGTCCTCTTCCTCCTCCAGTGCAATAGAATTGGCAAGCTGGCAGAACTTTCCTTGCTAGGTATCCAAAAAGATACAGAGCCCACTGGTTTCAATTGCTATGGCTTTGGCTGATTTATTTATTTATTTTTAAAAAGCAGGTGTTCCTAAGTCAACCGTTGAGAGTCTGTGACTGGAGCTGTTATTTTTAATATCCCCGTTGCAAAAGCAAACAGGTGTGCTGAAGGATTGCGTGGGTGAGCCCCCGGCAGGTATCTGGCGGAATTCAGTGAGCTGCCCTCGGTGCTCACACCTGAGAAATGAATGAATGGTTTCTGAGATCATTCAGAAAATTAGTTGTGACCAGGGAACCACGTCCCTCCTAGAGGCTCTTGTGGACAGCTGTGTGTTTAGAAGAAATTCAATAGGTGTCGTTTCCCTCCACCTTAGCAGTCAAAGTTGCACCTGTTGAATATGTTATCGTTTTATTTATACCCCGCCCATCTGACTGGATTGCCCCAGCCACTTCCAGCATATATAAAAACATAACATAACATTAAACATTTTTTAAGCTTCCCTATATATAGGGCTGCCTTCAGGTATCTTCTAAAGGTTGTACAGTTACTTAGAATCATAGAATCGTAGAGTTGGAAGAGACCATAAGGGCCATCCAGTCCAACCCCCTGCCATCAAACACCATCAAAGCATTCCTGACAGATGGCTGTCAAGCCTCTGCTTAAAGACCTCCAAAGAAGGAGACTCCACCACACTCCTTGGCAGCAAATTCCACTGTCGAACAGCTCTTATTGTCAGGAAGTTCTTCCTAATGTTTAGGTGGAATCTTCTTTCTTGTAGTTTGAATCCATTGCTCCGGGTCCGCTTCTCTGGAGCAGCAGAAAACAACCTTTCTCCCTCCTCTATATGGCATCCTTTAATATATTTGAACATGGTTATCATATCACCCCTTAACCTTCTCTTCTCCAGGCTAAACATGCCCAGCTCCCTAAGCTGTTTCTCATAAGGCATCGTTTCCAGGCCTTTGACCATTTTGGTTGCCTTCCCCTGGACACGTTCCAGCTTGTCAGTATCCTTCTTGAACTGTGGTGCCCAGAACTGGGCACAGTACTCCAGGTGAGGTCTGACCAGAGCGGAATACAGTGGTACTTATCTCTTTGGCTTAGGGGGTCCTCCATACCCTCCAACATTTCTCAGATGAAAATAGGGGCATCCTAAGGAATAGCGGCATATTCCAGGATTGAATCAGAAATGGGGACGGCTTCTTTAAATCCAGGACTGTCCCTGGAGAGTCACACCTGGACACCTGGAGAGTCTGTGTGTCATCCCCTGGACTGGATGTAGGGAAGAGGGCAGAGCAGGTGAGGGGGCTGGCCGAGGGCCGACTGAGGTGGGTGAGGCGGTGTGCCCCACTTGCTCAAACGGACCAGCCACAACTGTCACTGAGCTACGTGTATCTGTTTCCTTCAAAGGCTGGCTCCCGTAGTGCTCTGCCATGGCGATGAAGCCCAGCTTGGTTGGCGGACGTCAGAGCCCACCCCCCACCCCACTCCCCACCCCCAATGCATCCTTGGGCCTTCCTGACATATGGCTGTAGCTGCCCCTCTTCACTCATTTAGATTCCTTCTTCTCAGAGTTGCTGTTGCATTAACATTTGCCTTTAGGCGTCTCGGAGTTCAGATCGGCGGGCACCATAAGGCCTCCCTTTATTTATTTATTTTGCCACCTCAAACCGCCCCCCCCCCCACTTTGCACTACATGCACACACTGCAAGAGACATCTTGCAAAGGAAAAAAAGAAAAGGAGGGGGGGTGGAGGAGAAGAGAGTAAGACACTAGCGGTGCTCATCCTAAGCATGTCAGCATAAATCCTATGCAAGGAAAAAAAGTTCCACAGAGTTCCACAGCAGGAAAGTCCTACTTTTGTTTATGACAACTGTCTGTTCACCTCTCTTAATGATGCTCTCACATTTGCATCTTTTTCCATTTCAGGATTCAGGGGAGTTGTTAGCATAAATCCTATGCAAGGGGAAAAAGCGGCATGTGACTGATTGTTTACTTTATAAGACCGCTGTATTTTCCCACACACAGGAGACACTGTAACTTGATCTCCTGTCATGCGATGTTTCTTTGTTCTGTTTTCTACTTTCACTTTTGACTGGAGAGTGATGAAGTACTACACACTTAATAATCGCTCTCTAATAAACGTAGTTAAAAAGCTACGATTGTTTGCTGTCTTCTTTACCGAAGCCAGTGGCAAGAGGAAGAATATTGGGCTTTACACCCCGATATTCTAACAGACCCCCGTGGTCCCTTCCAACTCTGTAATTCTGCGGTTCTGTGTCTACTCAGAAGCGAGGCCCACTGAGATCCATGAGACCTCTTCCCAGGTACAATGTGCTTGTAGGATCACAGCCACATGGAAACAGTGTCCAGAAGCTGCTGAATCTGGGTTTAGATCTGAGGACTGAAAATGCCCCATCATCACCCCCTCCAGATTGCCCCCTCCAGATTCTCTCACCTTGTTTGCGTGGATGCCAGATGAAGGGGTTGCACACAGTGGTAATGGCAGCTCTGTCCCCTTTGGATGCTGAGCAGCTGTGCCTTTTAGAAACTATTCTGCTCTACCCACTGACTGCTACTGCTGCTTTCATCTTTTTCGCACACCCCGCTTTTGTCGAGCAATGGAAAGTTTTGGGGTTGAGGGGGAAAGGTGCTTTTCTTACATGGTCAGTTACCTTGGGAGAAGGAAATACCAGGGATTAAATGGCATTTTCATGCCATCTGTTTATTTACAAATATGCAGGCTGCACATAAGGAAGCAGGGAACCGTGCAGGCAGACACGGCTCATCTTCAGGTACCATTCGTTTCCCCCTAAAAGCAAACACCATGCCCGCAGAGTAATGGCTCCTTCCTGCTAGCCAGCTGCAGCGTGTGCACATGCGTGTGTGTGTGCGCGCACACACACACACAGGACTTCTATCTTCTTTGCTGGCTGCATTCCAACTGCCCAGGGTGTTTCTCCTCTGAGCGCCAACCTCACCTGGAGAGATCTGGGTGATAACTAGTAGCCACCAACCACCAATGCTCATTAAGGAAATGCAAAAACCTTAGAGGAGGGGATATTTTTGCATAGCGAATTTGTTTTCCTTCACCTTTTACAAAGAGATTTCAGAGCAACCATTCCGGGATCAGATTTCTTTGGGAGAGAGAAGACTCAATGATCATTTCTCCACAATCCATTTACTGTGCAAAGCATTGGATTTCTACAGGCCTTCTGACGAGACACTGCTTCTGTTGCAAACATAGTGCATTTCGCACAAACCAAAGTAATTTGGGGCTGGGGGGCAGCGGGGAGGTTATTTACCCACCCCCTACCCCAAGAGACAGGGACGCGGGTGGCACTGTGGGTTAAACCACTGAGCCTAGGGCTTGCCGATCAGAAGGTTGGTGGTTCGAATGCCTGCGATGGGGTGAGCTCCCGTTGCTCAGTCCCTGTTCCTGCCAACCTAGCAGTTCGAAAGCACGTCAAAGTGCAAGTAGATAAATAGGTACCGCTCCGGCGGGAAGGTAAACGGCGTTTCCGTGCGTTGCTCTGGTTCGCCAGAAGCGGCTTTGTCATGCTGGCCACATGATCCGAAAGCTGTACGCTGGCTCCCTCGGCCAGTAAAGCGAGATGAGCGCCGCAACCCCAGAGTCGTCCGCCACTGGACCTAATGGTCAGGGGTCCCTTTACCTTTAACATAGCAAAATATGTCTTTGTTCCCCTTTCTTTCCTTTACTTCTAATAATGTAATATACATATATTTAGGTGTGATATAAACATGCGAGGGAAATGTTGGATATGTTTCTGTAATCCATCTCTCATATAGACTACAGTTGCCTCTTCAGTGCATCCATTGAAAAGGAGAGCGGAAGACTCTGACTGAGAGGAGAAGAGGTCTGTTGAAGTACAACTAATTTTTTAAAGCTGTCTTGACTGTGAATGCAGCACACAGTGCAACATGCTTAAGATAAAATGTACATTATTTAGGTATAGAAATAATAATAATAATAATAATAATAATAATAATAATAATAATAATAATAGCAATAGCTGCTTTCTAGATAAAGTGGTGCCAGAACTCCCCAGAACACCCTTGTTCTTTTATAATGGGAATGGCGCCCACCTGAGAGGTGCCGGAACTGAGCTCCAGCGAATTCCAGCTGGAAAAAAGCTCTGAAAATAACAATAATTCTTTAACAGAGAGAAGAGCAGGGCCTCTTGCTGGGGTAGGGGATTATATGGCCCTGGAATTGAAGCGGGGGGGGGGGGAGAGACGGAGACAGGACACAAACCTAGCATCCTGTTCAAGGAAAGATTCCAGTCTGTTTTCTCTGTTGTCTCTCCTTGTAAGGAAGGATGGAGGGCACAAGGTCAATTAAAGGTCAAAGGAGGAGCATTGAGGAGGAGGCAGATAGAAGTTCAAATGTGCATCAAAAGGGGTGGAGGGGGGGGGAAGAATTGATGATAACGCAACATCACAATCTGTCAGCAAATGAGGAATGAAAATAATGCTGCGGAACGAGCACACACACACACACACACACACACAGCACAAGGCACATACCAGGTTTTTTTAAATTAAAAAAAACTTTTAAAAAAGAACCTTTGGATGGGTGCAAAACAGCAGCAGTGAAGCAGTTAAACTGAGACACAAAGAGAGACGGAGGGAGCACACAGCAAGGAGGTGGTGGGGAGGAGGAGGAGGAGGAGGTGGGGTGGGGAGAGAAGAGAGAAAGTTGGTCCCAATCCAAAGAGTTAATGTTGCGCACCATGATCGATTAGATGTCAGATGTGATTTCGAACCAATACAAGATGAATGGCATAATTTTCCTGCGCCCATTTTCCGACAGAATTAAGAATCCATTAGCTAACACAATTTTTTTGGCAACTTTAATAAAAAAGAGCCAATAGACATTTGCGGCAAATGCTCCCCGAGGTACCTTTCAAAGATGTGAATAACCTTTTATTCTCTCTCTCTTTCTCTCTCTCTCCTCCCCCTCCCTGTCTTTTTCTCTCTCCCCCCCCCCCTCTTTCCTAATCTTTTTGTAACTGCTTTCTCTAAGAAATTGCCTGGTACGGTTCTTCTGCCTTGCCCACCTCACCAGTTGTGTTTATTTGAATAATTGGGGTGGGTGGCAGGCAACCTTCTCTCTTGTAACCACCAAGCATTCTTCACTGAACAATACTTCTAAAAATAGGGCAGGGCGGGCAAGAAGCAGTTTGTGATTTTGGGGTGCGACGGGGAGGTGGGGGGAAGGAAGGAGAAGAACCAGCCAAAAGAGATTCTCCGAGCTTGCTTGGAAGATGAAGCTTCCCAAAGAGGAAATCTCCAACCACAACACAATGATAACAGATTGAGACCTCCCAGGCCTTCTGAAAATTCATACAACCTCCCTGTCTACTCAGCAATTTGCCCTTGAGGAGCCGGCAGTCTGAGTGGAAGGAGGCCAACCTTGTGAAATTGGATTCATCAGGATTTTGCTTCATTTTTCCTACAGGTTTTGTGTTTACTAGAGCACCCAGAATAAGCATTGACTTGATATGCCCATGTCAAGCTTCCTCACATGCCATTGTGCCACACGAGTGCCAGATTCACAGTTTTGTGGAGCCGAGGACAAGATATTCTCAGTGGACTCTCTCCAAATTCTCCTGCTTTTTCTGTCCTCCCTGAGCACTCAAAGTGAGAATGAGTTATGGGGTTGGAGAGATAAGCCCTTTGATCTACCTTGCTACCCAATGGGTCTGAAAAATGCAATATGAAGTAATCATAAGGAAAAGAAGGTTTAAAAGCATGTGCGGAGTGCATTTCCCACAGACTTCATTTAACCCTCTGTTAGGAAGAATGACTCCCCTGTCAATGACTTTCAGTTTGGCACAAACTCCAGCACTGAAAAGCTTGTGGTCTTGAACCTTGGTCGTTTTGGGCTGCATTTGAGGAATGAGAGATTTATGCAGTGGAGGGCCAGAAAATAATCAGGAACTCCTAATCATATCTGGTAGCAGTCAAAGGCCTCTTGTATGGGTGAGTACATTAGCCAGCCTCATTTTCCTGTGCGGGTATAGAGCCCAGAAATACAAGAAAATGTCGTTTGAAACCAAGGATCATAAAAAGATAGCTTGCTCTCCTCCCGCCCCCACCCCACCTTTGTCAATGGTATTGAATGACTGGCTTTAGGGATAGAACGGAGCTGAATTTTTGCAAATTTCAAGCAAGTCCTTCCTCTTAGCATTTGCTTGCAAAAACCTGAACAGATATCCTCCTAATTTGCCTTTTTTTAAGGTTTTATTTTGGGTTTTTTTCCTGCTAAACTGCCAGTACCACACAACAGAGGCAGCTGTGTGATGGCTAATAGTCTGTGCAGAGAACTCTGCATACATTGTGTTCTGCACACTATCACCAGCAGGGCTCCTTCCTGGCCATTTTGGGGGGGGGGCAGGTGGGTGTTCAAATTCAATACACATAAAATTCCAAGGGCACCACCTCCCAGGTCACAAACAGGGACTTCCGTGTCAGAGCTGGTTGCGCACATGATGTCTGAAAGATGCCCTGCTCTTGTGGTGGTGTCAGTCACAAAGAGATGTCAGCTAAGAGTCCTGTCCATTGGGCACCCAATTCTCTGCTTCCTATGCAATTGCAGCCACTGACCCAGAAATGCAGGCAGCCCAAGTCAAGAACATTAACACCAAAGCCCACAATCCTCTTGGCCCATGGAATCAGGTGATTTCAGGGAGCCAATCCCACGCCACTGCTCACTATAAAGCTATACTGTGAGACAGGCATCCCCAAACTGCGGCCCTCCAGATGTTTTGGACTACAACTCCCATGATCCCTAGCTAACAGGACCAGTTGTCAAGGATGATGAGAATTGTAGTCCAAAACATCTGGAGGGACGAAGTTTGGGGAGGCCTGCTGTAAGACCTTCTGTGTACCTACAGCCTAGGTCGACGTATTGACTGCCTTAACCCAACGCCAGCTACTTCCCTCTTGATACTTGCCACATGTCTCTCAGCCTAACCTACCTCACAGTGTTGTTGTGGGGATTAAATGGGGTCAGGGGGAACCATGCAGTCCACCTTGAGCTCCTTTGGAGGACAAACGGTGGGCTATAAATGCAACAGGGCAGATAAATAAAATCTCTAGCTGTGGGGCTGGCCTTTGCCTGCAATCAGACCAAGGCTCCAGACAATTCATTCAGATGCTTGACAGTTAAGCCAAAAGGTGGCATGGCAGGGCGATTCTGCAAGTCACAAAAGTGTCTAGACTTTGACCTTTTTAAAAATAAAATAAAATACTGTATATTCCTGCGTATAAGACTACTTTTTAACCCAGGAAAATCTTCTCAAAAGTCGGGGGTCGTCTTATACACCAGGTCGTATTTCTTATACGGCGAGTACCGTATATCCCAAACTCTATATTTTAACTGGAAAAGTTGGGGGTCGTCTTATATGCCCAGTCGTCTTATACGCCGGAAGTCTTCTAACTTTCTAGTTCAAAATTTGCACTGTTGGAAGAAAACCAAGCAAAGGCGCAGAAATTGTACTGATTGGCAGGAAATGATTTGCAGGACGTCTGCATTTGGGAAGAGGGAATGGGTAAGTTGGAACAGGTGTTGTTCCTTGGGGTGCTTCCAGACTGGGAAGGTTTCACATGTGGCCTCAACCACCATCAGTAGCCCAGTCTCGGGCTCTGCCTGTGATTTTTACAATGCAGCCCTGGTTTTGACAATGCTGCTAGCCACATGACCCAAAGCAGAAGAAAGGATTTGCCGAAAGAAAGGCCAAAAGAGGACACAGATTAGCCTACGTTTTGCACACACCAGTTTCGACGATAATTACTATTACCTATGGAAACACATCACGGCTCACCATCGAGGAGGAGAGGGTCACCAGGTAACCTTCTCTGTGCCTCCTCAGTCTGGCAGGTGCCGCTAACAGGTGAGAGAGGCAGCTTCACATTGCCATTGGCTGTGGGCTCCAGTACTGCTGTCCTCCTTGCCTTCTGCTCCACCGGTCCTTCAAATAGAGGACTTGGCTCTGTCAGCCCCTCGGATAGAAAACTGTCCTCTGTCAAGCCGGACACTGGGCTTAGCCGAAGGAAATAAGTTTAATCAGTGGTGTTACAAGACCCCTGGCAATGTTCATGAGGCCTGTCGGAGACTGACTTCAACTAGCTTACATAGCTTTGAACATGGAACGTTAAGGAAGGCTATTTTAATGTTCTTTTCCTTTATTGGGTGTGTGCCTTTCTTGCAGGAATGGTATCCTCCTAAAACCCACCTGATTTCCCCCTTACCCCACCCATCCGCCAGCCTTTCGTGACATCTGTCCGATGCGGTGGTGTCTCTGGGTGCGTAGCTCCAGATTCCTGCCACCAAAAAGGATCAGAATTAGGATTATTGTCACATCTGTTTGGAGCGGGAAATGTGATTAATTTGGCAGGAGTTCATTTGCTCTTTTTGCGGGGAGGGGGCCAGGATCATATTGCATCCCCTGGACTAATCTGACCGGCTCTAACTTTAAATAGGCTTAATTGTTGCAGTAATCAAAGGGGAAGCCAGGTTAATGTAATTATTTGAAAGTTGTATATGTTTCTCTTTCTCTCAATTACTTTGTGGTGGGGGTTATGGGGGCTGGCAGAAAGATTTATAGTCCTGTGGAGTTTAATTAGGAGCAGGCAAGAGGACTGAGTCACCTCTCACTTTCTTCCTGGGTGAATTCTGCTTTCTAGGGCTTTGGCTTAGTCACTCTGACCCACTTCTCTCTGAGAAGGCATCCCTCCAGAAATTTTCTGGTGGGGGGGCAAGACATCCATGATGATTTCTGCTGGGTTGGTTGTGCACGACCTTGCCTTTCAATACTGTTTGAGCCTGCAAAAGTTTAAGGTTGGACAGTTACTACTACTCTGTTTGCAAGCAGTTCATGCCCTGCTGAAATCCTGCAACTGTTTATACCACAAATGTTGGGCTTGGTTGTTCGCTCCAGAAGGAAATAATGCAGTCACATGGGGAAAGGATTTCAGAGCAACTAAAGCAGAGCAAGGTGTGGACCAGGCATCCCCAAACTGCAGACCTCCAGATGTTTTGGCCTACAACTCCCATAATCCCTAGCTAACAGGACCAGTGGTCAGGGATGATGGGAATTGTAGTCCAAAACATCTGGAGGGCCGAAGTCTGGGGATACCTGGTGTGGACTGTCCAGCATAAATCCAGCACCAATGTACTCTTTTGAACCACCCTGAGACCTTCGTGTATAGGGCGGTGTGTGTGTGTGTGTGTGTGTGTGTGTGTGTGTGTGTGTGTGTGTGTGTAGTGACAACGACCTGCAGACCTGCAAGACATATAAGTGCCCATGTGCATGTATAAACACACACAATCTGGAGGGGCACAAGGGCTACTTGTGCCCAGGCTGTCAAACTTCAGACTGCAGGGGGATGATGGCATGTGCTGTGATGGCTAGCGTGTTGGACTAAGACCTAGGAGACCAGGGTTCGAACGAATCCCCATTTTGGCCATCACACTCCCTGGGTGACCTTGGACCAATCACTGCCACTCAGCCTGTGGGGGTTAAATGAGGCGGGGAGAACCAGGACTTTTTTTATACCAGAACTAGCTGAAACTCTTGGGTTCCATGATCACTGCAGATGGTGACAGCAGTCACAAAATTAAAAGACACCTGCTTCTTGGAAGAAAAGCAATGACAAACCTAGACAGCATCTTAAAAAACAGAGACATCACCTTGCCGACAAAGGTCCGTATAGTTAAAGCTATGGTTTTCCCAATAGTGACGTATGGAAGTGAGAGCTGGACCATAAAGAAGGGTGATCGCCGAAGAATTGATGCTTTTGAATTATGGTGTTGGAGGAGACTCTTGAGAGTCCCATGGACTGCAAGAAGATCAAACCTATCCATTCTGAAGGAAATCGGCCCTGAGTGCTCACTGGAAGGACAGATTGTGAAGCTGAGGCTCCAATACTTTGGCCACCTCATGAGAAGAGAAGACTCCCTGGAAAAGACCCTGATGTTGGGAAAGATGGAGGGCACAAGGAGAAGGGGATGACAGAGGATGAGATGGTTGGACAGTGTTCGCGAAGCTACCAACATGAGTCTGACCAAACTGCAGGAGGCAGTGCAAGACAGGAGTGCCTGGCGTGCTCTGGTCCATGGGGTCATGAAGAGTCGGACACGACTAAACGACTAAACAACAACATCAAGCTGGAACTCAGTTCCAGCACCTCTCAGGTGGGCACCATCGCCATTCGAAGAGAACGAGGGAGGTGTTTGTGGTGAGTTCCGGCACCTCTCTTTCTAGAAAAATAGAGCTGGGGAGAACCATATAGGCCACCTTAAGCTCCTTGGATAAAAAGTTGGGATATAAAAGGAGTACCGTAACTAAATGATAATATTAAACAGTGTGGACAGAGAAACATTGGGATTGAGGCAGAGTTCAGTTGAAAGTCCAGTGTATGGATGACTGCGTACCAAAGCACCTGTGGGGGAAGTGGATCTGTGTGACCCACATGTGCATGAACACTCTGGTGCATGCACAGCTCTTGGCCTCTGGAGTGGGGGGTGGGGAAGAGAAATGGTACACTTGACTGTTCCTTGTCTTCCTCTCACCTCCCAGCTACATTCTGATATGTAGACTTTATCCTTCACCACCACCACAAGCTGGAATAATGAATGCTGTTTATAGGACAGTTTTAAAATAATTAATTAAAAACCGATTTGAGGTTTAAGCCAATCTTAAGGGATTAGAAGAGATGAGACTGTCACAGAGGACCAACATCTGCTGTTGTGCTATGGTGGGATCGCTGTCCCTCTTTGGACATCTGGCACACAGCTGGCCTCTGCTTTAATGCATGATGGGTGATACCGAAATGGAATAGACCCGGGGTCAGAGCTGATTCAGCTGGCCTTTTTGGGTTTGGAAGGAAAGGGTTGAACTGGCTCAGATTGCTGACCAGGGCCGGCTCTAGGGGTAGGCTGGGTGGCGCGGGGCAGCAGGGCGGGCGGGGGGGGCGCTGCACTGCGAAGCCGCGTGAAAATCACGCTGCATGCTGCGCCCGCCCACCAGCTACGGGAAGAAACGGGGCGGGGGCGGCGGAGCGATCCACGCACCACGGCGCCAGGGCGCCCGACCCACTTAAGACGGCTCTGTTGCTGACCATCGCCATTTATGTTCTTCGTGTTGAAGCAATTATCTGAGGCCTTTGCTACAGCCCTGGGGAAATCAAAGGGATGGCATTTCCTAGCAAAAGGGCAATGGGTATATTTTGTGCATGCTCAAAGGGCAGGTTGGCAGGTGCCCATCCTATCAGTTTGCATTTCTTAGTGCAGAAAGTATTGATCTGATGTGTGGAGATCTTTCCTGTTCTGATTAATACAAGAGGATTCTAGAAGCTTCTCTGTGTGAGAGAAGCAGGTAGAAGGGTTATGATTGTTTGGGTTATACCTTCTGGGAAGCTGGCTTGAACTAGTTCTCTTATCTCTTTCAAATAAGGTCATGCGGACTATAAATATAGGCCAGAAGGAGTCTGGGATTTACTTTCTCTTTCTATCGCCCTTCCTTCTGGTGTGGTATTCTGTACATAGTATGCTTAGTGTTAAGGTTTAGTCTTGTTATAAGTTTATAAGTTGTTGTAAGTGCTGCAACTGGATTTCTTATGGACTGTGCCAGTCCTGAATGTATTTGGATTTCTGACCATTACACTCATTCAGCACAAGTAAAGCTCTGCTGGATGAAGTACTATTGTAGTTGTTTAGTCGTTTAGTCATGTCCGACTCTTCGTGACCCCATGGACCAGAGCACGCCAGGCACTCCTGTCTTGCACTGCTTCCCGCAGTTTGGTCAGACTCATGTTCGTAGCTTCGAGAACACTGTCCAACCATCTCATCCTCTGTCGTCCCCTTCTCCTTGTGCCCTCCATCTTTTCCAATATCAGGGTCTTTTCCAGGGAGTCTTCTCTTCTCATGAGGTGGCCAAAGTATTGGAGCCTCAGCTTCACGATCTGTCCTTCCAGTGAGCACTCAGGGCTGATTTCCTTCAGAATGGATAGGTTTGATCTTCTTGCAGTCCACGGGACTCTCAAGAGTCTCCTCTAGCACCATAATTCAAAAGCATCAATTCTTCGGCGATCAGCCTTCTTTATGGTCCAGCTCTCACATCACCTTGCCAACAAAGGTCCGTATAGTTAAAGCTATGGTTTGCCCAGTAGTGATGTATGGAAGTGAGTGAGTGAGAAGTACTATTACCTTTGGTCTATTTTTGGAAACTCTGCTGCATGTTTAAGGTTTTCCTCCACACATTGGCATGTCTACCATTTGATTTCTTGCCACTCAGTGCAACCGCTGTTGATAACTGGCAGCCGACTGTGTACCTGACTTTATTGGAGAGTACAGTGGTACCTTCGTTTAAGTACACAATTGGTTCTGGAAGTCTGTACTTAACCTGAAGTGAACTTTCCCATTGAAAGTAATGGAAAGTGGATTAATCAATTTCAGACGGGTCCACAGAGTACTTAACTTGAAGTGTACTTAACCCGAGGTATGACTGTAAATGGTTCTGGAAGTCCGTACTTAACCTGAAGCGACAGGTCTGCGGAGTACTTAAACTGAAAGTACTCAAACCGAAGTGTACTTAAACCGAGGTATGACTGTATAGCAGGGGTCAGCAAACTTTTTCAGCAGGGGGCCAGTTCACTGTCCCTCGGACCTTGTGGGGGGCCGGACTTTATTTTGAAAAAAAATATATGAATGAATTCCTATGCCCCACAAATAACCCAGAGATGCATTTTAAGTAAAAGGACACATTCTACTCATGTAAAAACACCAGGCAGGCCCCACAAATAACCCAGAGATGCATTTTAAATAAAAGGACACATTCTACTCATGTAAAAACATGCTGATTCCTGGACCGTCCGTGGGCCGGATTGAAAAGGCGATTGAGCCGCATCCGGCCCCTGGGCCTTAGTTTGGGGACCCCTGCTGTATAGCATTTCAGCTACCATAGAGCTTGGAGATTTAGTTTTGAACATATATTTGTTTTTGTTTTTATTTTAACTAAAGAGAATTAACTCCCCCAGTCTGAACAATAACCCTCAGTGTCGTTCAAAAAACAAACTCGAGGCAGCTTGCAATAATAAAAAAACTTTTCTCTATGGTATCTGTGGTGTCTCATTTACAAATGCATGTCCTACCTTGGTCTTACACACATCTGTTGAGGAAAGTATATACTTGAACCAGCCCAGAGGAGAATCCCTATCATCATGTTCCAGGGTGAGTAAGAGATCCTCTCCACTCTACTTACTTGGTGTCCATTTCTAAATAAGTTTTGTTTTGTCTACCCTAGCAGTATACAGCTTGACTCACTTACAGAAGCTGTCTATTTTGCATTGTGGCAATGAAGCCTCTGGTGCCATTTGGCTGAGCTGTGTTCTAAAGTGAAAGCAAAAGGTGTAAAGGGGGAGATGTGGGGAAGAGAATGTATAAATCGAAGACTATCCATTATTCATTCTCTGTCACCTAATCCATGGTGAGAGGGTTGTCTGTGATCCATGCCAAATTCAGTTTTCATATCTGAGTGAAAACTGGGTCTCTCCAGTACAAATCCAGCACTCTTGCTGTCAAATATCAAATAAGAAACCTTTATCAGAATCACGTACTGCTAGTGTATGTCAGTTAATCAAGCATTTGTTCAAGTATCGGCTTGGACAGATATCTGAATATCATGGGAATATCTGCGGTATATTCTGAAGAGAAATTTTGAGCAGAGTTTATTTGGGGGGGGGGCAATCCCTTCCTAGCTGCAGTAGAAAGCGAAACTGATGGTGTGATTTCAAATTCCTCCCACTTCATTCATCCCATGAGATCTAGAAACTTCAAGTGAAAGTAGAGAGAGCCTGATTTATGGGATGGCGTCTGCAGTTTGTTGGCACAGCTCACGCAGATCTGTAGATCTCCCTGAATACATTCAGAAGATTATGTGCAAAATCAATCCAGTGAGGAAGTTGAAGTAAGCGTAAGATGGGGAGGGGATTTGGGATCTTGTAAAACTGGTTCCGTCTGCCTGTATGCAAAGGCGCTGGGTGAATATAGTGTGCACCCAACACACACACACACACACACACACACACACACACACAAGTCTTATTTTTCTGTGCTCTCTCAGTGCTTGACGAGATTGTTGCCATATTAATGGGATTACAGCTGAAATAACAGATGTTAACTTTGCAGTGGAAGCTCCAGAGATATTCAGGGAGCTTAGAACAGGAAACGGGTTTAGTCACCTCCTGGGTTTCAAGTTACACACAAACACAAGCGAGAAATAAGCTACCAGTGGCAGTCTGTGCCCTTTTGTCAACAAGGATCAGAGGGGAAGGGCAGGGTAGGGACAGAGCTTGCGAGGAGCCAGGAAAAGACGAAAGGATTAAGAGGGTCCAGCTCTCCAAAGAACGAAATCTGTGAATATCACAGATTTGGGTGGAAATATTCACCATCCAGAACTGGCAAGTGTTGCTTGTCTCTGTGCACATTCACGTAGCCAACAGGTGAGTTGTTGAGATGACCCTGAATATTCACAAACATTCAAATGACATGGGGAAAGGGCAAGGTTCAGTGATGGGGTGCTGCTCAACACTGCAAGCAACGTGAACATTTGGTCGTTTGTTGCAGGCAAACTCGCACAGGACTGAGGGACCAGAGGGGGCTGTGTGCTACCTCTTCTGAAAAGGAGAGAAGGATAAAGGCCGGGGCATGCAGTAGTCAGGATGTTTGGGCCGAGCAATTGGGTTGGAAGGGAGGTAGGAAGAATAGTGAGCAGAGAGTTCAGGAGGTTGGTTGAGTAAGAGCAGATTTGGAAGTGGGAAGGAGGTAGGGGGTGCTGGAAAGTGGTGCTGAGGTTGCAGCATGAAGTTTGGAGAACCAATGGCCCATGTGGGAGGTCGTCGCTCAGTGGTAGAACTGAGTTCTGCATGAAGAAGGTTCCATGCCCATCTCCAATTTAAAAGATCAGGTAGCACATGATGTGGAATTTCCCCGCACAAGACCCCAGGCTGAGCCACTGCTAGAGGAGAAAATACAGAACTAGATGGATAAAGTCTGACATAGTAGAAATCGATATGGTTGCGTGCATCCCAGTCTCAGAGCAGAGAGACTCCAGGGGTTCCAATGCTTACCAGTGATTCAATTTCCTTGGAATAAAGGTCACCAGAGAGGAGACTGTGGTATCTTTAGGATAAATGGCTTTGTACAACCTGAGCCTAGAATGGAAGGTCTCACAGCATTTGCACCCCAACAGATTTTGCTTCCCCTGTTTCTAGAGGGGGCCCCAAAGGCATAGCTTTGTGGTCAGCACACAAGGCAAGTCAGACTTCTTGTGTTTCTTTTCAGCTTCTAGTTCAGGCCAGACTAAAACAAACAAACAAGGCTACAGGCTCATCCACGCTTCTGCTTGTCCCATACCTACGTAGAAAGCATGGGCCTGAGCGGTTTTCAGCTTGTCCCATGCTTTCCCTGGGGAAGATCTGCTCTTTAGTGCTGAATCGGAGGAAACGTCAATTCACAGAAAACCCAGCTGAACTTTGCTCCAGTTCAGCGACAAAGAGCAGGTTTTCCTGGCGGAAAGTGACAGGAGCAGTAGAAGTCTGTCATGCAATACTGTGTCCTGATGCATTCCACACACACCCCAAACCGACTTCAATCCGAATTAAGAAAAAGAGCCAACCTTGCTGTGTCTTGTGAACCGCCCTGGGATCTTTGAATGAAGGGTGGTATACAAAAAATAATAATAATAATAATAATAATAATAATAATAATAATAATAATAATAATGGGGAAGGAGTGGAACCTGTTACCTGCCCTTGACGACCCCGGCCCTGAGGATGCAGCTCATCCCTATTTGCATTTCTCCATCTGGGGTCCCAATCCTTGGACAAAGAGTGTCATGGAATGGGGGAAACTGGCTTTTGTTATTTGCGTGTAGGAATGTGGGTACCTGTGATGTGTAACTCCACAATATGAGACCTACGACAGACCAGACCCAATCCGGAACGTCACAACAAACCAGAGCCATCACTTTACTTCACAGGAAGCCATGCCAGGGTTTCTCATCTGTGTGTATACTGGATAGGTGGGCCGAGGAGCAGGAAGCACAGATGAGTCAAACCCCACTTGATCTTTCATGACTGAGACCTTTAGCATTGTTCTTCTTGCTACTCCCACCTTTCCATGGTGCTCTTCCAAATGTAATTGGCCCCCATTGGACTTGCAACCAGCCAAATCCCCTTCCCACTCTGAGCTCAAGAGTGTTGGCATAAGACCCCATGGATTTTGCTCATCGGATGAACTACCGAGAGTGGAAGGGAAGAAAGGGAGAGGGCGATGGAAGGCTGACAGAGATGCAGCCAACTCATTTCAAAGGGATCTCTTTTTTTGCCTCTCATTCTTCTATTGGTCACTGTCTGTTTACAGACCTGCTCTATCATATACAACCAGAGCTATTCCATTTAGGTATTTATTTTCTATTGCAATCTGTAGCTTGGAAAATTGGAAGGCAGCTAGCAGAAGAGGCACCATATGCTGGAGAAGCCTCCTTCTTGAGCAAAGGAGGGAAAAAACACACAACATCGAGCAAATGGAAGCAAAGTAGTGTGTAAAGGTAGAAAGCCCAGTTGGCTGAATGGATGATACCATGTGATCCCTGTTTTGAAACTGATTGAGCCTATTGAGATCAAGAAGATTCCCATCCCCAGGCACAGGAGCTCCGTTGTTTCTGGTAAATAGCAAATAATTCAGGAGCAAAATGCTATTTGCAATTAATTATTTTCTTACATTTATAATCCCACCTTTCTCCCATCATGGAATCCAATGTGATTCACAAGCACCCATCCAAGTACTGGCCAGTCCTAGATCTTCAAGGTGGCCTCCTCAGCTGCCTTCAAACCATACCTCATTCTGATGGTTGGGAGACGTGTGTGAGAGGAGGGTTCTTACGTCATGTGGGTGTACACAGAGACATGTTGCCCACTACCAAATCCCTGTGAGTGAGGACCAGGCTACCATGGCCAGAGGGTGGGCGCCCACCCCGACACCAGTCATGGATGGGACCTGTTGGCATGTGCTTCCCTAATAGGTGTTCACTGTAGAATGACCACTCTTAGTTCACTCTGGCTGTGCACAAATGACCGCCTTAAAACGCAGTTAGCTTGTTCTTTTCCTCAATTCAGATTGAAGTATGTTGGGGGGGGGGGTGCATCAAAACAAAGTGCTGCATAAGAAGCCACAGGATAGATCTGGATTGTTGCTTAACATAGTGTATACACTACCCAAACCAGCGGCAGGAGGGCTCTGGATGGAAAGTAAATGGGTGTACACAGCCGCTTGCTTTTTTTTAATGGAACATCAACTTCACACCATCAGATTGTTCCCCTGTGGCTCCCCGGCAGTTTTTCTGTCTCTTTTGAGACCACTGAAAATCCGACACTTTTGGAAAGTACAGAAGAGTAGCACAAATGCCATAGGTGTGAGTCACCTTAGCACAGCTCTTCTGTCTTTTTGAAGAGCCCTGGTTCTGGAGTGTAAACCTAGCTCTACACCCCTAAACTTTGACAAGGAGCGCCATTTCGGTTCTTACATTTTTATTTGATCTTAATTTCTGCTAAAGTAATTTTTTGCCAACTTTATTCTTTTCTTCCAAAATAGGCCTTTTAATATTCATGCAATAGTGCTTAGATGGGAGAGGGGATGTTTCAGCACATATCTTTAAAGTGGGTTTTAAAAAATAATAATGAACTGCTTTGGTGTACTGCCAATCATTCACCCACATGGCTATGTCACACCCATGTGAAAAAGAACATACAGTGGTGCCTCGCTTAACGAATGCCCTGCTTAATGAAATTTCCGCTTAACGAAAGGATTTCTTGAGCGGAGGTTGCCTCACTAGACGAATTCATTTTATGAAAAATTCGTCTAGCGAATCGCGGTTTCCCATAGGAATGCATTGAAATTCAATTAATGCGTTCCTATGGGCAAAACAAAATTCAAAAAAAAATTCAATGCATTCCTATGGGATTCGCTAGACGAATTTTTCGTTATAAGAAAAGACCCGTGGAACGAATTAAATTCGTCTAGCGAGGCACCACTGTAGTGGGATGTTGATTAGACTGGCCACCACTTTGTCTCCTAGAGAATATCATCTGGATACATTGTTTTTCTTCTCCTCACTGATACAAAGAGGATCATTACAGAAACTGTACCTACATTTCTATTGAGCACAATGAAGATACAAGGAAAACCCTTACCCAAATAAACGTGACCGTGTTTTCCTCTCTGCCAGAGATATTCCATAAACTTGTGTCTTGTTTTATATGATCATGGATGTCTACATTTTATTGTGAGGTTTATTGACCGGCTGCTTCTTCATAGGTGGGCTGGGTCTGCTAGAAGGGCCTAGACTGAGGGCTGTATTTGCCTTCCTCCCGGGCCTGCGGTTCCCCATCCCTGAACTAGCACATGTGAAGGGCGAGTCTCTAACCCCCAGACAGTGGTTCCCACTGTGCTTTCAGCAAAATCGGGATTAAACCTCCAGTTTCACAAAAGATAGGGCTTGGCTCT
Source organism: Zootoca vivipara (assembly GCF_963506605.1). Classification (NCBI taxonomy): domain Eukaryota; kingdom Metazoa; phylum Chordata; class Lepidosauria; order Squamata; family Lacertidae; genus Zootoca; species Zootoca vivipara. The sequence goes on along the minus strand of NC_083288.1, from coordinate 26,006,170 downwards.
AGGTTACCTCAGGGCACTTTATCCAAAGCCTCTCACCACCTTACTACCAGTGGGGTTTTCCCTCTCATGGATCCCTACTGCTCTGGTTAGCCTCTCCCTCGGGCCACTTTGTGGCTTTCTTGGCTTCACTGACCAGCCCTTAGTTTGTCAGAAGTACTTTGAACTAGCTTCCTTTCCTGACCCCAGGGAAGCTTGGTTCTCTTCTTAGTCACACAACTAGAGGAACTGACACGCTGCTGGAGTCAATTAATGTTTAAGCACATTTAACTTTATTTATTAACTTGAGAACATGGATTTCACTGGTAACTTATACCTGTAGTGCATTCCTTTCATTATAGGACACAGTCTTATCGGAGCATTTCTTCCCTCCAAAACCTAACCTCCCACTCCCCACTATCTCACTCTCCACCTTCCCCAACCAACTCCTCTCCCACCAACTGACTCCTACTAACCGTTATCCCTCTTTTGTTTTCAAACACAGTCTAGTTCCACCTCCTGTAGAACCGCCTATCACTGGAGGGATAGTTTAACCCCCAACGCACCGGAATCCTCAGCAGGCACTAATCCGCCACAGCACACATTTGCTCCCTCTCTTGAAACCACTGTGAAGGTGCCTTGCATTTCTGATCAATAAGCCCCCAGAGCAGGCATAGGCAAACTCGACCCTCCAGATGGGACTACAACTCCCTGTTGGGATTGTCCTACTCTCATGTAGGACCCTGGCAGAGACACATGCCTGACCGGCATGTTCTCTCCCTCCTGGCTGATCGTTCAGGAGCTTCAAAAGCTTTCTTCAGCCCGAACATCACAGCGACTGATACCAAGAAGCACCATCACACTTAGGGATCTGCAGATTATCCGCAGCTTGCGTAACAGAACTCAGTAGCACAGCGTTTTGGCTAGTCTATTTTATTTACATATAATACCCTCAGAGCATTCTGACTTAGCTCCTTCCTCTTTCGCATCAGACAGCAAAGAAAGAAAGAACAAAGGACAATAGTCCCACTTCAAGGAACACAGTAATACCAAAACATCCTGTCTCCGTCACTTCCCACACTGTGGAATGAAAACACACACCGTCATGTGATAGACAACAATCACATGACTGCAAACACGGAGCAGGAATCCTAACATCCCCATCATCCCTGACCACTAGTCTTGTTAGCCAAGGATGATGGGAGTTGTAGTCCCAAAACATCTGGAGGGCCAAGTTTGCCTATGCCTGCCCCAGAGCTCCTGCTGATCTCGATGTTTTGCTGCTGGTGCCTTATTCCTGGCTGCCATATTGCATTTGTTGTTCTGTCTGTCCAGTGGGCCAGGTGTGTTTCAAGGGACCTTTCCATGTTTAGAATGATCCCAGATGTCAGGGGCGGGCCATGTTCAGCCTGCAGCTGGGGCCAGGGCACCAGGTGTCCCAGCAAAGCAGCACAGGCATGGAACAGGTGACAACCCAATGCAGTGATCTCGGCCAACAGGTAAGAATTGGTGTGACCCTACCTGGCATCACTGGGCATCCATGCTTTCATGCTATTGTTCTTCCCTGTGGACTGGGGTGTGGGTTGCACAAGTCTGTGTCAATGATTTGAGAAAATAATATTCCAGTAAGACTGGAAATGCAATTCTGCTTCTTTTGCAAACCTACTCTTCCCCTTCCCACACACCTTTCGCCCCCTGCACCTCAAAGTTCCAGCCGCTTCCATTAATAGTGAAAGCCCACCCACCCCCACCCCTCGTTTTGCCGCAGCCAGTGCAAGCAAAAGGAGGATGCTTCAAACAGCGAACCTGTCTCATCAATGTCAGCATTCAATCAAAGCAGATGGGTTGCAGCTGTGAGTACCAGCATGACGACCAGCCTGCTTATAGTCACTTGGGAGGAAGAGAGAGAGAGGGAAGGAAGATGAGTGAGGGGCTGGATGAGGAAGCCTGCAGGAATGCAGTGCTAGGGAAAGGGAGAGAGAGAGATACAATCAGCAACCCCAGGCCTGGACCAAACCAGGGCAAAGGATGTCACCATCATGGGAGAAAGTGAAGGTCAAAAGCAGGCCAGTGGCACATGGTGGCAAATCAGTTTTTAAAGTAAAATAAAATGGTTTACATTACCCCTATGGAACTGCACTTTATTGAAAACATTTCTATACTGCCTTGCCATCCTGTTTGGATTTCAGGGCAGCGTACAGCCAATTTGTAGCACAATTCAAATAATAACAACAACAACAACAACAACAACAACAACAACAACAATAATAATAATAATAATAATATATTATTTATACCCCACCCATCTGGCTGGGTTTCCCCAGCCACTCTAGGTGACTTCCAACAGAAAAATAAAATAAAATAATTGATTAAACATTAAAAGCCTCCCTAAACAGGGCTGCCTTCAGATGTCTTCTAAAAATCTGGTAGCTGTTTTTCTCTTTGACACCTGATGGGAGGGCGTTCCACAGGGCGGGTGCCACTACTGAGAAGGCCCTCTGCCTGGTTCCCTGTAACTTGGCTTCTCGCAACGAGGGAACCGCCAGAAGGCCCTCGGTACTGGACCTCAGTGTCCGGGCAGAACGATGGGGGTGGAGACGCTCCTTCAGGTAGTCCCTCCCAAATACTCTGGGCTTCTAAAGCAATACAAATCTGGGCCCTGACATACTCAAACACTTCCCTTCTGTGTTTTCATGCTGCTGTAGGGCTGGAAACATCTTCCCTAGCATGGAGGGAACAGTAGCTAAGACCTGGGGAGGGAACCTTCTCCATCATTAGTCACCACTGCCTTTTAAAATAGAATCTCATTTTGGCTATGCATAAAGTTTCACTTGTTGTCAGCCGCCTTCTTGGAGACCTCTTGTCAGGAACAAGAGCATAATATGAGCCTACTGGATGAAGCCAATGGCCCATCTAGCCCTACACCCTGTTTTCACAGTGGCCTATAGGAAGCCTGCAAGCAGGACATGAGTGCAGCAAAACTCTGCCAGAGAGTGGAAGGCAGGTTTCTGTTCAATGGATTTGGATGAGTAGGAGATGATATTTTATTCAGTAGTCTCATTTGTGTGAGAATCCACATATCTGTTTCAGCGGAGTTAAAAATCACCATCCATGTGCAGCTTGCCTCTAGAAGCTATTAACAAGGCATGGCCGAACTTGGCCCTCCAGCTGTTTTGGGACCACAGTTCCCATCATCCCTGACCACCGGTCCTGTTAGCTAGGGATGATGGGAGTTGTAGTCCCAAAATAGTTTGGCCACGCCTGTATTAGGACAAAGGCTGCATAACCTACTACCATAGAACAATTGCAATATCGAAGGATGCTTTAGGCAGACTTGGATTACCTTCTCCCTTTTTAATGTTTCCCTCTTAACAAAGAAATCATTCTCAGACTGTTAAGTCAACATTTAAAATACAGTGTTTACTCACATCAGAGGTATTGCCAGGTTTCAACAGTGACAGTGATTAAAACCAGGCAGGCAATAATCCTTAAATGTTACAAATATCCATGGTCTAGCTCAAAACTGAGATTGCTAGATACATTTTTTTCCTCCTGCAGGTAGGGGGGGGGCTGGGGAATGTGTAGCAGCAGGAAGGGATTAACCCGTTGTCTTTGTCCTCCTACCAGGTTTGGGGGTATAACATCATAGAGTCCCCTCTATACAGGTTCTGAAACTCCATGGTGCCATTGTCCCTGCTTGTGACTCTCTAGCAATCAGGCACTTGTGAATTTGTCTGCACATCCTCCCACAGAAGCAGAGCAGAGCCATCATGGCTAGGAGCCACCAAAGGCACCATCTTCTCAGGTTGATTGGCAGGGCCCGATGCAATGTCCTGATGTGCCGATGTCACACTCACGATGTTGTGCAACATCGGTGAGGAGCCAGGGGCGGAGCTGGATGTCCTCTGAACATTGAGGGGGCCCAGCCCCCTAAAAAATAGCTGGGAAATGGCAATGTATGGGAAAGCCAGATGTATGGCAACTGGCATAAAAAATGAAAAAAAAAACCCAATAGATAGATATATTTTTTGTCTTTTTGTCATTTTGCATTTTGGGTCTGGATTTTCACTTTTTGAAATATGGCAACCCTAGTTACAATTCCGAGCAACCCTTAACAAACTACAGCGCCCAAAATTCTTTGAGGGAAAGAATGTGCTTTAAAGGTATATAGCAGCTTTACTCTGAGATGCAGAAACTGAATGGGCCGGATGTGACATTGATGGTCTTCTAATGCAGGGGTCCTGTTCAATGGCCTCCCTAGACCATTTTCATCTAGCCCCAGATTTTAGTTTCTCTTTTTAAAAAAACAAAAACCAAAAACAACTTTGCTTATAGGGCAGCTGTATGGGTTGCAAATCACTGTGCTGGTGAGAGTCAACTACAGAGGCTCAGAGAGTAGAAACAAGAGAGAGGCCCTTTTTGGTTGTACGCACCTCTGCCACCTGTAGAATACTCTCCTGACCGAGGCCTGCCTGGTGCCTGTGGGATGGAACACTGGGGCAGACAAGTCACAACAGTTCCTAGAGTGTCCACTAACAGGAACTCACCTGGAGGGACACCTGACTACAGGTCAGTTCCTGTTCCTCCAGATATGCTGAAGAGATTAGGTGGGACAAAAGCCCTAGCCTGCAATCACTCGCTCTCTTAGCTACTTCCTCCTTCGATGAGGACACATCTCCAGAGAATCTCTAGTTAGCATGGTTCTCACTCTAGGCCTGCAGCCAAGAGTGAGACCAAATGGAGTCTTACTTTACTAAGTAGTCTCTAGATATACATATACTTGTAACTTTTCTAAGCAAGCCTGCCTTTCTGAGATTATGCTGTAACTCAGGATGAAACTGTAAGTAAACTCTATCTTATTTTATAAACACTGTGTTGTGTATTTCTTTTAAGAGGGACAAAGGGGACCTTTGCCAGGAAGTGTAATATTGAACTATAAAGTGTAATATTGTTATAGAGATTCTAGCGAATCTAACGCACATGCTTTGCTGCGCACAAAAGGGGAATGTCACTCTGCTGATATTGGAAGCTTGCTAACACAAGCTTGGATAGGATCTATCTAATAATATATCCTAATCCACATCCCTAACATTCCCATAGTGCCTACACTGATATCATTTCAGAGGCAGGTTAAGACTTTCCTCTTCACCTGGGCAGAACTTAAAATGTTTTTAAACCTGATTGTAAGTGGCCCAGAGACTTCCCTGTGTCAGGTGACTGACAGATCAAATAAATAAATCATCTTCATTTATACAGATGTACACATAAGTAATCACATGCAAATTTATGTCATGGGCCAATGGCCCCCGAGTCCTTTATGTACCTAGCAGTGTCATTCCCCAAACTTCTCTTCCTCCCACCCCCACTGTATAGATTAGAATCATAGAATCATAGAGTTGGAAAAGACCACAAGGGCCATCCAGTCCAACCCCCTGCCAAGCAGGAAACGCCATCAAAGCATTCCTGACATATGGCCGTCAAGCTTCCACTTAAAGACCTCCAAAGAATGAGACTCCACCACACTCCTTGGCAGCAAATTCCACTTGAACTGTTGAACAGCTCTTACTGTCAGGAAGTTCTTCCTAATGTTTAGGTGGAATCTTCTTTCTTGTAGTTTCAATTCCTTGCTCCGTGTCCTTCCTAACTTGCACTAGCAAGTTCCTTTGGTAGCAGAGTTACATACCCCTTGTCACGCACAGCAGAAAGCTGGTTGCAGGCTCGTTAGAACCTCTTACTATTATGCAATTCAATCTGCCTCAGATTGAATTCTACATTCCTGGTAAATTCCCTTGAATCCCTCTTAAAAGAATAAAGACACCACAATCCTATTCATAGTCAACAAAAATACTCATGTTCGGTACACAGTATCAATCCTGAAGTCAGGCTTAAAGAATTAAAGTTACAAATAGCAACATGTGGATTTACCCCATATGGGGCACAATCCCTGTCCGGCAAGCCAACCGAGCAGTCCTAGCTGGAAGCAGACGAAAGGAGAAAGAGAAAAAGGGAGGGAGTGATGCATGACTCATCCTTTTGTTACCTGGACAGGTAAGGTCACGCCCACCACTGGTCACATGCAAGAGGAAGGAGGAACAGGAAGTTTCCACTGGCTGGACCAAACATTTCCTTGCATGTCCACTCTAGCATTACAAGGAATGTTGTACTTGACTGTACTGGTGGATCACGTCCCACAATATTCCCAAATATGCCCCGCTTCTGTGAAAGACACCAGCTTGTTCGTCCTAGCCTGGCATGTTTAGGAGTCAAGCTGTCGAGAGGTCTTAATAACGTCCGCGACAAAATGAACCACAGTGAACAGAAGGACCCGACTTTCCCCTCCGCGCTTCTCCTGACCCCCACCTCCATTTAGCAGGGACTTCCTAACGCAGCTTCGCGAGCGAGAATTGATCAGGTGGAAGCCACCTGGCTCCCTGGACCCGCTCTAAGCGCGTCTGGTGGGAGAACGCGGGCAGGCCGCAGCTTGGGATCTCACGCACTTCACAAGGGGCTAGATCTCTGTGCGCGTGCGTGTATGCTCAGGGGGAAGAGAAATGCAGGACCCCAAGTCATTTGTTCCTGTATAAGGAGATTCTTTATCATCCCGAGAAAATAAGACGAATGATCGAGTTCTTCGGAAGGAAGGAAGGGAAGGGAAGGAGAAAAGCGAAGAGGAGAGACTCAGATCCACCAACTTCCGAAGTGGAGTGGAGGAAGAAAGGGGCGGCCTAATATGCCATTATTTTGCAAGTTGGTATTAGCGTTATGATTATACCCTCCCTCCCAGTCAAAGCGTTGCCAGTGTTGGCGTAGGGTGGTGTGTTTTAAAGCTTCGGCGTCTTTTGCTTTTGCCTGTACCTCTGCCTCGCTCCTCTGTCCGAGAGAGTTCAGGCACTAAAGAAACGATGGGAAGCAAATTTATGTCCTGGAACCAGCCCCCCCTTTCGCCTTCGAGCTACGGAGGAGCCCGGCGCGCCGAGCCCAAGAGCCCCCCGAATCCCGTCGGCGGCGAAGCGGCGCGCAAAGCGCCTCCCGGGCTCAACCCAGTAGCGCCTTCGTCCTGCCCACATGCAAAGCTCCGTGCCCGAAATGCCAGCTGCTGCTCTCTTCTGCATCTGCCCCAGGAACCTCGTCCTCCAAGGGACAGGTGCTTGTCTTTGCTTTGGGGAGAGAAGGGGCGTCACAGGGACAACTTCTTTTCCCCCACCGCCTCTCTCCCGTGCGCAAATCGCCAGGACAAATCTTTGAATCTTGCTAATGATAAAAGTAACTTTTCCCTATTGTTGGGTTTTTTTTCTGGGGTGACCTGTCACCTGACCAAGAGAAGACTGGGCTTAAAGGGGGAGGGAGGGAGGGAGGGAGAGAAGGAAGGAATAGGAAAGAGGAAATGACAAGGGAGGAGGAAATATAAGAAAAGGAAGGAGAAAAGGGAAAGCGAGGGAGGAGAAAATAAAAGGAAAGGGAGGGAGCAGGGAGGACTGGAAAAGGGAAATAAAAAAATTAAGGAAGTGAAAGGGAAAAGCAGGAGAAGGAAAGAGGGATTAAAATAGTGGGGAGGGAAGGAAGAGAAGGAAGGAGCGGGAGGATAAATAAGGAACGAGATGGAAAGACGGGGAAAGGCGGGGTGAGAGACAAGGGAGGACAGTGGGAAAGGCAAGCGAGAGGGAGACCGAAGGGCCTTCTTGGTTTTCGTTCCTTCCTGCCTGTGTGGCGCCAGGCGGATTCTTCCCGTCTAACTCCGGCAGCTCCGGCTGGGGGTGCAAAGTGGCCGCCAGGAAGTTTGAAGAGGCGCCTCCTGGCCACCGCTCTTCTTCTCCCAGGCTCCTGAGCGCCTCCATCCCCAGCTTGGGCCGGGGCTGCCGCTGCCGCTTCCTCCCTGTACACACACCCCAAATCCCAGTGCTGCGAAGTAACAGTCCGTCGGTCCGCACGCTCGCGCATTTCAGCCCTTCTCCAAATTAAGCGGGTAATAGGGGCGCGGAGTAATTGATTCTGGCTCCGGCGGCTAGGCTTGTCCTCTCACCTTTGCCGGGGAGAGCTTGCCAGAATCGTGGCTCTGCCAGGGAAGAGGCGGGCCGGCAGCCTCAACTCCATCGCCTATGCAAGGGCGCGGGGGGGGGGGGTTGCGGCTGCGCCCGAGTGTTTTTTGTTTGTTTTTTTAACCTACAAGAAGGCCAGGGAGCCCTATGGGAACGGCTGAATTTCGAGAGCCATCAGTGCAAATAAAGGAAGGCTGGGATGTGTCCACGTCATGGCGAGATATCCACCCCCCAAAAATCCGACCAACCACCCTTCCCCCCCCCAAAAAAACCCCAACCCCTTCATCTTCTCCAGGAATATTGACAAGGGAAGGATGCTGGCATGCACAGGTTAGAGGGTGTTTTTTTAAAAAAAAACAAAAAAACAAGAGCACTATCTTATATAGCGAACAGATGTCCTGGAATTTCAGATGTGCTCCCCTCCCCCTCCGTACCCTCCCTGATTTCCCCCCTCCTCCCCCCAGCTGGCACCGGGCACCGAATGGCACCAAGATCCCCCCTGGAGCGAAGCTTCACATTCTTGGCTGGGGGTGGGGTAGAGGAAAGCAACGCAGCCTACGGTTTTGGCTAGCAAAAAACCAAAAAGACAAAAACGGCTAGCGTGGCCAGTGGCAGATCCTAGGCTCAGTCTCCCCACCCAAAACCACACTCCTCTTCATTTTTTTTAAAAAAATAAGTAAATAAAGAGGGAGAGCTTTTTTGGGCGCGTGTGAGATCGTTAAATGGAGGGGAGAAAGAGATGGGCTGGCTAGCGGGGAGGCAGAACTTGGCAGGAAACGCAGGAGAGAAACGTTGTCTCTGGTCGCATAAGAAGGGCAGGTGGGTTGCACTGCAGGGCAAACTTACACGGCAGAGGAAGCCGTTTTTTCCCTGTCCGTTTTCTCAAGCATGGATTGTAGGTGGCTGACTGGCTGAAGAATGAATAGAGGCGAGGAAGCGAGTGCGCGCTGTCTCTTTCCCAAAATAAGACGCGCCGGGGCAACCTCCCCCCGTCCCGAAGCCGCCTCTTCTCTGACCTGAAAAACTATCCCCATAGACTCCCCAAAGACTGGACGGAGAGGGTTAATTCCCGTGGGTGAGGGAAGGCGCTCTACACATGCCTGGAGGGTAATCTCTTTGGATGAAGCTTGATACTAGAAACCACCTTCCTCCGGGGCCTCTGCCATGGGCCTAGCCAGGAGGTGAGGCTTTATACTAGGGGGGGTGGGGGCAGAACCGAGATATCTGCGAGATATCTGCGATGCGATTGGTCAGTTAGTTACCTATATTTATTTATTTACTTGCCCCCCCTCCAGCTACGCCCTTGGCCTCTGCCCTGGTTATTCCCGAACCGAATGGAGATCTCAACCTACAAACACTATTTCCTGGCGGATTCCACCTCCGCTCCCCGAATCCACATCTCTGGATTCTTCTTCGTTCTGTTGTAGATTCTATAAATTTACTAAGACCCTTGGATGCTTTCAAAAAGTTCCTTCAGCATTTCACTGTAGGTTTTAATTAATGTGTTCATTAACGTGCGTGTAGACAGACAGATATATAGTTACAGTATAGATCTTGACCCATTATTCTAAGAACACGTCCTGCTTCTTGACCATAGTTTCCCTGGTTAAAGGAGAAGCGTCAGCCTCTCCTAGCCTGCGATCTCCCGTTTGGTGATAAGTTTGGTCGGCCTGGCTGAGGCCAAGCGCAACCTCCACCCCCACCCCCCCACCCCAATAGAAGCCAGATAGGTAGTGAAGGAACTGCGGGGGTGGGGGGTGAGGGGAGCATCTCTTTGCAAATAGGTCCCCTGGGCGTGTGTGTGTGTGTGTGAACACAAAACCTGCCAAGCGACTCGGCATTCCAAAGTATCAAGCATTTGTTACACGGTTGATGCCAGCCCTCATTGGCAGGTTCGGATATTCCCCACAATTCGCAGACACAGATGTCCCTACTTTAACTCTTTCGAGGAGGAAGCTGTCAGATCGGAAGGGTGCATGAAACAAAGTAAGGGTAAAAAAAGAAGAAGAAGACAGCCCACGTTTAATCCTGTTTTAGGACTTGGGATAATTACCTCCATCCCCTTCCTCTATCCAGGTGAAATTTGCATTTCTCTCTGCCTCCAACGTGTCTCTCTTAAATGTCAATCAAGGGATACGGGCCCATTCCCTTTGCTGCTTTTGACAGTCCCTCTCCACCCCCCTCTCTCTGTATGTGTGTGTGTGTATTTGGGGATGTGTGTGTGTGTGAAGATTTCTCAGCGTAAGGAACATATAGGTTAATTCTTCAGGCAGGTCAACTGCATTTCTTTATTTCCCTACCTGTAATACCCAGCAGCTGTTTGCCTGCACAGAATCGGCTATGATTAGTGACAGTATATTTTGGGGTATCATGAAAGGACAGGAAACGATCAATTTATTCAGTTTATTATCCTGTTTTGGCCAGGAGCGTGCGTGCGTGCCCATTTTTATTTTCTGCCTCCGGCACTCAAAGCTCCTGGGCTTCTCTTCTTGTGTAAAAAGAAGCAATGCAACTCCTTTGAGTTACATCGCAATCCTAACTACAGTAGTCATGTTATTCAAAAGTAAGTCCTATAGAATTCAATGGGGCTTACTCCCAGGCAAGTGGGGTTAGACTGGCAGCACGTGTCTATTTGTCTTCCTCACAACGACCCTCTCAGGTAGGCTCAGGTGAGAGATGATGACTGGCTCAAGGTCAGCCAATGAGCTTCGCAGGGAGAGGATTCATCAGGAAGCCAGATCACCTCCTTTCCCAACTCGCTGTGACTCTGCTCCCGCGCACTGACTGGGGGAATGTTGATTTTAGGCCCGTCTCGTAGATTTCCAAGCGCCTTTGGAGTTGACCTTTTGTCAGTCGTGGGAGAGGTGGGTGCAAATGGGTGGATGGGGAAAGGGGGGAAAATTAAAGGATGCACCCATATAAAACAGCGTAAGAGATGAGTGGAGAGAAATAAATCTACACGAGATCCGTCAGAATACAGGGCGAAATCACAGACGAATGAAATTGTAGAATAAAATAGTCTAGCGATTTATGAGACTGGAATCGGTGGGCAGGCAGTGGAATTGATGAAAAAAATCTTATAGACAGACCATCTAAAAGCCACAAAAAACAATAAGATAGCATATATATATATATTTTTTAAAAAATAGGCGAACAGATCGGATCGATATAATTATTTTGCCCATTATGGATGGATGGATCGATTTCTCCTCCGCTGTAGTATATGAGTGTGTGAGTATGCAGACCCACACGGACCCACACCCTGATCTGAACTGTGTTAACAAGGTGTTAATACAGATATATCGCCCGCACAAGAGTGAGCGCGCACTCACCTTAGTCAACCTCTAAAAATGGTCAGGGAAAATGCAATGCGATTATTTTTATCCTGCGTGCTTTATGCCTCAAACCACCCACCTCTGAAATAAATCATACTAAGCGGTTCTGAATCCTCCTTTCTTTTTCTTTCTCTCTCTCTCCCCCCCAAAAAATTCAGTCTCTCCCTCTCTCTTTTAAACGATATCTGCAATTCTGGCAGAAATCTGTCTTTAATTTAGCTGTCCATATAAAAATCTACACTGTATAATAATGAACAGATGCCACGAAATTTAAACTGAAGCAAGGTCTCCTCCTACCCTCCCCAGCCTCCCTCTCCCCCCCACCCTTCTGCTTAGCCTGGCATCCGACTGGCCACTGGGCAAAGAGGGAGGCATGGGGCCGCTTGGCAGGAATGGCTGATGTCGTTGGAGTCTTTCTCGCTCCCCTCCGTCCCTACTCTCTCTCTCTTCCCCCCACCCCGGGTTCTGGAGAGGAAACAATAATAAACGCAATGAGTGCAGGAGAAAAATAGGGAAAGGTCCCTCAGTTTGGGAGAGGGGGGCGGATTCGCAGTTGAGCCTCTCGCCTCCCAATAAACTTCTCCACTCAAACTCTTTTCAGGCGCGGATTTTATTTCCAATGCAAATAAAAAATTGGAAAAAATAACAACACCAGAAATACAGTACTTAGGCTTGAGCAAGTCTAGGGAGAGCCAGTCGTTCGCTTGGCACAGTGACCGGATTTTTTTAAAAAAAAATACAAAAAGGAAATTAGATTGCCCTGTTGTAATTGAGACATTGAGGAGAGGGGCAATGGGAAGACGGAGTAAGGCTGCGTATACGATTAAGGAACATCTAAAGCACCGCGCGTTTCCCCCAAACAATTCTGGGAACTGTAGTTTCTTTGGGGGGTGCTGGGAATCGTAGCTCCGTGAGGGCTGAACTACAGTTCCCAGGACTGTATGCTGTTGTCCGCTGCCTAAGATATATACCGGTAGCTTCCCACTTTCCCAGCTCGCCACCGCAGACGGTGGAGAGGAGAGGAGAGCGCCTATAGCGCCAGGCTCGGAGACGGGGGACTTTGTCCCTGTAGTCTTTTTGGCTTGCCTCTGTTAAGAAATCTGGGCTTATCTGTTATATGTCGTCTAATCGATAAAGCACTCTTTCCATTTGACTGGATCTCTCCCTCTCTCTCTCTCTCTCTCTCTCTCTCTCTCTCTCTCTCTCTCTCTCTCTCTCTCTCTCTCGTACAGTATTCCCATGCACTCATTCCAGCCCTCCTCTCCAGAAATACACCAGCATTTTCCTCCATTAGAGAGCAGGGACCCAGCTATAATTTTTCTGCTCCTTTCTATCCAACCCTTTACTTCCTCCCTCTTCCTCTTTTCCTCTCCTTTTTCTTTCCTTTTGCTCCCCTGACTCTTTGTGGCAAATTTACTCTTCTGTCAGAAGCCTATTTGCCTCCTGGGCCCCTTTGGCAGTGCGTGGTAGATGCCAGCGGAGTTGGGGGGCAACGGGACCATAGTGCCAGAAATCCACGCGGGTAGGAAGAGTTGTTGTAGGACTGGAATTGAGATCATGACTGGGACCATCTTTGGACATGTCTTCTTCTCTGTTTCCCCGTTGCCGCCTCGTTTAGCTTAAAATGTCCCCATCCAGGGGCGGTTCCTTCCTTTTGAAAACCTGGATGTGGGCAGTGAAAAAGAGTTTTTTCGGAATTTTTCTTCTTCAAGAAAGCTCAGTGAATGAATCATATAACCCGCTTAAGCAGAGTCACGCTTCTCTCTCACACGCACACCCTTCTTTTCCTCGATTATATACCTCCAAATTGAGTACGTAGCGTATCTGAACCTTGTATCTGCCCAGTATATTTATTCCTTGCTAGCCAGGGGATGCTATGCCTGCCCGTGCCCGTGTGTTTTCTTGCTCCTCAACAAGCTTCTCTCTCTCTCTCTCTCCCTTCCCCTTTAAAACTGCTCTGGAGTGAACAGATGTCCGACACTCAGTTGTGTGGGATGCAAAGGGTTAAGTGCAGTCAAGTCACAACAATCCCTAGATAGTCCACTTGGAGGACTGAGGAGGAGGATATGACTAAGCGTAGTTTCCTCTTCCTTCACATGCAAATGAGTTGAGGAAGTGGCAGATAAATCCTGAAGGAAACAGCCATTTTCCCTCTCTTGGACCAGACCTCTTGGACTACACACATCTTAGTGAGTCTCTCCCTCAAGGCCTCCAGCCTAGAGAGAGAGATGAGATGGAGTCTCACTTCTTATAAGTGAACTTCACAATGTATATATTACTTTTTAACTAAGCAAGTCTACCTCTTGAGTGTGCTGTACCTCGAGATGCTTGTAAGTAAACATCTTTTATACTTTTAAGAGCATTGTGTTGTGTCTTTTCTTTTAAGAGGGAAAAAGGGGAAATACCAGGAAAATACACTTTATTTTAGTGGCTTAAATCAAGCCTGCGCAAACGTTCTTCTGCTGTGTATTTTGCAAAAGGGGAATGTTTTACTCTGCTAAAGTTTTGTGCTTGCTAGCGCAAGCGGGGATAGGATATATTAAACAATATCTCCTCATCCACATTCCTGAACATTCCCACATAGGGTTATTGCGGCCCAGAGTTGCGTATTTTGTGTATTTTTGAAGGATTGATTTGGATTGTGATTTTGAACTCTGTAGGATTTTTCCAGTTAGGATTTCCTGGTTGAGCACATGGTCTCTTTGTTCTGCAGTGTGCTTGGGGGATTAACTACCCCTCCCCTCCCTCAGAGTTTACAGCACTGAGAAAGCTCAGAGGTAGTGAAGATATTTTTGAGATTTTGAATTTGATTTTTGAAAGATTTTTGAATTTTGGAAATTTTTGAAGTTTTAAGATGGCAAGCTCCAGTTTTGATAGTGAGGCAAGACCAAGTTTTATGCTGCTGGATGACAATAATTTTGTGCAGTGGAAGCAGCGCGTTTTAGTTTATCTTGCTGCTAGGCGTGTTCTGCAGGCCATTAAGGAAGAAAAGCCTACAGGAACCGATGCAGAAGCTTTAGCTAAGATAGAAGCTTGGAGTATTAAAAATGATGAAGCCAAGCACATAATTTTGAGCAGTTTGAGGAATGAGCATCTATCAATGATAAATTTTGAAGATGATGCATCTAAGATCCTAGAGGACATTGAACGCATTTATGCACAATCTACAGAGAGTTCCTATAGATACTTGTTGGATAAGTTACTCAAGTTGAAGATGAATTCTAGAGAAGAGTTTACAGAGCATTTTAAGAATTTTTCTGAGATTGTTCAAAGAATTGCCCTTACTCCCAGAGCCTTTGATGATGTGACTAAAGTAACGTTTATGCTTGCATCATTGGGACCTACGTTTGCTCCATTTAAAAGTATAATGGATCACACAAAGGATTTAACTTTTAATGAGCTTATCAACCATTTAAGAGAGGAATGCAGAGATAGCCTTGATTCTCAAGAAAGGAATCCAAGGAGGAAGGATAGCAGCTATGCATCCAAGCATTTTGGAAAGTCCAGACAGACATCTAGAGAAATAATTTGTTTTAAATGCAATGGGAAAAACCACATAGCAAGGAACTGCAAGAGTCAAAATGGGGATAAAGTTGAATCCCACCCCTCAAAACCACAAGGTGTTAAGAAGGGGAGTCATGAGCAAACCATGTTGATGCAGGAGAGGAGTTTAGCTGTCCAGGATTGTGAAAATAAGCGCAATAAGTGGATTCTTGACAGTGGAGCGAGTTCTCATTTCTGTTATGAAAAGGAGTATTTTAATGAGATTAATGGGGATGAAACCTCTGAAATTGAGATTGCTGATGGCAACATTGTAAAGGCAATTGGTTCAGGAACTGTGAATTTGAAATTCAACGTAGATCATGAAACAATTAATACTAAGATAACTGAAGTTAAGTTTGCACCAAAGCTTAATTGCAACTTACTCAGCGTGTCCAGTTTGGACAGGAAAGGTTTTAAAATTACATTTGAAAAAGGACAATGTATTGTGACTAAGCATGATGAAGTTTATGTTCAAGGCACACTAAAGGATGGTGTATATGAGCTTAATGTTTCAGAGAACCAGCAGAACCAGTCTGCAAAGGTGGCGCAACCAAGTCAAAAGGACGAAGGAAGTCTGGAACTCTGGCACAAGAGACTTGGACACAGAGACACCAACGTTATTCTGGAACTACAGAAAGGTGATCTTGTGAGAGGTCTGCAGGTAAAGCAAAGCAACACAAATACACCAACATCAAAATGTATAACTTGTGTTAGTGAGAAAGCAACTAAACCTTCTTTCCCACGTTGTGCAGAGAAGAGAAGCACTAAAGTATTGGACATTGTCCATACAGATCTATGTGGACCAATGAATGTGTCTTCTCTAGGAGGTAATAAATATATTTTGATATTTTTGGACGATTTCTCGAGATTCTGCGTAGCCTACTTTATCAAGGAGAAGAGTGAGACAGTGGAATTGTTCAGGGACTATCTTAACATGGTCAAGAACAAGTTCCAGCGAGCCCCTTCCATTTTAATGTCCGATAATGGTGGGGAATTTTGTTCACATGAGATGCAGGCCGTCATGGCTAGAGAAGGCATATCACACGTGACCACAGTTGCCTACACACCCCAACAAAACTCAATTGCAGAGAGGAAATTTAGATCCATTTTGGAAATGACAAGGTGCATGCTAAAGGAAGCTAACTTGTCACACAGGCTGTGGGGTGAAGCGGCTCGTTGCTCAGTCTATCTTCAGAACAGACTGCCCACGAAAGGCGCAGAGCGCACACCATTTGAACTTTGGCATGGAAAAGCCCCAAATTTGTCACATATACGTGTATTTGGAAGTTTGTGCTACTATCATGTGCCCAAGGAGCACAGACACAAACTTGATTCCAGAGCGAAGGCAGGGATCCTAGTTGGGTACGCTTCTGGAGGAAAAGGATATAGAGTCTTGGATCCGCAAACTGGCAAGACAAGTTCGCAGCATGTAATTTACTTCGATGAGCAAGGCAAAGTTGATACAAAGGACACTGCCATTGATTGTTCCAAGGAGCCACAGGATGAGGAATTTGTGATTTTTCCTTTTGAACCAATACAAAGTACTAATCCAACTTCTAGTGTCGTAGCACCCCCTATAGGTGACACCCGAGAAGACGTGGAGGTCCAGGCCCCTGGCAGCACCAGAGACGAAGATGATGACGAGCAGCTGTATGGGGATATGCCACTGCTGGAGGAGGATGAGGAAGCTGATGCGGTCGAAAGACCAGAGGTCAGACGCTCATCCAGAACCAACAGAGGTGTTCCACCATTACGGCTGTCCTACCTTACAAGGTCGGCGTCTCCACAGGAACCTTCCAAATGGGAAGAGATAGAGAGGATGCCACCAGATGAAGCCAGTCTCTGGAGGAAAGCTGCTCAGGAGGAGATAGATGCACTTCATCGGAACAGGACCTGGACACTCACAGAACTACCTCCTGGTAAGGAAGCAATTGGAAGTAAATGGGTGTTCAAGGTTAAAAAGGGTTCAGAAGGGGAGGTGCAACGCTACAAAGCTAGGCTTGTGGCACAAGGTTTTTCCCAGAAGTATGGAGAGGATTACGATCAAGTGTTTGCACCGACAGTTCGATACAGCAGTGTCAGACTACTTTTAAGTATTGCAGCATCTAAGCAAATGTCAGTTTACCATATTGACATTGCGACAGCCTTTCTTCACGGCGAAATTTCTGAGCAGATTTATATGAAGCAGCCCAAAGGTTTCATTAAACCAAATGAGGCACATCTAGTGTGCAAGCTGCAGAAAGGACTTTATGGTTTGAAGCAAGCAGCGAGGGCTTGGAACCAGAAACTCCATGAGATGCTGGTGCAGCTTGGGTACAAGCAAGGGACTGCTGATAAGTGCTTGTACACCAAACAAAGGAATGGACAGTTTTCGTACATTTTAGCCTTTGTTGACGACCTTTTAATTTCTACGTCAAATGAGAAAGACTATAAAGACATAGTCAAACACCTCAACAGGGAAGTAGAGGTCAAGGAACTTGGAAAAGTGAAATACTACTTGGGAATTCAAGTTGAGAGAGAAGAGGATGGATCGTTCTTACTCAGCCAAAGGCAAAAGATAACTGAACTGATTGAAAGCATGCAGATGCAGGACGCACACCCAGTTGCGACACCGATGGCCACAGACTTCTTGAAGAATCAACAAGGTTCGAAGTTGCTGCCAAACAACACACAATACAGGTCAGCGGTCGGCAAACTTTTGTATTTGGTTACCACATGCAGACCTGACCTGGCAAGTGCAGTGGGGATCCTAAGTAGGAAAGTAAGTTGTCCCACTGAGCATGATTGGGCTGGAGTTAAGAGGGTTGTTCGTTATCTAAAGGGAACCATGGACTGTAAATTAAAACTGCCAGCTGTCAGAGACCCTAAACTGCTTGGGTACACTGATGCGGATTGGGCTGGGGACAATAAGGATTATAAATCCACAAGTGGCTATGTTTTTATGTATGGGGACGGAGCTATTGCATGGGGCAGCTATAAACAGAAATGTGTAGCTTTATCGTCCACAGAATCTGAGTACATTGCGGCTTCGGAAGCTTGCAGAGAGATCCCCTGGCTGGATCAGCTCCTGAAGGACTTTGGCGTGCCAAGAACGGGACCTGTCAGCTTGATGGAGGACAATCAGAGCAGTATGAAGCTGACACAAAGTGAAAAGTTCCTTGCACGCACCAAACACATTGGGGTCAGGTACCACTACATACGCCAGGTGATCGAGGATGGACTTGTTGAAATGTGTTACTGCAACACTGACCAGATGACTGCAGATGTCCTAACAAAGCCCCTGCCAAGAGAGAAGTTCCAGGATCTTCGTGGCAAGCTGGGACTCTTGGGTGGTTGATTAAAGTTATTTATGTATGTTTTTGTGTATGTTGTGAATTGCCTGAGAAGGGGTTTGTGGGATGCAAAGGGTTAAGTGCAGTCAAGTCACAACAATCCCTAGATAGTCCACTTGGAGGACTGAGGAGGAGGATATGACTAAGCGTAGTTTCCTCTTCCTTCACATGCAAATGAGTTGAGGAAGTGGCAGATAAATCCTGAAGGAAACAGCCATTTTCCCTCTCTTGGACCAGACCTCTTGGACTACACACATCTTAGTGAGTCTCTCCCTCAAGGCCTCCAGCCTAGAGAGAGAGATGAGATGGAGTCTCACTTCTTATAAGTGAACTTCACAATGTATATATTACTTTTTAACTAAGCAAGTCTACCTCTTGAGTGTGCTGTACCTCGAGATGCTTGTAAGTAAACATCTTTTATACTTTTAAGAGCATTGTGTTGTGTCTTTTCTTTTAAGAGGGAAAAAGGGGAAATACCAGGAAAATACACTTTATTTTAGTGGCTTAAATCAAGCCTGCGCAAACGTTCTTCTGCTGTGTATTTTGCAAAAGGGGAATGTTTTACTCTGCTAAAGTTTTGTGCTTGCTAGCGCAAGCGGGGATAGGATATATTAAACAATATCTCCTCATCCACATTCCTGAACATTCCCACAAGTTGTAGCAAGCTAACCACTTCCCTTCAGTGGCCCTTGGCTGGCAGTTGGCACAGACAACAGCCTGGCATCTAACTCCCCATAGAGAGCCTCTCTTTTACTACTGCGGAAATCAGGAAGCTGGCACTGCCAGCCAGAAGCATGCCAGCTAAGCTAGCTTCAGCTATCGATAGAGCACACACACACACACACACACACACACACACTCTTTCTCAAAAATCTGTGTGCTCCTGCATAAGCTCATACGGAAACTCGGGTACTGTATTTATGGTTTATCCTCATTTGGAGGGGCTGAAAATGTGACTTGGGGGGGGGGGGGGAGCCACCCAGTGTTTGGTAATTGACTAAGCCTCAAAACGGACTTTAAAAAATAAGGTTAGAAGATATGATCCATCTCTCCGTTTCTCTCTTCCTCCCAGCCTCCAGGAGAAAAACAAAACCAAGAAACTTTCTCAGCTGAGTTGTCGCGGATTCATCTCTCCAATCTGAAAAATGCTGCACCTCTCTGAAAAGGACAAAAAGTCTGCCGGACTGCACTGCGACTCATATTTATTTCCAGGATATAGACAGCTACAGATAGATAGATACGCGGGCACATATCAATGCCTACTAGCCAAAGTCCTCTAGCCCACATTTCCGGGCAGGCTGCGCGCAAATTCTTACAAATAGTGCGAGGTGCGATTCTGGCCTTGTTTCAGGAGCTCCGAAGTGGCTGGCTCTCTGGAGAGGCAGGATCGTGAAGTGGTGAGGAAGGGATGGCGTAGCAAGGAATATTTATTTCCCTGGACGTGGGGCCGGGTGGCCGTGGACCTACTTTTGGGAAAGAGAAGTGATGCGAGATCGATATTCTGAGACGTTGACAATAAGCGTAAAGATAAAGAACCAACACGAAAACTCTTCAGGGCCGAGAAGGGCACGTGGCTGACCCACCCACCTTCCCCACCTCGAGAAGACAGGCGATGGGGTCCTCCAGGCGCTTGGAACAGACCCGGAGGGTGAGCTTCTGGTAGCTATTAAGCTGGCAAAAGGAAGAGGCGACCTTTCAACCACAGCGGCGCACGCGAAACAGATACGCGCCCGCCGAACGCAAAAATATTCCGAGGCAGTCGCGCTACTTTAATTGGTTAAACGAAAAGGGGGAAGTTTACAGCGTGTGGTGCTAAGAGTCTCATCTCTCTCTCTCTCTCTCTCTCTCCCCCCCCCCGTGCAACA
The DNA here is from genome assembly GCF_963506605.1 of Zootoca vivipara. Lineage (NCBI taxonomy): Eukaryota > Metazoa > Chordata > Lepidosauria > Squamata > Lacertidae > Zootoca > Zootoca vivipara. The sequence continues at coordinate 25,986,083 of NC_083288.1, read as the reverse complement.
AGCTTCAGCCGTCTTTTTCCTTCCTTCCTAGAAGATGCACAGATCTATCTAATCTCTTTGTGGGACTGTCGAGAGAAGTAACTACGGTAGTCGCTTTGAATCTCTTATTCCAGTGCAGCAATTATAAATGGTGTCCTTTCCTCTCTCTCTCTTTCCACACCTTCGTGGAGATAAAACTATAAGGTGTGCACTGATTGTTGCTGTGAAATGGCATTTACGCTCCAGATTTCTTCTCTCAGGGCTGCGCGCCTCCGGTTCCCGTCCAGGCTTCAGTTCCCCTATAAAAGCACATTAACCCGGACTTCTCAGTTGCCCTTCCCTGATATTTTCCCGCCTGGTCTAATCATGTACAGATCTGACAGCAGGAGAAGCCACGTGGTTGGATATTTCATACAGTGCCTGGCACACAAGTTGATGCTACCTAAGCGTTTAGCTCAGGGACCCTCCTTCTACCCTTAATGGTTGCGAATATAATTTACACCATGTGTAAATTACTGGTGGTGCGGAATCTGTGGCATAGAAGCCAACTCCTAGGGGCTGAAGCCCCCATAAAATATTTGAGGGGGCCGCTCCCACAAAGCGGATAGGCATTCCCATTCAAATTGTGTGTGTGCACCGTGTCATGTTATTGATTATGCTAACCTCCCTCCCTCCAATATTTTATTCAAGTTGGCACCCCTGTGCGGTGGCATGAAATACCGTAGTAGCCTGAATCTGGTGCTCAGGGTCTGCTGACCAGCACCTGTCTATCTCCGGTTGCTCCAGCATCAAGGAATGACACAGTCCTCTGAAGAAGCTATCGCAGAGTCATATCTGGACAGAGAATGTCCAAATCGGCAGTGTCTACCCCAGATCCCACGCTTTTCCTTTGAAACATTCAGCGAAGAGTTCTAAGGGCCTGAATCATTAGCGTGCATATGTGTGTCAGCATCAAAAAGGGATAATTGCTTGTGTGTGTATTGTGGACCATCACAACCCGCTAACACCAACACCGAGAGTTCTAACAGAGCACCCGAAGCAATGGCTGTCGATTGAGGAGGCTCACACGTTCATGCGGAGGAACCAAGTGATGTGGAAGCACGTGTGAATTGGCCAAGAGCGGTGAGAGATGAGGTGTCCCACACACGTGTGCGCTACTCTTCACACATCCTTCGGATAGGTGACAATGTAACGGACATAAGGTGTCTGTGCCTGAGGTGAACATTCAGTGCCGGAGAGGACGTTCCCATATATGCTCATACAGTATTCGTATAATGAACAGTATAAGGAGAGGGTGAATCTCGATTTACTAGGTGATTTGCAATAGATTGACAAGGATCTCCCAATTCTTTTGCAACACCAGCAGGAAAATGACTCGCGCTAAATTATGCCTCTGAAATGAAGGAGGCTTGGGGTAACCAGAGAGTGGATCATTATTTGGATAGACGGTGAGCTCCCTTCAGGTCGGTTTCTCTGAACAAATTCCTGGGCTCAGAATTCTTTGATTCTAAGCTGATGTCTTTTGCACCAGGTTCTGGTTGGTGGATCTGGGTTTTTTGGGTTTCCATTTTATATTATTCTTTATAGTCATAACAGAACAGATCCCGCAAGCCTTTAGTCTGCCCATACAAAAGCGTATAAACACACACGCAAACATACACAAGCTAGGCTGTTACCTAGGAGAAGCTCACACCATGGAGGGGAAGACCTCTATATTTTGTACCTGTGACTACATTGCCTCCGTGGCTTCAGCATTTTAAAGTCCAAGTGGAATTTACTGCCCAGTAAACATAGCTAGGGACCTACTCTCCCTATACCTACCGACAGAGGAGAAAGTGCAGGCACACACCCACAACCAGTGTCGCCTTCAGATGTGAAGATCAGACACGCCTCTCCTTGGGCTTGTGGGGAATGGGGAGACCAACCTCCGCTTCCCAGGAAAGGGTTTCCTCGGGGATGTGAACACGTGTCTGATTACATATGATGGCTCATATTTCACATACCCGTGTATAACTGTGTACTCGAAATGGGGAATCCTAAACTTTTGGAAATGTTGAAGTCAGTCTCTGCTTTTGATGGGCTTTTCCTTCCGCTTGGTCTCTGGACGTTCCGATATTTCCCATGCAGGTGAGAGCAGATAACAGATGAGTCCGTGGGGCCTGTTTACAGTGAACATTTTGAAAACAGCACGTGCGTGTGTTGGGTTGCTCCCTTCCCCTTCTTCGTGAGCAAAGGATGTGGAGATTTGGGGGGCGGGGGCGGAATCGGTCCTTTGCTCCCCAATAAGGCAGAAAGTGGATGAAATAAAACAAAACTCAGGAAGTCAAGTGCTAGAGACCTCTCAGCTGAGCAGTACAGAAACCCGGACATCGGGTGTTTCCTCGCCTGCAGAAAAGTCTTGGGGACAATATACAATAATTGCACGTGTGACTGTGCGAGTGTTATCCGCAAATGTGGCGACTTATGGAGAACTTGTGTGTGTGTGTGTGTGAGAGAGAGAGAGAGAGAGAGAGAGTGAGAGAGTGAGAGAGAGACCCACTGTCCCGAATTAAAGATGAGCGGGGTTACAGGAGGAACATCATTCCTTTGCATCGTTTGAAGCGGTTCACCGAGCAGCTCAAAACCCGGATGCAGCTGTTCACAAAGGCTACCGAAATGGCAGAAATGCTGGCGCGCATGTTGCCGTAACGTCTTGGTTCTGTGATCCTCTTGAACAAATGTGCAAGTCTCTAGAAAACCACAGGATGGTGGAGAAGCACAAACAATTCTATATGCTGCTTGTACCAGAGGTGGTACAATCATAGATAGCCTATGATTTGCAGCTTCAAGTGTAAGGACTCCCGCGAGCTGATTCAAGCCGGGTGAAAACCAGTTGACTATTGCAACTATTATACAGTATTCCCAATAGAAGCTGCAGCCCGGTGTGCCTTGCCCAGTGAGAAAATACAAATCCACACCTTAGCTAAGGCTTAGCTGCCAAGTTATCCCTTTTTTAAAGGGATTTTCCATTATGCTGAATAGGCTTCCTCGCGAGAAAAGGGAAAACTTGGCAGCTATGAGCTAAGCAGAAGTGGGGTTTAAGGCCGATTTGCAATCGGCTAAAGAGAAGAACGCCGATTGAAGCCGATTCAGTCCCCAGATCAGCCCCAGAGCGGTGGCTTCAAGGAGTTGTGGATTGGGTTGGCGCGGGGGGGGGGGACAGTCTGCTTCAGCCCAGCCCCGAATATCCGATGGAGCTACTCAGCTACAGCAAAACGCTGACCTTGTGGGACAAGAGGCTTTGATCGCTTGCCCACCTGTGAGTCGAAACCTGCAGGGGTTTGGAGAGGAGAGCAGCGCAGAGACTCGCCTCCCTCTTCGGAGCTGCTAGGGAGAAAGGCAGCTGAGGCTTGGAGAAGTGGATACCTGCTGAGTGCAGGTGCGGAAAGAGCAAGGATCAGGCGAGTGTTTGCACCCTGTCAAACTGGAATGGGAGGGTGGTGCTGGGGGTCGGTACATATCTAGGTGTGCGGGGGTGGGGAGGTTGGAGGGACCCAACCCAGGCAAAGTTACACCTGTTTGTTAAAGAAAAGAAGGAAGCGGGGCTGACAGAGACAGGATGGGAAATGGGTAGGATGAAAGGAATGAGTATTGGGGGGAAGGAAGGAAGGTAAGAAAGAAGGGTAACGCAACTTCCTGGAAGTAAGTTGCTCAAAAGCTACAGCTCACTGACTTCCGGCTCATGCTAAAGTACTTAAGTGTATAAATAAGTGTATGTGTGAAAGAAGCACAAACAAACCGCCGTTGTGTAATCCTTCAAAAAGTTGCGGTCTTTAACTTTTTGAGGTGGCGCGGTTCTGCCAAGGCCATCAGCAAGCGGTGGAAAGAGAGAAACGTCTTTCGTGGATGCCAAGGAGCTCCTACTGCTGCGTGCTCGGCTTTGGCCCGGGGTGTCAAGGGACATCCAAAACTAAGCTTCCATCATAAGTCATCTTCGGGTCCCCCCCCCGGGGGGTAGCTTTGCTGAAGGCAGCAGATGGAGAAAATCCCGAACTTCGTGGATATCAAGGCGCCGGAAGGAAGCGCACAGTGCTTCCAAGTCAGACCTACTATGTAATAGGGGGATCAGCTTAGAGCTTCGGACTCCAGAGTAAGTACTTTGCTGGGCAAGTATAGAGAGGTGATGGCGATGAAGAAAAGGATGACGAGAGCCAAAATTCCCGTCGATGTCTCGTTGTGATGTTCCTTGTATAGCTTTGGGCCAATGTTCATTGGACTCAATGGAAGGACAAAAGTTTGTGCGAGTGTTTATCAGTCTGTGATGAATCTAACGGGGCACCATAATTCCAAATCCCCCCCATTTCTTCTACTCTCGAAATCGACCAGATCTACTGATATAGACCGGGTCCCATTCACATCCACCAAAAAGCCACCGCGAAGGTCTTAGGATACATCCCTGTTGGTTATCCAGGTTAGAATCTCCACTCTGGCCCCGCCTGTCGTAACTTTTGCCTCCTGCTTGCAGGATAATAGACACGCTTCCCTTTCCTATATTTTGTAGCCCACCTTGCAGAACCCATAAAAGGATGCTCACCGGCTCCGAGAATCCTCGACAGGGGAAAAGGAGATCAGGGGCACTGGTGGTTGTTGTTTCCCCGCGGAGCTTCCGGTTCAGCACCACGCGTCTTTGGGACAGCTCCCTAAAGCTCCGGTTTTGTTATCTTGTAAATAAGCTCCCCTTTAAGAAATTAAAAGAAAAGAACCGAATAGCTATCTATCGATTGTTTAAGTCCTAGATAATAGTAGATTCACCAGGAAAGACCGTTCACCCCAGTAAATAGTTTTGAGAGACTTTGAATTTACTCTTGCTTATGAGATCAGAAGGGAAGTGTGTGTGAGAGAGGGAGGGAGGGAGGGAATGTTGCAGGGGAAATACCATCTGTCCAATACAAGAAAACCACATTAGTCTTTATAAAATGAGAAGTAGATCTCCGCCCACCTTCCAAGTTAAAAAAACAAAAAAACCGGAACCAGCAGCGTGTGTGAGGGAAAAAAAGAATTCTTATATATATTTAAGTAGATCTTCCAAAGACATTCTGTCAAGCTAAGGATGCTTTGAAGCCATCTTAATCAGTTCAGGGTTTACACCCACCCGCCTCTTCTTTGAGAAACGTGTCTGGCTACAATGAAAGAATGGGGTCTCGCATATATATATCTATATATAGATATAGATATTTAGCACGACTTGTTTGAAGCAAACTAGCAAACCTGAGGGAGTAAACATCTAATATTTATTAATTGTCGTCTTAGGACGCTCCTTCATTACACGTTTGAATAAGATCATAGCTGACTCGCAGCTCTCAGCCTGTCAAAAAGTGTTCGGATGCATTTCACAAAAGATATGCAAATTAATGCTTAAAACATACCATTGAAGACCAGGGCTTGACACACATACCCTCCCCTTTCTGGGTTTTTTTTTATCCCTTCTTCTTCTTCCCCTAAACAATGCATGCATTAAAAAAACAACAACCAAAAAACCAAACCCAAACCCCACAACTACCCAGAATGTTTCAAGGGACCCTTTCCCCAGAGTTCCTAATTTTTCATAGATACTCATGATAGGGGCGCGGAGTGGGGTGGGGAGGGGTTATATACCTTCAATTCATAGAGGGTCTTCACCTTTTGAAAAGTATTATTTAGGGGTTTTTTTTGTTAAGGGGGGGGGGTTTAGAAGGCCAGACAGACGCGGAAAAGGCAGCCCGTCTTACAAAAGTGTCCTCTCCAAAATGTGTGAACCGAACAAGACAGAGTTTGCCGCAAACAAACAAAACAAACAAACAATAGAGAAAATAAGTCTCCTTAAAACAAGACTTGGAAAAATATCCCTCCCCCTCCCCTTTACCCCTTTGACTTCAGGATATCCTTTTAACATAAATATTTATTCATCTTAAGGAAACCAAACACACACACGCACACACACACACATGCACAAAGCACTTCTGGTGTCCAATAGGCATCTCAATCTGAACTACAACTTTTCTGGTCTTGTTGTTTTTTTACTAAATCGTTGTTGAGTTTTGTTTTTAAAAATATCAATCAGAAATGTGTGCCTTTTGCTTTTGATTGTTTATTTTTTTAAAAAAATGCTGGTATGTTTAAAGGTGATGCAGGGCCATATTAAAATAAGGGGTTGGGGTTGGGAATCTGAGACAATATTTTGACATATCCCCCTGGCTGTAAAGCAAGTCATCAAAGGAACGAGAAATGAATCATTTACTCTGTTGGGGGAAAAATATACCAGTTTGAGTCTTTCGAAGATGTTGTTGGTTTTTATATAGAGATTTATATACTGGTGTATTGTTACATAAACGTATTTCTCCCCCCCCCCAAAAACGCATTACAGAAAGAAAGAAATTAAGAGTTACTATTAATTGGGAGGGGGGAAAACTAGCCAACGTAAGAATTAAGCATAATAATCAGTGTTCTTTTTCACATCACCTTTAAATTTTGCATATTTGCGTTTCCCCCTCCTATCCATGCATAACAAAACATTTTTGTCATTTCATAAAAATCTTTTTTTCCACTTTTTTTTCATTAACGTTTTTAAAACAGGTAAAAAACAGCATGACACACGAATTTTGGAAAATAAGTTACTTGGGGTTACAAGGGTGGTTTCAAAAAGTCAGTGATTGTTAAATACCAGGGAAACATACCAGAGTCCGTTTCCCCCAAATCAAAAAAGTGCTCGATTTTAAACCTCAGCGAGTTTGTTGGTCCATATTTCTAATATCTCATATGGATTCTTGGTTGTTGTTGTTTTTCATTTTTCACTTTTGTTTTCATTTTCCTTCATTTTAAAAACTTTCCCTAGTTTCAGTACCTACTTGCATAGATAGAGATAGAATATATTTATCATTTGTTTGCCCCTTTATTGCTTTTTTAAAGTTCTCACTGCATTGAAAGTCTGACTTAAAGTTTGCAAACGTCTTTTTTTAAAAACAAACAAACACGTCCTTAAATAGATTAAACTTTCGGGGAATTCTTGAATCAATTGCTGGAATGATGGAAAACCCTCCCCCTCCCCCCACCATCTCCTGCCCTGTACTTAATTATTTCGCTCTACAGCCATTCTGGTCTCTAGATTAAATGCCTATATTGAGGATTGCTCAATATAGGCAATCGCTTAAGGTGGGGCGAACTTTTGACTCCCCCTCACACACACTCCCCGTGAATTCGATGTTTTCCCCCTTCCTTAATAGCACTTCCGAATTGGATCTAAAACCCTCCTTTCTAGATAGTCAAGACCTCCGCAAAACAGTCCACGAAGCTATATAGTTTGCTTTCTCATATATATAAAATTGCATTAGAGCATATATTGCACCAGATTTCTTTTATTAGTAATTGGGGCAGAGGAGGAGACCAGGTCTCAGATCCGGTTTACACCCCAACTCCCAGTCAAGTAAGGAGTCCCATAGGAAACAGGGCGCTTCGTCAGCTCCGTCGACTCCTCATTTAAGCTGAAGACCATTGACTTCAAACAGAATCGACCCCGTCGAATCCCAGCGGATTCGAAGTGAGTCAAGTCTGTGGCTTCGGCCTAAGTGTCTTGTAGATCGGGCTGAACCCGCCTCCCACACGCTGCTATGAAACAAGTACGCCCGGCTCAATAAGTTTAGGGATGGGAAAGGGTGTTATTGTTGTTGATATTATTATTATTATTTTTAAGATTACTTCTCTCTAACTCTGCGGGGAAAAGTGGCTCACAGTTGAATGAAAAGTTGCAGCTCTCGGGAAGAGGCGAGCAGGGGGTTCGAGAAGGCCAAGGGCCGTTGCCCCCCCCCAAATAAAATCGCCCACACGCGCGCACAGAAGCACACACACGCCTATCCCTTTCTCAAACGCAACCCACTGGGGATCTACAGGTGGCCCTGGTTAGGCGTGGAACCAGAAGGGGAGCCCAAAGGCGGGAGGAGTCGTTAATTATGGAAAAAAGCATTGAGCTCCTCGTACATGGGACCTCTGTCGTGGTGGAGGTGCATCTCATAAGGCAAAACGTTCTCCGAGTGGACGCCGCTGCGCATCCCAGAAGACCCGAACACCAAATTGTGGCCGGACGGGCGAGAACTCGGGAGGGCGGAGTAGTGCATAGAATAGTGGTAGTTTTTCTCGTGGTCTGGGGAAGAGTCTTGCTTGAGGGAGAAATTCCCGTTCACGCACAAAGGAGGGCTCATGGGCCCATCGTATTCCGAGCTATTGTAGTCTGGCGACGCGTTCCCGTAGAGCGACTCGTAGGTGGCGCAGTAGGCGTGCGTCCGCAGGGCGTGGGAGCTAGCCATGGTGCTGGAAGCGCACTGCGCGCCGGAGAGCCGCGAGCACTGGTACGTGTAAGGGTGCATGGCAAAGGTGGAGTTGGGCCCGTGGTACCTGCCGGCCTCCTGGCCTTGCTCGGTCAGGAAATTCCTCGAGTTGAGCTGCAGGCAGCCCGCCACCAAGTTGGTGGTGGGCTGCGACAAGCCTTTGCACAAAGTCTGCACGTAGGACACCAAGTCCGGCCTCTTGCCCGAGCGCAAGATCTCCGACAGGGCCCAGATGTAGTTCTTGGCCAGCCTCAGCGTCTCGATCTTAGACAGCTTCTGAGTCTTAGAGTAACAAGGCACCACCTTCCGGAGGTTGTCCAAGGCGGCGTTCAGGTCATGCATGCGGTTCCTCTCGCGGGCGTTGGCCTTTTGGCGCCTCAACTTGGAGCGCTCCAGCCGGGCCTTGGTCATCTTCCTCTTTTTGGGGCCCCGTTTCTTAGGGCGATCCCCCTCCGCCTCCTCGACCCCTTCTTCCTCTTCCTCTTCCTCCTCCTCCTCGCCCCCTAAGTCATGGTCGTCTTTGGCCTCCCCGTCGGTCTGCTCGTCCTGGAGGGGGCAGCTCTTGCCCTTCCGCTCATCTTTATCGCTGGCCTCGTCGTCTTCGTCGTCGTCGTCGTCGCAGTCGTCTGCCCAGCTGGAGAATTTCTGAACTTCTGGGATCAGGCTGGGCTCGCTGAAGAGTCGCGTCAACATGGTGGCTGGAGAGGTGACATAGGGGCGGGGGGAGGGAGAGGGAGAGGAGGGGGGCGCACATAGAGGGTGGGGGACGGAGGAATGGAAACGAGAAATAAGAGCACAAGTTTCTTTCAGAGCATCAGCAGCCCTAGCTCTAACTCACGCGCGTCATCCAAACTAGCCTATTCCGGACTGTTGGAACTTCATCCTAAAGCCGGAACAACTTTGACTGATCCACGGATTCAAACACATTTAGGACCATCAAGACATGGATCGATTCCCCATCCAATCCAAGGCTGAACGGGCCTTCCCTCCCCAAGCAAAATAATCTAACTTTTGCCTACGATCTGCAAGGATGTGCAGAGCATCGCATCCCAAAATATATGCCTTTGCGCTGTCATTGGAACACGCCAAGTGGCTTTTCCGGGATGGCTGGGTAGAATCCGTTCTTTGGACGTGCTTAAGAGCCAGCCAGCCAGCCACCCCTTTCACGGTTCTGCATCTGTTCTCGAACCCCATAATTTGTTCTTTGAAATCCTATTTTTCTTGGATCAAATCGATTAACAGTGATCTCCATCCGGATCCGACGCGCTGACGATTCTCTAAACATTCCAGAGCGTGTTTTAGAGAAGTCGTGGGATTCTGGCCTTTACCCCCCCCCCCGCCCCCTTAACTCCTTCTGCATTTTCACTCCTCTCCACTCCCCAGATTATAAGGTAGGGAGGGCACTTCTTAAAGCCTGTCTCAACCTTTTGATTGCACTCTTCTCCCAAACGTTCTGCCTCGAAGTACGTGCAGTGGCTCTCGTCAAAATAATCCTGGTTACCTTTCGCTCGATCAGAGACAAAACCTCCCGCTCCCTCCCAACTCCCACCCATACTTTTAGCGGGAGTCTAATTTAAGCAGAGCTTTTGTAGGAGGAGGCGGGGATGGGAGAGCGGCTTAGAACTGGCCTGAAACCGCGCTCCCCCCTCCCCTCTATAAAAACAATTGACTCGTTTTAAAGTGTGATTAAAATTAATTGGTGTCTCCATTGCTTTCCTGCGGAATTGGTGCAATATTTCTGATAGATCCGGTTCATTACAGACAGTCTCTCTCTCTCTCTCTCTCTCTCTCTCTCTCTCTCTCTCTCGCTCGCTCGCTCGCTCGCTCTCTCTCGCTCTATCACACACACACACACACACACACACACACACACACACACACACTTTCGTTTTGTTGTTGTTGAAATGTAGTGGATATTTTAAAGATTTCTTTACGGGGCTGTTTATTTGTTTTTGGTTTTTTAATTTAAGGTTCATGTTTATGCGATCAGCTTCAAAGGAATTTAAAATCGCTACGCCCCATCTCCTCTGCCTCCCCGGGTCGTATATATATGTCGATCTCCTCCAGCCAGCCTGCCTCTGTTTATATCCCTGGAGAGATTTGAGGCGAAGATCTAGAGAATGCCAAGCGAAATCTCTTAACTTTTCTCTCCGGTTTCCTCGTCCCATCCCACCCCACCCCAAGCTTGATAACCCAACGGTCCATCGCAATTTCTGGGTGGTTTTCTTTTTCCTTTTTCAATCAATGTTAATATTAATACTAGAATGAAATGTTAGAATTTGGAACTTTACATCCCGCTGCCTCCAGCCACGCGTTCTTCCATCTCATCCCAATCCTCATAACTTCTCGTTCCTGTCAATTTTCCCATCCTGGTTTTTTTTTTAATTGTTTGGGTCCTGCCAACACTCTTTCTTTTTCAGGGAATGGTTTCGTACCTCGCTCTAAACCCCTAAAAGAACATTCTGGGTATATAACACATTGATCGATCATTCAATCAATTTATTATTATTATTATTATTATTATTATTATTATTATTATTATTATTATTATTATTAAGCTCCCTCAGCTACTCGATGCTGTTGCAGAATCGCTGGATCCCACCCGGTTCCAGTCGCTTCTGCTTTCCGCCTGTCTCCCTCCTTACACTGGCTCCATTAGCCCACATGCAGACCCCGCTGAAGACCATTTTCCTAGGGAGCCTTTTGCTCCAAAACTACGAGGAACCGAGGGGTCGCTTTGCAGTTCGTGTGGGAGTATTTGCACTCGCTGTATTTTGCTTAGGGAGGGGTGGGAGCCAGTTTTCACAAGGAAGAAGAAGAAGAAGAAGAAGAAGAAGAAGAAGAAGAAGAAGAAGAAGAAGAAGAAGAAGAAGAAGAAGAAGAAGAAGAAGAAGAAGAAGAAGAAGAAGAAGAAGAAGAAGAAGAATGGGGAAAGATCACCCAACACACGCACCCACTCCTAAAAAAAACCCCTCAAGCAAAAAACCAACAGCTCCGTAGATGAGCTGAAGAGAGTGCCGTTTACTCGAATAAGTGCTACAGCTTCGATTCAATGATAAGGCTGTTCGGGTTTTCTTTTCATTTTTTTTTAAAATACAATTGGAGAATTGTATTTCACCGGATCGTCTGCGCAGATCTCTGCTTGATTCTTATGATGATGATGATTTTTTAAATGGTATCTTTGAACGTGCCACAAAGGCTGCTGAGAGCTATTTAACACACACACACCTCATGCAAAACCGATCTTTGCTACATAAGCGATTTTGGATCTATAAAAAATCTTGCCTAGAGATAGCTTATTCCACCACCAACCATCCCCGCCCGCACCCCCCTCTCTAGCCATTCTTCCCCCAAAGATACAAATAAATTGTGTGTGCGCAGAAGGGGGGGCGCCGATAGAAAGAGAGATAAGATCTGTAGTGAGGGAGAGGGGAGAGATCCAAGAAGGTGGCCGGGGGGGGGAGGCAAGTTGCGTGACCCCATCCTTTCAAGTTTCTGCCCCGCTCTCTGTTCCTTACATAACTTACCTCTAAAGCTGAGCGGAGGAATCTTCAAGTCCTCGGACCCCGCATCTTTTGGGAGTAAGGTTTTTTTTTAGAAAATTAGAGGGGAGGAAGAAGAGGGAGAGAGAGAGAGAGGAAAAAAAGAGAGGCACAGACTCCTTGAGGTCCACCCCGTCTCCTTCAGTGTCTTATCCAAAAGGAGGAGGGAAGTGGCACGCTTCGCGCAGGCAGAGGGGGTACCAACTCTGATGCCAGACCATATGGCTGGCACGTCATCCGCTGGAGTTATCACATGAGCTGCGGTGATTGACATGCGCTCGCATGTAGGGAGATCTCGCTCTCGGGGGAAAGCGGGCCCGCCATCTGTCACTCCCTACTCTTAAGAAAGAAAGAAAGAAAGGAAGAGGGAGGAAGGAAGGAAGGAAAGAACGAACGAACGAACGAGAGAAAGAAAAGAACCAGACCCAGCCATATCAGATATACGCAGCCCTGACAAGATGAAACGAGATAGATGAGGTGGGGTGGGGGGGACAGCTAAGGGGTTGGAAACAATAGGAGGGGGGGAATAGGGAAGGAAGGAGGATATTTGGAGTGTACCTTTATGTGGCTGGTTGTAAAATCACCCAGGAGGAAGGGATGTTAGAGACCTTATGTCTAAAGTATCTCTCCATCCCTCTTCCCCCCCCCCATTCTCTCTCTCTCTCTCTCTCTCTCTCTCTCTCTCTCTCTCTCTCTCTCTCTCACACACACACACACACACACACACACACACACACACACACACACCCCTCTCTAACAGCAGCAGCAGAGGGCTTGTCCTCTGGCCCACCCAGCAAATCAATCCTTTGCAAGGGCCACTTCTCAACCTCCCCCAGTTATTATGGTTATTTTTCAATGGGGGCGATCAAGTAGTGTCCTTTTGTTTTTGTTTACCAAAGGAGTCAGGGGTGTTTCTGAGCCATGGGCTCTCTCTTTTGCTTCATCTGGATGGGCAAAGGTGAGCCATCCCAAGGGACACCCCTCCATTATTCCATGGAACAAGCACTGGGGAATCCTCTGGCACAGGCCAGGCTGAGAAGAGGCAGCCGGGATATGGCACAGCCCCCACCCACCCAACTCTTCATTTCATTGGGTCTTGTGCAGGAGAATGTCTCCGGAATGAATCCCACGCCCCACCCCCAAGTCCAGATCTATCAGTCTCTGACTCTGCTGCCCTTTAAGGAGGCCCAAGGAAGGAAGGAAGGAAGGAAGGAAGGAAGGAAGGAAGGAAGGAAGGAAGAAAGAAAGAAAGAAAGAAAGATGGGAAGGGGCCACAGTTCAGTGGCAGAGCATCTTCTGTGCATACAGAAGGTCTCAAGTTCAATTCATGGCATTTCCAGATGGGTCTGGGGGACCTACCAGCAGCCAGTGTTTGACAATAGTGAGCTAGAGGGACCCAACCCAGTATAAGGTGGTTTCCAATGTCCCTTTGGTGATGCTCTATTGCCCTAAGGCCCACACGAACCTGGAACCAGCGTTGAAAAGTTACCGTCCAAAGGGAGGGGGCAGGGCTATTAAGAACTATTAAGATTGGAAATTAAGATGTCCTAGCTCTCAGCTGTTCAAGAGTTTGGAAGGAATCTGGCCTTCACTGGTGCAGCAGCATGTGAGACTGCAGTACCTGGGTTCCTTCACTAAAGGATGAGTCCCTGCACTAACCCTGCCCTGACGGGTTGCCCTGCTGAGCTGCTTCCAGCTCAGCTGCCTCTGATGACTCAACAGCCTGCAGAATGCCACTGAGCTCCATGCCTCTTTAGCAGCTCATTTGATCAGGCAAAGACTGAAATCTATATTTAACGGGTCATTCTGATAAATCAAACAGATGCATTTTTGAGGTACAAATGGCAGGTTCTGATGATAGATAGATGATATAGATAGATAGATGATAGATGATAGATAGAGCAATCAATCAACAAATCATCAACAGGTAGGTAAATAGATTATAAAATCTATCCATCCATCCTAATAGCAACCTTGATTTTCTGAGTGTTGTTGCTCTTGTTGCCAAAGCCCACTCAGAAGGAGGGAGGTATACAACAGGCTCAAGGGAATCTCAAAGTTTACAGAAGTACCAAAAACCCCAGAGGAGAGGAAAACCCGAAATAGCCCAATGAAGACTGAGCATGCTGCAGACTGAGCATGTCTGGCTACTGTCAGAGAAAAATCCCAGAAGTGGGTGGTGGGTGGGGAACAGAATGGAGTTACTGAAATCCTGAACAGGGAGAACTCTGTAGTGTCCAAATGGCAACTTTTTGTTCTAGGTCCTGCCTACCCACAAAAAACAACAATCAATTCCTCACATTCTGTCACACTTTAGCATCACCCAGAAAGAGAACCCAGGGTGGCACTATGAAGGGTCAAGTCTGCTTAGATAGAAGCAGGTTTGATACTCTAGCTACTGAGTTTCCCAGGGACCATAGGTCAGCCTCAGCCTTAGCCTCAGCCTCACACATGCCCCTGGATATATATACCCCTTTACTTAGTAGTGACTGGTCCCCTTTGGGGCTGGTAGGGCGGAATGCTGGGAGGCCAACAGGAGGTGGCACCAGAGTTAATTACAGGAAGTCAAATCTAGTCCCGCCCCCTTTCTCCTCTCTGCTAAGTTCTACGGGAGCAAAACTGAGCCTAAGGAGGAGCAATCCGACAGCCAGAGCCGCCCCCCCCCCCGGACTAATTGTATGTAAGAAGGCAAGTCAGTGGGGGTTAGCTGAGGGCAGATGGAGACTGGTAAGGCAGAGGCCCCTTTGTCCTTATGGACTGGCTTCCAATGCCTTCACTTTCTCCCATGCAAGTGAATGGATGCCATTCACAGACACATTATGACAGGTGTTTTGATAGAAGTCCGTTCCCAACACTCTGCCACACTCCTGTGTGCTTAAAGAAGAAAATGCAGGGTGGGAGCAATGCAGAAAACATGGAGTCACTAGGGGCAAGGGGCAGATTTAGCTCTCTGCACCAGGATTGTACCCTTTTATTCCTCCCATGTAATTTACGACAATTCCGTCTACGGGGAGAAATAAAGCGCAACATTTGGGGCCACTGTTAACAATGAGGGGAGGGGAGGGGGTCTTTGATGCATACAAGTCTCCCCCTTTGCCATCCCAATGGGTGTTTTGCTGGATTACATCTCAGCATGAAAATCGATTTCGGCTAAAGAGGCAGCCATGTGCATTGTCCTGAGATCCTTGGATAAAAATATCATATGTTCATGCACGCATATAAAGCCTTCGCTTGCAAATGCTGCAGGCTGTGTGCACAACGTACCTTCAAAGCACATTGGAAGCGCATTTCCATCCCCACCCCCCCAAAAAGAATTATGGTCACTGCAGTTTGTGAAGGATTGCTGGGAATCGTAACTCTGGGAGAGGGGTATACTTTTTTTGAGGGTGGAAATGTGATTCAAATGTGCTTTAAAGGTGTTGTAAAGGTACACAGCCTCAAAGTTGTGACAGGGTGGGTGGGTGACCTACGTGTATTCTACCTCCCCCCACCCCCGAGGCACACAATATTTACTGAAACCATCACTCCAGCTTCTCCTGATCCCTGTTTACCCCCCCCTTTCCTTAAAAGCTAGCAAACCATCAACTGACCCTTATTCAGTTCCTGGTTTGCTTTGCCAGCAAGAGGAAGGCGGGGTGGGGGTGGTGGGGAGAACCCTGCAGGGATCAATTTCAGCTGTGTTTGGAAACTCGGGATGGATAATAGCAGGGTGAGTAAATGCCGAGGAGTGCGCAACATAATAGGGTGTCATTAGCACACGTCTCAATACATCTTTATTTCTTTTCATCTGAAAAGCTCCCATTAATCAAAAGATTCCATGGGCAGCCTTGTTTTCCCTTTGCACTCTCCAAAGAAAAGTGACCCATTAATAAGCAGTGGCAGCATTGGATCCTCGCCGATCCTCAATGGCTTTCAGCCAGCTAAAACTGCACCAACCCAACAAAGCCAGTGGGTTTGGTGCCTTTGATAGGAATGTGCTTTTAGGCCCAGTTTTAGGCCCATTTGGCGAGTGTCAATAGGCATGCCAGTCAGCCAATGCTAAGCACTTTACGGGGTTTAACTCTCCTGCTGAAATGAATGGGCCTATAAAATGCCTAACTTTGGCTGGATCGTGGCCAAAATGTACAAAAAGAGAGAGGAATTCCAGTGGAATATCGCTGTTCACATAATTCAGAATCCCGCTCTGAAAATTCTGCTGGCTAGGCCCAATCTGCCATGATTTTGACAAATCTGCAACATATTCAGCCTGGCCTGAGAAGCTTTTATCGTTGTCATGCTCACTATAGCTATATGCATCTTGTAGTCTTGCAGCTAAATCTGCCCCAAATGCTTTAACTCTTCTGCTTCCGTTTCCCGTAAGTTCCCAAAATACAGTGGTACCTTGGTTTACAACCATAATCTGTTCCGGAGGTCCGGTTGTAAACCAAAACAGGTTGTAACCCAAGGCGTGCTTTCGTCAAGGGGGGTCTCCCCCCCCCAAAAAAGAGTTGTAATCCAAAATAAGGGACATGCACTTCCGGGTTTGACGTGGTTGTAACCCAAAACAGCTGTAATCCAAAATGGTTTCAAACCAAGGTACCACTGTACCTTGGCGTCACCTTTTAAAGGGCGGCTGCTTACATCTTTCCCTTTTTACACGCCTGTCGGTCTTCTTGTGACCTACAAAGAGCAGGTGGTCTCCAAGGGGTTGTGAGGCCTGCGACCCACCCGAGTGGCAGATTCCAACCCATCCACCTTTGGGTCTAGCCTGCAAGCACTACAAAGCCCATGAAATAAACACGTATGCTCACGAGGATCGGCCAAATTGCACTTGCGAATCTGAAATGTTTTGAGTAATCTGTTTCTGGGTTCATTTGTCAGGGGCTTGTGGGTGCCCGTTGTGAGGTGGTGAGTAGATGACCTTTTAGTCTATTGTAACTATATTGTTCTATCTCAGAACACTTTTAAAATCTCCTTATATGGGTGGGTGGGGCCTGGCAGGCATGTTTCATCCTTCCACTGCACTCAGCACGAAAACCAAGAGGGTTGCCAGAGGAGGAACAAAATTCTCCCTCCCTCCTCTAACAGCCCTCAGTAGGCTGTTTTATTTCATTTTATTGCAGGAGAACAATTTTTGTGAGTTTAGTTGCAAGACTACTTCGCTGTCAGCAACATCGTGTTCCTTTCCATAGGACTGACAAGAGGTGCTCAGTTCTCCGACTGGTGGTTTTGGTGGGGCGAGATATGTATTTTGCCTTGCAAATGGACCCCCACCCCACCCAAGCTGGTCAGGTTCAATAATACAACTGGTGGCATCTAGCAATAAAGGTTTTGAAGTTGTGGGGCATGCTCCAATAGAGGCATTGCATACAAAACCCCCAAGTGTTAACATTAAACTTTGGGCTATTCATTTCTAATCATTTTGACCCTGCTTTTCTGTATAGAAAATCATCGTGTGACAAGGAGCAAAGTTCAGCATAGGTTTCGCCCCAATGTGCATTTTTACTAGTTGCAAGAAAGGGCTTTTGTGTGTGTGTGAAGAGGGGAAGCATTAAAATGCAGCCACCCACATGCAGCCCAAAATGCCATAGTTCTATTTTACTTTCCTCCTCCTCCTCCTCCTCCTCCTCCTCCTCCTCCTCCTCCTCCTCCTCCTCCTCCTCCTCCTCCTCCTCCTCCTCCTCCTCCTCCTCCTCCTCCTCTTCTTCTTCTTCTTCTTCTTCTTCTTCTTCTTCTTCTTCTTCTTCTTCTTCTTCTTCTTCTTCTTCTTCTTCTTCTTCTTCTTCTTCTGTGATCACTCGTAGCTGAGTAAGATTGTCTTCCATGAACACAGTTTTAACAGTGAGTCCGTAAGTGACTGTGGAGGCCAATTCTGGAACCACACATCCTTCCACAGGTTTCCGGGCAGGAGTTGATCACGGTGAGGGTTTGCCAAGAGTACCTTCCTCTTAGCGCATTTCTCCTTTACATCCTGAGTTCGAGCGTCTTCAAAGCCCATGACACCTTTGGTAAAGGCTGTTCTCCAATTGGAGAGCACACAGGGCAGTGTTTCCCAGTTATCGGTGTTTATACTACATTTTAAAAGATTTGCCTTGAGAGCATCTTTAAACCTCTTTTGTTGAACACCAGCATTATGCTTTCCATTTTTATGTTCGAAATAGAGTAGTTGCTTTGGAAGATGATCATCAGGCATCCACACAATATGACTAGTCCAACGAAGTTGATGTTGAAGAATCATTGCTTTGACACTCGTGATCTTTGCTTCTTCCAGTACACTAGCATTAGTTTGCCTTTCTTCCTAAGTGATATATGTATAAATCGGTCAGAGGTAATGAAATGTAAAATGAACTGAGTACTTTGGAAAAGGACTTCGGAGATATTAGGAACATAAAATGGTGACTTGCGTTGCATCAAGCCACTGGTCCATCTGGCTCAGTACTGTCTACTCTGACTGGCAGTGGCTCCCCAGGGCTCCAGGCAGGGAGTATTCAATCCTCACTTCAGTGTGGAGGTTTCTACAATGACCGCTTCCCCAACATAAAAGGGAGGCGCATTTTGCGCAGTCACGCGCAGCCCCCCTTGGGAACCCTAGGGCAGACCTGGAAGTTTGGAGGCTGGCACTGCCTACCTGAGGCTGGAGGCTGGAGTCACCGCCCACTCCATCAGCCAACCAATCCGGCCGAAGGGGGCGTGCCAGGGGGATTGGCCAGGTAGGATCAGGTAGGCTTACCTGCACACAAAGAAGAGGAGCCATTCTTGGGAAGCAGCCGACGGATTCAGAGCTTTCCCACCCTCCACTCCCTAACCTTGTGCTTGCTTTACAGGTCCATTAAAAATAAAAAAATAAAAAAATAAAATAAAAAATATTTACTTCCACAGGCTTCTTGCTTTTCAGGTTTTCTTCCACAGGCTTCTTGCTTTTCCGGTTTTTCTTCCACAGGCGTACACGCACGCAGGCGCTGCTACGACCGGTCGCTGTTAAAGGGCTGGAAAGGACTTTCCCTGCATTGGCAGGTTTCGCCCGTAGCAATTCGTCACAACTTTGGCGATGCAGGCCTTGGGCAGAATCCTTTAGTCATTTACATAAAGGGGAGGGGCGTGGGGGCGGTGACCCCCCGCCCTATTGCGGCGGCGATAACAGGGGTTCCCGTAATCGGGCATCAAGGGGGGGGGGCATTTGGCGATGCCACTTGGCTGGTTATTGCCCTCCCCTTCCAGCGGCGTCGATCGGGGGGGGCGGGCTATCTGCTTGAACATATGTTCTCCAGAGTTAGCCCAACCCCCACTCATGCTGGACAACCCTGAAGATCACCCCACCCCCTGCTGGGGGCTGGGAGGGATATACACCCAATGCCTGCGCCAAGGTCTTCCTACATCTGAATTTTAATAAAGTTGTGGCCAATTTTTAATCCCATAAATACGTGGTCCTGTGTCATTATTCCACTCGGGGCTGCCCTGGGGGCCGGGGGGGGACTCCGCCTGACTGCGCAAAATAATAAAAAATAATAATAAATCTTTAAGTGACAACTTCCAGCCTGGGGAGTTGGGAGGAGAAGGTGCCCACACAACTTTGAAGACATTGCCAAATCAAGTTAATGGACTATTCCGAAATGGCAAAATTAACTGGGAAGTTCAGGAACCAAGAGGACAAGAAATTCAAAAAAGAATGGGAAATGTTTAGAATATATGTATAAAATCATTGTATACGGGTTAAAACATTAGCAGGATTTTAAATACACTTATAATTTAAGAGAACTTATAAACAACTTAGGAAGATGAAGAAATGGAGAAATATAGATATGCAGTTGAAAATAGAATTCAAAGGACCCATGGACAGGAAGGGGGGGGGAAGTCAGGAGATTCAGAGTAATCTCAATATTTGGATTTTGTACTGTTTTTTGATGTATGTATATCTATGTTTTTTCTCCTTTTTCTTGTTTTACCCTTTTTCTTTTTACTTTCTTTTTCTTGTTATTCTTTTTGAAACTCAAATAAAAACATTTCCAAAAATAAATAAACAAAGGCACACCAACATCGTGGACATGTTCTAGAAATTCTAGAAGATTTCAACACCGTCGTCAGTGGATTCAATGGGTTACAAGAAAGAAGATTCCGGCTAAATGTTAGGAAAACCTTTCTGATGGTAAGAGCTGTTCAACAGTGGAATGGGCTACTGTCCATTGGAAGTTTTTAAACAGAGGATAGTTGGCCATCTCTCAGGGATTCTGTAGATGTGATCCCTGCTTTGCAGTAGTTTAGACTAGATGACTCTGTGGGATGTGATACACAGCAGTCAAATACAACATTCCTAGAGTGGACATGAAAGGGGATGTTTGCTCCAGCCAGTAGGAACTTCCTGTTTCCTCCTGAGCTGGGACAAACTTCCTCTGCATGTGACTAGAGGTGGGTGTGATCTTACCTGCCTAGGTAATCAAAGCCACAAGGCACATAGCCCTCCCTCTCTCTTTGACTCCATTTGTCGCAGAAGCAACAGATTTTAGCTAGAGATGTCCTGTTGGGTATCTTTCAGCCAACAAAGGGACTATCTCCATATGGGAGAGATTCCACATGTATATACGTTGTAACCTAAGTCTGCCTTCAGGGATCCATCTGTGAACTGAATTTGTGAGTAAACCTCTTTAATACTTTTTACACAAGACTGTGCCTATTCTTTTTAAGGGGAAGAAAAGGGAATTACCAGGAATCATATATTGAGAAATTTAAACAAGCTTGCAACAAGCTAACCGCTGTGTGTTTAAAAGAGGAATGCACTCTGCTAAGTAAAGGGAATTGCTAGCGTAAGTTAGGAAGGATGTTATTAAACAATATATCCTCTCCATCCCTGAACATTCCCACAGACCCTTCCAAGTCTGCAATCCTGTGACTCTATCTATGCAAGCAGAACTTTCTTTGGCCATACTGGGGGCCCTCTGGCGGCAGAGGTGCCATCTGGCCTACTGACTGCCCCTCTCGACTGGCAGAGCAGCAGTTACGCCACATTCCTAAGGCTCATCAGTTGGCCTCCCAAGCAGATACACAGAATTAGAAGCGCAATGCTTGCAGCTTGCATAGGTTTACTTGGATGGACATCTCAGAGACTTCAAAGGGGTTTTGATGCAGGATAATTGTGCCTAGGATTGGAGCCATATCAAGGATCGATTGATTTCAAATATTTTGATTTGACTAACAAGGTGTGCCCAGTTAATCAGGCAGCAGATATT
Organism: Zootoca vivipara; assembly: GCF_963506605.1. Taxonomy (NCBI): domain Eukaryota; kingdom Metazoa; phylum Chordata; class Lepidosauria; order Squamata; family Lacertidae; genus Zootoca; species Zootoca vivipara. The sequence continues at coordinate 25,965,026 of NC_083288.1, read as the reverse complement.
TAAATTGGTAAAATTACTTTTTAGTGCAAGTACTTATAAAAGGGGTTCCTCTTTCAAGATGATGTCTTATGAGAGAAATGTTTGGCATCGTCTGAATCAGGAATGGGGAACATGTGGCTGTTCAGGCAGCATTGGACTACAACTCCCATCATGCCTTAACACTGGGGAATGTTGCCTGGAGCTGATGAGTGTCCACCAACAACAAACACCAAGAAGGACTTCATAGGTTTCCCATCACAGAATTATGTATGCTTCCACCATTTTAGGACTAATTCTTCACATGCAAATTCATGGCAATTCAGCCATTCGGCTGATCTGCTAAAACTCACAGAATAAGATTTCTTTCACTAAATGACAGTCCTAAAAATAAGTGATCCGTGTGACAAAATTAGGAAAAAATATATCTGCCTATGTGAAGTCTCACAGGGGATTTTCATTTTATTTATTAAATTAATGTGTTTCTGTACAGTTTCCTGTGCTGGCTCATCATTGGCTAATGATCCCATGGTGAGTTACATAGGAGAAGGAAATACATATGGTAAAATGTTACTGAATGAAATTAAGCGGCCTTAAAGCAGCATAGGTAAAGGTAAAGGTACCCCTAACCATTAGGTCCAGTCACAGACGACTCACTCTGGAGTTGAGGTGTTCATCTCGCTCTGTAGGCCGAGGGAGCTGGCGTTTCTGGGTCATGTGGCCAGCATGACTAAGCCGCTTCTGGTGAACCAGAGCAGCGCACGGAAACGCCGTTTACCTTACCGCCGGAGCGGTACCTATTTATCTACTTGCACTTTGACGTGCTTTCGAACTGCTGGGTTGGCAGGAGCTGGGACTGAACAATGGGAGCTCGCCCCGTCCTAGTGATTTGAACCGTCAGCCTTCTGATCGGCAAGCCCTAGGCTCAGTGGTTTAGACCACAGCGCCACCCCCATCCCTTTTAAAGCAGCATAGAGCAACATAAAACATGTCCGTAAACTCACTTAGTAACCAGCTCCTTCTCAACATACCACAACTGGCCTCGAGAAAACATGGGCATAACCCAGCCTATCCTAACCTGATGCACTGCAGATGATTCGGAGTCCAGCTCTCATCAGCACCAGCCATATCAATGAGGCACATGGAAGTTGTACTCTAAGATATCTGAAGTGTATCAGCTTTGGGAAGTCTGCTGCAGTCTCATAAGTGAAACAGCTCAAAGCAGCTCAATTTAAAGCAGAAAGTGATGGCTTTTTGAGATTATGTAATGGCTACATAATCAAGGGTCTGGAAATCAAGCCTTATGAGGAACGGTTGAAGGGGTTGGGTATGTTTAGCTTGGAAAGGAGGAGACTGAGAGGAGATATGGTAGCCACCTTCAAATATCTTAAGGGCTGTCACATGGAAAAGGAACAAGCTTGTTTTCTCCTGCTCTGGAGGGTAGGACTCGAACCACTGGGGAAAGCTTTATGACAGTAAGAGCTGTTCAACAGTGGAACGGTCTCCCTCGGAAGGTTGTGGACTCTCCTCCTGGAGGTTTTTAAGCAGAAGTTGGATGGCCATCTGTCATGGGTGCTTTAGCCGAGATTCCTGCACTGCAGGGTGTTGGACTAGATGGCTCTTGGGGTCCCTTCCAACTCTACTATTCTATGATTCTATTATTCTAACTATCAATATATACATAACAAAGACAGCAGCTATAGGAAGTTCTAGGAAATGCAGTGATAAATCAGAAACAATGGAACATATAATAGCAGGCTGTCCTGGCTTATCCAGTACAGAATATTTTGCCACATGCCACCAGGTTGCAGAAAACAAAGCCTATTCTCTATCAGTGTGCCAACCAAGCAGTTCGGAACAATCCTGTTTGTAGAAGTGGAGTCGTGACTTTAAGAATGATATCACTCTTTGCACTGGGCTGAGCCTATTATAACAGAGAAAACAAGAGATGACAGTAGGCCAAACATATTTCTGGAGAACAAAAGGATGAAAACAGCTCCTATAATAGATGTTGCTATATGTCTCGCATATGGCATCAGGGGAAAAACACACACCTGAGAAAGAGACTGCAGTCCCAAACCCACCTACCCATCAAGTAAGTCTCATTGAACTAAGCGGAATTCACTTGTTATTGTTATTGTCTAAATCAGGGGTAGCCAATGGGGTGCCTTCTAGCTGTTGTTGGACTACAGCTCCCATTGGCCATGCTGGATAGGGCTGATGGGAGTTGGAGTACCACAACATTTGGAGGACACCCGTTGACTACCGCTGCTGGAAACGAATGGCTATCCAATTTTAGGAAGGAAATCCAAAATCCACTTTGGGGCATAAAGCCTAACTGGAAAACGAGGGGCAATACATGTACAGACTTCCCTACGAAGTAGGTGGGGGAGAATGCCCTTCTCAAGATTTGACATTCTTTATTTTTTTTTAATGATTTTCATTAGTTTTACATATATTCACAATATGCCACATTGTATCCTCTTATTAAAACTCTTGGCTCAACCAAGCCTAAACGACTTCCCTCCTTCCCGCCTAATGGTCTACAAAATTAAATTTTACTTCTTTGCATTTCACTTCCTTTTCTATTCTTGTTTATATCATTGCTTAAGATATTAAATTACTCAACCTGAATAGGTAACTAGTTCATCTTACAAATCTTCAGATAACCCTGCTAATGATGTTAATTGCTTACAGCCGTCTTTCAAATATAATATATATATTTGTTCCAGTCTTTTTGGAATACTTGATCTTGCTGGTTCTGGATTCTTCCTGCCAGTCATTTTCATCTGCCACTCTTCTTTTGTTGGTACTTCATGCTGTTTCCATTTCTGGGCTAATAAAAGTTCTTGTTGCAGTTGTTGCATATAAGCACAATTTTTTATCTTGTCTCGGTATCTCTTTACCCACAATGCCCAGTACGAAAGCTTCTGGTTCAGATTTGACATTCTTAGGCAGGACATTCTTATGCAATGGATGAGTCCCCTTATAGAAACAGCCTGAGCATTTAAGATCCTTGAGTAAATGCCAGAACACTCATGGAAAATAATAACCACGGTGGAAATGATATTGTTAGTAATGATTATCCTATGAGGCATAGTGGTGCCGGGGCGGGGGCTTTTCTGTGGTGGCTCCCCCAGGCACCAAGATGCATCTGGCACCATCATTGCATGCTTTTAGAGCAGTGTTTCTCAACCAGTGTGCCTCCAGATGTTTTGGGACTACAACTCCCATCATTCCTGACCACTGGTCTTGCTAGCTAGGGATGATGGGAGTTGTAGTCCCAAAACATCTGGAGGCACACTGGCTGAGAAACACTGTTTTAGATGGCTGGTCAAGACGCACCTCTTCACACAGACTTTGGTTACCTCCTGCACTGATGCTATTTCATAGAATCATAGAACTGTGGAGTTGGAAGGTACCACACAGGGTCATCTAATCCAACCCCCTGCAATGCAGGAATCTTTTGCCCAGTGTGGAGCTCAAACCCACAACCCTGAGATAAAGAAGTCTCATGCTCTACCGACTGAGCTATCCCAGCTTGTTAAGTTCGTTATAGGTTTCTTTGTGATTCTCTCACTTTAATATAATGGACTTGTTTTCTCCCATGTTTTCATTGTCCTATTTTTATAATCCCTCCCCCAGGACCATTTGGTGAAGGGGGGGGGCGTGGAACTGTAAGTACAAACAAACAAACAAACAAACAAATAAATAAATAGAAAACACTACCAATAACTATGATGATCGTGATACTACTACTAAAAATAATAAATGGGGCCCAGGGGAAGGTAAGAGGAAGGGCACAAAGGCAGGTATTTATGATTGTACCCAATGGTAGTCCTACTGAGAAAAGACCCTTTAAAGAAATGGCGATTAAATTAAATCCATTCAATTCAATGGAACTAGCCCAGGACACAATCCTTGGTCTTGCCTGTCAGCCAGTCTGGGCTTACTGTCTGAAGTGGTTCTTTAGCTCCTTCTCCCTTCCAAGAAGCACATTCTGAGCCCAAATCCCCAAGCATTTTCTGAAAGTCCTCCACCTTCCCTTTCCCTCGAAAAACATCACTCATGCGGCCCTGATGGAGCACACCACTGTTGTCCATGTGGCCGCTTGCCTCGTCCTCTTTTTTTGCCGCCAGGGCCCGAGGGCTGCTTGAGTGTGCTTGCAGGCACCCTTCTGCTCTAGTGCCTTCACATTGAGGAGATTGACGGTGATTTTCCTTGTCTTAGCACATTAGGAGCCACAGCTCACCTCCCAAGCTATCTCCAGAGAGCAGGAGCTGGCATAAGATGGCAGGAAGGAAGGAAGGAAGGAAGGAAGGAAGGAAGGAAGGAAGGAAGGAAGGAAGGAAGGAAGGAAGGAGAGGTTTAGCGGAGCCATATCTTAATGGGACGCGGGTGGCGCTGCGGGTTAAACCACAGAGCCTAGGGCTTGCCGATCAGAAGGTCGGCGGTTCGAATCCCCGCGACAGGGTGAGCTCCTGTTGCTCGGTCCCTGCTCCTGACAACCTAGCAGTTCAAAAGCATGTCAAAGTGCAAGTAGATAAATAGGTACCGCTCCGATGGGAAGGTAAACGGCATTTCCGTGCGGTGCTCTGGTTCGCCGGAAGCAGCTTAGTCATGCTGGCCACATGACCTGGAAGCTGTACGCCGGCTCCCTCAGCCAATAATGCAAGATGAGTGCCGCAACCCTGGAGTCGGTCATGACTAGACCTAATGGTCAGGGGTCCCTTTACCTTTATCTTAAGGAAGGAAAGGACTGTTAACCAGGAGGGAAGCCAAACACATTGAGAAAAGTTTCCGTGCAATTTCTCCCAGTCCGAATTGTTATGTATGCATTCAGCATTCCCAGTTATGGATGCTCTTTGACTGAAAAATAAATAAAATAAAGGGTGCAATTCAGCAACAGGAAGCTTTCCTGCCCAAGACCCCACTGAAATGAATGGGAGCTGTGCAAGAGGAGTGCTTGAGGGCAGCTCCCATTCACTTCAATGTGGGGTGTGTCACAGAGGAGATTCTTCCCACTAGATTGTGACTTGGGCTTGTTGTTGTTTAGTCGTTTACTTGTGTCCGACTCTTTGTGACCCCATGGACCAGAGCACGCCAGGCACTCCTGTCTTCCACTGCCTCCCGCAGTTTGATCAAACTCATGTTCGTAGCTTCGAGAACACTGTCCAACCATCTCGTCCTCTGTCGTCCCCTTCTTGGGCACATGTGGCTTGGGCACATGGGTTCAATTTCAAGTACTTGGCAGACTTCAAATTTCAACGGCACCCTGTGTGAGGCCAAAATTCAGCACCCGCCCACCTCTCACCTTTCATTCTAAGTCACTGTTGTGACACCTCCTGCAGTACACTCTTGGGTCAGTGCCCAGAGCGGGCAAACCGGTTGCACTCCCCTAAATCCACCTCTGAGGCTCATTGTCATCTAACGTCCCCGCAGACAAATCAGAAAAGGTAAGGTAAAGGTAAAGGACTCCTAGGTGGTTAAGTCCAGTCAAAGGCGACTATGGGGTGTGGTGGCTCATCTCACTTTTTAGGCCAAGGGAGTTGGTGTTTGTTCATAGACAGCTTTCCAGGTCGTGTGGCCAGCATGACTAAACCACTACAGGCGCGCGGAGGACTGTGGCGAGTGCCAAAGCACACAGAAACCTTCCCGTCACAACGGTATTTATCTACTTGCACTGGTAGACTTTTGAATTGCTAGGTTGGCAGAAGCTGGGACAGAGCAACGGGAGCTCACCCCATCACACGGATTTGAACTGCTGACCTTACAATCGGCAAGCCCAAGAGGAGGCCCAATAAAGACCAGACATAGCCAAACCTCTACAGAAGCTTTGTGCTAGCAAATTGGGACGACTGCAGAAGGAACAAGTCGTGTGCAGGACGCTCTGTCCCCAGGTGTCTTCCGCATAGCGTTGCTTGAGTGCTTGGGAAATTTGATTGGCACCACTTTGATATTCTGCAATGCGAATGGCCTAGTCTGAGATCAGGCCTTTAGCACAATCCTTTCTCTCCCCCCCCTTCTCCCCATCAAAGAGTGTGTTGCGCACACTCGCATGCATGAGCAAACAGGAAGGTGGTGCCCATTAGAGGAAGTCCATAGCGCAATTAGGAAACAGTTGGGTTTTCATCTCCAGTTTCCTCCTTTCATCTGGCAGATCTTTTTTATGTCTTCACTTTCTTCTCTCCTCCAGCGGCTGTGCTGACTGATGAGAGGAGTGGGGGGCTGGAGAGAGAAACCCATGCTAACAAACCTCAGATACTCATCTTTAGGTAATTAGTCTTTGAAAGGCTCCTTTCTCTTCCCTCCCTTCTTTGGTCACATGGACTTGAGGAGAGATCCAGTCTTGGCTCTATGGCAGGGATGAGGAACCTCAGGCCCAGGGGGCCCATCTGCAGCCCTCCAGCCCTATATGGTCCTTGAGACTCCCCTCTCCCTAGGCCACACCCCTTACCAGCCTTGGTAGGCATCCTCCACAAGTGTTTCCCAGCCTGGCTGGAATGTGTCCTCTTCCTGCTTGCCTAGATAGAGAGCGCATGAGTGTATGTAGGAAGGTAAAACCCGCATTCGTTTCTCTGCCCACTTTTTCCATTGGCCCTGCCCACCATTTGCCCCCTGGAAGGTTACTCAGGAGGTAATTTTGGCCCTTGCACTGAAAAGTGTTCCGCACCCCTGCTCTAAGATTTGGGGATGGGTGTACCCGGGCATGGCATTCTCAGTGTGTCCTTTTAACTTTGAGGAAGCTGCTCTCTCATGCTGCTTTCAGCTCCATCCAAAGGGAGAATGGCGTTGCTGTTGAGGAAATTGACCCTTAAACAAGAGCAAGCCAGTTGTAAATCACACTGAGCTAGTTGGAGTTAACTCTTTATTAGCAAAGCAGGATCTGCACAGGAGTGTCAGGTCTAATGAGAACAGCAACTCATCTCCGTCAGGTTTTGCCCGATTAAGCAGTTGCCGAGACTAAAGGTTCCCTACCTCCCCACAGCCAGCTATGTCTCCTCTTTTCCAGGGCTTTCCCCCAAGCAATTAGAAACTGTGCCTGTGTCTGTCTTTGCTCCTCCAACCTCATGCCTCTCCTGGTTCTGGAAGGCCAATGGGGAGGGGAGCTTGTTGCAGCAGGAATTGGAGACACCGATGCCTCTTCACAAGCCTGACCCACCTCTGCCTCTTGGCTTCCCTCCTCTCCTACTTCACATAGCTGCCAAGTTTTCCCTTTTCTCGCGAGGAAGCCTATTCAGCATAAGGGAAAATCCCTTAAAAAAGGGATAACTTGGCAGCTATGCTGCTTCAGCTTCTGCCTCTGATTCTGGACTGCTCTCTGCCACCAACTCTCCCAGCTCACTAAGCCCTGTTACCTCCTCAGCTTCCGATACTTCCTCCTCCCCATCTTCTCCCTCTGACCACTCATCATTGTCCCATCACCAATCCCCAGGCTCCGAGTCTTCTTCCCTCGGTGGTTCCCCAGCTGGTTCCTCCCACCACTCCTCTGCAGCCAACCAGTCCATGATGCCCTTTGACAAGGTCCTGGCAAATTCCTGACTTTGCCAGCTTCTGGAGCCATCGTTCTTAACCTTTGTTCCACTGAGGACCAGATCCCATTTTGGTTTCCCGGTACTACGTACGGTAGGTACCAGTAGCCACTCTTTACCAGTGTTAGCAATCATGCCACAGGATGATCGAAACTGTTAAAACTCACCTGCTGAGAAGGCTACTGTGTACTCCCTAATTCTTATCACAGACCCTGTTAAAAAAAGATGTATATTTTGCATGCCAGGCCTCCACTCTGGGAGATGCAAAGTAGTCATGAGAAGATTCAGTCTCTGGGTATGCGCAGAGGAACAAGAACCAGTTCACTCAAATCTGGGTGATTATGCCACAATTCAGGACTCTTGATTTTGCTGGCACGCAGAAGACCGAGCTCCATAGATATATGTCTTTTGTTTGGTTGTGGGTGTGTTACAAATAGAGCCATAGCTAACCTCACTTCCTCTGTGATGTTCCTCCATTCTTGCTGTGTGGCAGAGCAGCTGTGGGGTGGGGGGGGGAGAGTCCTGGGCGGTGGGGGGTGAAGGGGGTGAAGTGAAGAGAGAGGAGGAGGGAGATGTTTGGTAGTAGCGCCAGATGGAACAGCCTCAATTCTGCCGTATTTCTGGGAGGTGAAGGTAAGAGACAGATCACAGTGACAAAGTGTGTAATGGACTCATTGCACGGAAAGGGGGGGAGGGAACGAAAAGTCAGTAGAGATGTGGGGTGCAGGATGGGGAGGCTCGCCCCTCAGTTTTCCACACCACCCCATAACCAACATGCGCACACGCACACACGTGCACGCAGATGCTCAGATTCCTCCAGTGAATAAAGGAGCTTCCTATTTAGGCATCCCTGCGGGGGTGCAATTCATTAATACCCCTCCCTTCCCCCCACCTGCCCCCCCACATCCCCACATCGATGCAGATGTTTCTAATGGGGCACCGGCGTATTAATAAGCCACCGTTCCCACTCCATCACCCCAGAGCATCTTAACGATAGACAGCCGGGGCTGCGCAAAGGGGATCTGGCTACCAGCCAAACTGGCGAGCTGCTGGGGGAGGGAGGGATTTATGGTGGTGTCAAAGCACGGTTGGTCTGTTGATGGTAGAGGGTGGGTGGGGGGATATGACTGGGAATCACAGCAGCTGGGTTCCATTCCCATCTGTATATTTTGATATCTGATAAGCCGTTCCTTGCCTCTGTGAGCTTAGCGAGACAGTAGCTCAAGTTTCCTTTCTCTTCTGTCCGGGGCATCCCCTAGCCTAGCTCTGCTACTGACTTCCATTAACACCTTGCTCACATCACTTCCCTTCCCTCATCTTTCCCTTCCTCCCTTCTTTCTGTCTCTATTGCACTTTGGGATCACCGCTTGAGGCAAATACCGATGACCATTCCCTGGACAATTCAATGGACTCCCCACGGGCCATGAGCTTGGAACCGCCAGTCGTAAGCTGCATACCACCCTGCCAAGTGATAAAGAATGTTAGCCCAGCCTAGATTTCTGACCAGGTTATAGAATAAAGAACTCTTCTCCCATTAGGTCTGGCTCCAGAGTATCATGAAGGGAGATGGCGCTGCACAGAAAAGCTTCCAAGCCTATTGTCCCCTATGGACAATCTCCTGCTTGGGCTAACTTGATAGCACCCAGGATCTATGGCCTGATGGCAGGACAGGCCCTGACTTCCGTCAGTATCTCACTTCTGCTGAGTTTTTCAGCAATGTGCAAATGTAGTGGCATTTGTCCAATTAGCTTGTTGCCGAAAAAGCAAGACGGTGTTCTTTTTGTCGGTAAAGGTAAAGCGACCCTTGACCATTAGGTCCAGTCATGACCGACTCTGGGGTTGCGCCGCTCATCTCGCTCTATTGGCCAAGGGAGCCAGCGTACAGCTTCCAGGTCATGTGGCCAGCATGACAAAGCCGCTTCTGGAGAACCAGAGCAGTGCACGGAAACGCCGTTTACCTACCTATTTATCTACTTGCACTTTGACATGCTTTCGAACTGCTAGGTTGGCAGGAGCTGGGACCAGGCAATGGGAGCTCACCCCATCGTGGGGATTTGAACCGCCGACCTTCTGATCGGTAAGCCCTAGGCTCTGTGGTTTAACCCACAGCGCCACCCATGTCCCCATGTCCCCATGTCCCCATGTCTTTTGTCGGTAGGTAGCCCTGATTGTGACTTAAGTCAGGGGTGGAGAATGACAGGCCTGGAGGCAAACGGAGGCCTCCCAAGCCCTTCTCTCTCCAGCCCTTAGGATGCTCCTCAGTCCACATCCACACACCCCTCTGCACCCTCCTCAAGAGTTTTGGCCTGGCTGGAATTTGCCCTTGCGCTGCTCCAATGGCTCTCGCTCACCCGGACAGAGAGATACATAGTCTGACTTTTGCGTAGGTGGAATCAACCCTACTGTGCAACAGAAACAGCCATTGCTCTACCCACTTCTGCCCCTGGCCCCACCACCCATTTTATCTCTAGCTACACCCGCCACTGGCATGCCACCCCCAGGAAACTGCCTGGGTGAGAATACACCTGGCTAGCTATTGCCTACTCTGACTGGCAGTGCTGGGGATTGAACCTGGGCCGCTTTCTCCATGCAGAAAGTTGGGCACTGTGTCACTGAGCTACAGTACTTCCAGCAAAGGGCATTTGCACGGCATCAAGGTGAAGAATCCTGCCCCGGTGTCATTGCTAGAGCCCAGATTGTATCTCTCTTTCTCTTTCCCCCCTCCTGACAAAGGCAATGTTGGTGGCTGCTAGGATGCATCTTCCTCCCCCTTGTTTTCTCCTCGCTAATTTTGTTTGTCTGTCTCAATTTCGCTGCTGTCGCTCTCTGGCTTGATCTCTATTTCCTCGGCACTCTCTATAGCCAGAGTCATTCAGATGTTTTTGTCCCTGCTACCCAGCTGTGCCAGGCCAATACAGCTGCTGGGCTCCTTGTCCATCTCCCGACACCCCCTTCCCCTTCTGTGCCTTCCCCTGGCTTTGACCGTTTGCCTCTTTGCAATAGATGTTTTCTGATTTTTCCTGTGTTTTTAATACGCAAATACCCGTTTTTTCTCATACAAGCCCAGAGTATTAGATCTCAAATAACAGGCCATGCTGGACAGCAGCCTGGGAAGGACACAGGAGGCACCAAAGAGCCAAGTTTTCCGTCCAATGGCATTTTTGCAATCAAGTGTCCTTTCAGTCTCTCAGCCAATCAAGTGGTTCCCTGGGGACAGTGGGGGAGAAAATATTTCTGCTTCTTTTGGCTAAGCAGCTCTATCAGGGAAGTTAGAATTCGGCATTATTGTTATTATTTTTAAGTCTCATTTTCTGCAACCACAAAATTCTAATTCAGCAATTAAGATATCTTGCACACAATGGGCATATTTGGAAAGAGGGAGGGAGGGAGAGAAACAGGATATATTTGACGAATACATTATCTTTCCATCAACACAAAAGGCTGGAAGCTCAGGGAAACTCTCACATTCAAAAAGACCATGTTTTCAGCCCCCACTTGACTGGTGGGATCTCTGGGAAAAGCCTATCCCCTAGATCTTAACAGATGATGGCAGAGGCCAGGTGGAAAGAGGAGTTCCCTAGGCAAGGTTTCCCCAAACTTGGGTCTCCAGCTGTTTTTGGACTACAACTCCCATCATCCCTAGCTAGCAGGACCAGTAGTCAGGGATGATGGGAGCTGTAGTCCAAAAAGAGCTGGAGACCCAAGTTTGGGAAACCCTGATCTAGATGATGTAGAATCATATGTTATACCACTCTGACCCTTGGCCATGCTGGCTGGGGCTGATGTTGGAATTGTAGTCCAACAGAATTTGGAGGGCACCATGACATCATCCCCTCCCAAAGGTATAAAAGACTTAGCTGGATTGTGCATTAAGAAAACTTCTGCTCCTGTGGAAACTCTCTCTTCCAAGTTGAAAATTATACATGTCGGGCTCTTCCCACCACTGATTTTTCCAGGGGGTGGCAAGGTGGGGCTCTGGTGAGCTGGGACCCAAAGGCCAACGAGGATCCCACAGAGAAAGCTGGAAGGCGTCTGGTAAAGGCACTGCCTACTCTTGGCTTTTCCTTCATTCCTCATTAGGCTTCCCATTAATTGTCTTGCTATTTTAACCATGTTGGTGATATCTTATGGCACACATTTGGTGCATACTTCCTTTGGTAAAATGAGGCTAGGGGATCTCTCTAAACTTAGGTTTTTCAGTATGGATGCAGATATTATTCTAGAGATGAATGGTCCAATATAAAGGTGTAGCCTCATGCAGATGTTCCAAGTGATTTGAGAAATATCTAAGCAGAGAGTTGGAACGTGTATTTTATTTAAAGGGGGAATGGCAGAATTTGGCACGTGAATAGGCTTGTTTGCATAAGTGATCTGGGCTAAAGATTGAGGTGTGATCACCATTGTGATCATTCAGGGCTCCCAAAGCTTTGGATTAACACCTGGCTCCTTCAAGGGACTACCTAGTGTCAGACTGGTTCTTCTGTTGTGGGCTTTCTCAGGAGCTCTCCAAGGTCCTGCAGAGCTTTTTTCTGGAGGCTGCTCCTGCTATCTGGAACTGTTTAAGCAAAAGCAGTGGTGTACTGGTAAAAGCAGTGTGTGTGTGTGTGTGTGTGTGTGTAATGATAATGATGACTCCTCCTGCCCCACTCACTGTAAAAATACTGGTCTACTTTGCAGGACTGGTGTAAAAATGATAGAGACTGTCAGGCCCAACGAGCTCATTAGCTCATCCCCTGTAGGACTTACCCCATGAATCTGTCCTCTCATCTCGAGAGCTTTCCCCAAGCAATTGGAAACTGTGCCTGTGTGCAATTTGCCACTGCTCCACCCATTTCAGCCCTCTTCTGTTTCTGGGAGACGGGGGGAAGGGAAGCTTGTCGCAGCAGGAGGGGGAGACACCTGCAACTCTTCACCAGCCTGACTCATCTCTGCCTCTTGGCCTCCCTCCTTCCACTAGCCTGCTTCAGTTCCTGCTCCCAGTTCTGGACTTCTCTCTGCTACAGACTCTCTGTTACCTCTTCAGCTTCTGACACCTCCTCTTCCTAGTCTTCTCCCTCTGCCCACTCATTTTTGTCCCACCACCTCTCCCTGGGCTCTGAGCCTTCTTCCCTTGGGTGTTCCCCAGCTGGTTCCTCCCACCATTCATTCCTCTGTATCCAGTAAGTCCATGACCTGGGTCTGAGCCCCTCTTGGAGCACAGAAGGATCAGAACATCAGTAGAGCCCTGCTGGATCAGGCCAATGGCCCATCTAGTCCAATACCCTGTTCTCATTGTAGCCAACCAGATGCCTAAGGGAAGCCCACTAGCAGGACCTGAATGTAACAGCCCTCTCCCCATTTGTGAGTCCCAGAATCTGCCATTCAAGGTCAAGGTAGATCATCCCTTGTAAGCAAGTGGCACACAGTACGGCAACGTTGAGGGAATCTGTGGCCCTCCAGATGTTGTTGGACTTCAGCTCCCAACAATCCCTTGCAGCATGGCCAACTATCAGGGATGATGGGGGTAGCAATCCAGCAGTATCTGGACCCGGCCCTACAGTACAAAGCCTCTTGATTGGCCAGGCTTGGAGTGTGGAGAAGCTTGCTGGCCTCCTGCTCTAGCCAAGTCGAACACAGCAGGGCCTCAGCTCTCAGCTTCATCATCTGACTGTTCTGACATCAACCCACCCCCACCCCACCATAGCTGCCAAGTCTCCCATTTTTCACGGGAAACCCCCGTTTTTAAAGCCGTTTCCCGCTGACAGCCCAGATTGAAAAAAATCCTGGAAATCCCCCGGATTTCCTACCTGCCAGGGAGGCTCCATTTTGGGTCCTGGCGCTGCCCGATTTCCGGTGCCCATACATGGGTAGCGCGGCACCGGAAGTCGCTTCTACGCATGTCCGGACATGCCTAGAAGCGACTTCTGGTGCTGCTCCGCCCATGCCTGGGCACCAAAAATCGGGTAGAGTAGCATCGGAAGTTGCTTCTACGCATGTCCAGACATGCATAGAAGCGACTTCCGGTGCCCATACATGCTGGTGACCCTGCATTTTTCAGCAGGAGACTTGGCAGCTATGCACCCCACCCCAGTCTGGAAAACTCCAGCCCCAGGCCCAGATTCCTGACCCCAGCCTGGCCCAGAAATCTCATTTCTCCCTTTCCCCCATTTTCAGTCCACCTCAAGAACTGCCTAATTCTTGCAACGACGACAACCAAAGGGTGGGATGTAGGAGGCAGCAGCAGAACCTCATACATTTGCAACCCGGAATGGAAGCGACATCTTTTAAACATGTTATGCAAATCTCCCTGTTTTACATAATTAATTCTGATTGCAAAAATAAAAAAGGGGGGATGCTGCTGCTGAGGTGGGTGGGTCTGGGGGTATGAGTGGAAGATCGGTGGTGGTCAGGGCACGGTTTTTTTTTGCCTTGGCCTCCCACAACACGAGGGGCGAGAGTGATAGGAGAGCACGAGATGATATCCTCCAGCACAGCAGCCGAACTGGGGAAAAGGGTAGGTTTTTGCAGCCCAAATGCATGCTTGGCACCCACACCACCACAGTATGTCATGGATTAACAAGAGCTCTTTTGGCACTCGCCAGAGCCAGTCTGCAGGGAGAGAGAACAAGTGCTAAAAAAACCCTCCTCCCCCCCCCCCATTGCCCAGATGGTGTCGGCTTAGTCCCATTTCGAAGGACGTTGTGCAATTGAGCTGGCACTGCCAGTTTCAGAAAATGCTGGAGCTGGGGAGGGCTGTGGTGTGTGTGTGTGTGTGATGACCCCATTTTCCATGGCAGCACTGCCAGATCGTGGCTGGTCCCTTTTCCCTCAGCTGCCCCCATGGGATGGGCAATAACCCCTCTCTTCTTTGTGCCTCTTGCTCCAGGCCCTCGCAATCCACACCTCCCCTTTCTTTCTCTTTTGCTAAACCCAGGCAGCAGCACCGTATGGAATATTACAGAGTTGGCTGCCTGCCACAACATTTGGCACAGAGAGGAAATGGTGCTATCTATCTATCTATCTATCTATCTATCTATCTATCTATCTATCTATCTATCTGATCCCTTTTACTCCTTATTAATTTGCACTTTCCACTTTACCTCTCTTATCTCCCTGGCAGTCTTCTGCATGAATGGTTATTGTTATTTCTTCTCTTTTTATTGTTTTCCCTGCCCATCTTTCTAGGCAAGGCTGGAAACCCATGGTGGAATACAGCTTTGTGGACTGGAGACAGAGCCAGCATAAGGTACTGGTTAAAAGCACACACTATGAGCCAGGAATCTCTAGTTTAAAACAAGCTGCTATCTTACTAAAGGGCATCTGCACATTGTTTTGAAATAGCCCAGTCTGGGACATCGGATGATGGAGGAAAGATCTTCAAAAGATCTGGAGGAGCCACCAAGAGCGCTTTTATGTCTGCAATCAGCACAAATGCCCTAATTCATACTGCACTGACTGGTTATGTTGCATGATCCATTGAGCAAGGAGTTGGACCAGTGTCCTGATCTATGCAAGGATTTCTTCTACTAATTCAGCATGTAGTGCAAGAACTCTGCTAGATCACACCAAAGGCTCTGCTGGATCAGGCCAAGTCCTACACACTCAGCATCACCGTATCCAAGCTCTAGTTCTCAATGAGTTGATAGACCTGTGCTTGGACCATACCATTTCAGCCTTCAGGTTGAGGGCTCCCACAACTGAATGTTCTTCCATCAAAATATTTCCACACTCACAGTAATCTGGCATGCCAAGGAAGAGGCTAGGCAATAATCATTCTCCTGGACATCTTGTTTTCATTGTGCAGAGATGATTTTATTTACATCTGACATTGAGAAGCATTCGGTTATGTGAAACCACACCTGGTGAATGAAGTGGCACAGCCCAGTTGCAATAGGTGCACAGCCTGATGATGGGTATTCCAGATACCACTGTTGTTCAAATCCACCACTGAAAGTAAGATGCAGTTCTCCTGGGTGCAATATTTGGATGCAGCTTTTCTTCAAGGCCCAAGTTTAGGGACAGAGGAAGAGGAAGAGGAAGAGGAGAGGAAGACGAGGCTGCATTGCAGAAGAATAAAAAGATGGGTGCAGTCTTGCTTGGTGTCACCCAAAATAGGTGCTCTGTGGGTCATAGAGTGTATGGGACGATTTCACACTTTATGTTGCCATGTGTCAGGGCTGGGCAGAGGAGGAATGATGGAGGCCGCCTCCCCAGCACGACCCTTCCAGAGAAGAAGAAGACAATTCACAATAACAACAGAAGTTTGAGGGAGATCACAGCTCAGAGGCAGGTGAAGGGAAAAGCTGGGAAATAATGGGAGAGGAGAAAGCACCACCACCAGAGGGGTGACAGCTGATGGACACAGTGTCTTCAGAAAGCATTCCAGAACCTGGCAAGCCTTGAAAGTAGGAAAGCAAAAAGCTCAGAGGCAGAGGGCACTTCTCAGCACCCTTCGTGATGATGCATGAAGGGGGAGAGGGAGGGGGTGGAGACACACTCTGGGCAATGCCATTATTCCAAGAGGCTGAATTTCCAAGCCTCTCTCTTTTAATATTGAATAAAAAGCAGTTGGTAAGAACTTTTCATTGACTTATCTGTTCCTGGCAACCTGCCGTGGAGATTGGATTCTCTACCACTGGACACCATGAAACCTGAATTTAAACTTGCCAAGTCCAGCTCTTGATCAAATGAAGGATATCTGTATGCTGATCTGCACATCACTACATGTCATTAAATAATGGTGCACAAGGAGATTGAAGCATGCACTAGAATTTATCAGAAAGTTTGATTCTATTCTCACTCAGGAATAGTGATGGGCAAACTCGCCTCCACTTGATTTAGAATCAGGTCAGCAATTAAGTTTACTATCATAAAATTGATGAAGAAAGTGTCCCCCCCCCCACACACACTATTATTATTTTTTACTGAGTTCACTAACTAGCCTGCAGTACTTTGCACACAAGTGTTCTCACAATGCTGCTTGGGAACTTTAGTGCAGGGCCAGGGGAACCGTAGCTTCTAGCACAGCCATGAGGGAGAACCACTTGTAAATTCAACTGCTTTCCTCCCAAAGCCAAAATAACCTGGGAAGAAGAGAATGTTTTAGATCTCGTTGTGGCATACCAGCCACATTGATCATTTGCCAGAAAAAGAGCTGACTCGGGTAGAGAATTTGCCCAGGAAGTGAAAGAAAGCTGGTGTGGTGTAGTGACTAGAGCAGGGGTCAGCAACCATTTTCAGCCGTGTGGTGGGCCAGACTATATTTTGAAAAATAATAATGAATGAATTCCTATGCCCTACAAATAACCCAGAGATGCATTTTAAATAAAAGGACACATTTTACTAATGTAAAAACACGCTGATTCCTGGACCGTCCGTGGGTCAGATTGAGAAGGCGATTGGGCCGCATCTGGCCCACGGGCCTTAGGTTGCCTACCCCTGGACTAGAGTATCTGACTAGGAACTGGGAGACCAGCACTCAAATTCCCAAGCAGCCATGTAGCTCATTGGGTAACCTTTGGCTAGTCACTGCCTCTCAGCCTAACCTACCTCACAGGGTTGTTGTGAGGATTAAATGAGCAGGGGGAGAACCAGGTCAGCCACCTTGAGCTTCTTGGAGGAAAAAAATGGTAGAAAATGTGTGTGTGTGTACACCAAAGGCTACTTGGTAAGGTGTTCTGATCACATAGTTCCTAGCAATCCACTGTGAACTGCAACACCTACAGCAATCACAGAGAGTTTCAAAAAGAATAAAGGGGTTTGGTTTGGTTTGGTTTCCAATAACCGTGGACTGCTAGAAGATCAAACCTATCCATTCTGAAGGAAATCAGCCCTGAGTGCTCACTGGAAGGACAGATCCTGAAGCTGAGACTCCAATACTTTGGCCACCTCATGAGAAGAGAAGACTCCCTGGAAAAGACCCTGATGTTGGGAAAGATTGAGGGCACAAGGAGAAGGGGACGACAGAGGATGAGATGGTTGGACAGTGTTCTTGAAGCTACGAACATGAGTCTGACCAAACTGCGGGAGGCAGTGCAAGACAGGAGTGCCTGGCTGCTCTGGTCCATGGGGTCACGAAGAGTCAGACATGACTAAACGACTAAACAAACAAACTTTTGCACGTGGGCCTATAAAGTAGCCAGCTTTGAGTGTGACTGGCTGTCTGATGGCACATGAGCAAAATCTCATTTTTCACTCCGAGCTGGAGAAGAACTTTATAATGGGTGGGGAACTGGCTCTGAATTCAGAATGCAGCCTGTTGGACAAATGCATTCAAATGGTTATAAGAACACAGCCCTGTGTTTTTCTCCTCGGGAAAGAATGTGTATTCCTACCAGAGTTGTAACCATGTACTAGAATCCGGCTTAATGCAGGGTACGTAGGCCATTAGCGCAACTGTACTCGCATAGAATGAATGCGCATATAGTTTGTGAAACTATGTAGTTTGTGAAACAATGAAAACACTGTTATACTTTAGGTGACCCTGTAGCACCCTGGAAAATGCCTGGAGTGCAACACTTTTTCGGCCCTGAGGAGCTGCCCTAGGAGACACTGAGGAGGAATTTTGGTGAGGTAATTCTGAAGGCGAGGGAGTTTAGACAGAGGGAAAAGATGGCGAAACCATAGGGAGAGTGACTAAAAAAAGCACCATCTAGAGAAGACAGTGGAGAAGAGAAGCTTTTTTTCCCTCACACACACACACATACAGAAATTCAAGAAATAAAAGATTATCCAGCAGAAGTGAAGGAGCAACAAAGGCTGCATTCTAAACTAGGCCTGTATATCAGCAGATAAATGATTTATCAGACTTCCAGTGCTCCCCACCCCTTACTTTTGTTTGTTGATTTGTTTACAGATTTACCTTAAATGGAATATTTATCTGAATTTCCCTCTAATACTTCCTCCCCAATTCCCACCCCCCTCCCACTTTGTGAAATAAATCCTTTCCAGAGGGGTATTTATTTATTTACGACATTAAATTCTGCCCTTCCTCCCAAAGGAAGCCAGGGCAGCAAACACCAAAAGCAGCAATACAATTAAAAATAAAATAAAAACATACTAAAGACATCTGAAAATAATTCAAACCATTAAGAAAACCTAAAATCACTTAAAAACATCTGCATACACTCACATCTGATAATTTCCAGGTAGTTGGGAATGGTACTTTTCAGCCATCAAACGTCGGGGTGGACAGGAGGAAGGTTTTTCTGTTCTTCCTGAATGTTAGTGATAGGGGAGGCAGACACTCGCCTCAGCTGGAAGGGTATTCCACAAGCAAGGAATCACCACCGAGAAGGCCCTGTCATGCATTAGGGCAGCACCCAGAGGTCATAGCTGCCAAGTTATCCCTTTTTTAAAGGGATTTTCCCTTATGCTGAATAGGCTTCCTTGCGAGAAAAGGGAAAACTTGGCAGCTATGCCAGAGGTGGCTGCACCAACAGGGTCCAAGATGGTTTACATTGTGGGAGGAAACTTGAGTTGCACACCACTTTGGGCTCTCAAGCCATTAGTCATGCCTTGAAGTGGGTAGCCATGAACCATGTTAAGTAGGTTGTGGGAAAGAAAGGAGTGCTTTAAGAGTAGCAAATGTATTATGGCATAAAACTGGTTTCCCCTACCTCAGGCATCCCTAAACTTCGGCCCTCCAGATGTTTTGGACTACAATTTCCATCATACCTGACCACTGGTTCTGTTAGCTAGGGATCATGGGAGTTGTAGGGCAAAACATCTGGAGGGCCGAAGTTTGGTTATGCCTGCCCTACCTGGTTCCTTAGGACACCCTCAGGCACTCATTCCTCTTTGCGCCTGCCAAGGCCAACTGCCCCTCTAAATATTTATAAAAATTGATTTTTAGTTGCTTTTTTAAAAGGAGTTCTTTGTTCTGAGGGCATTGCCTTGACAGTGGGCTGTCGCCTGCTTTTTGTGTGTGTCTGTTTTGTTTAGGCGGCACCTGAACATCCCCTGCTGTGGGCAGTTTCTTCAATTTCCAGATGTGCCTCTCTGGCCCCAAAACATTAAGGACCAACTGGACTACATCGAGAGCCAGCGTGGTGTAGTGGTTAAGAGTGGTGGACTCGTAATGCTGCAGCTTGCTGGGTGACCTTGGGCTGGGCTAGTCACACTTCTCTGAAGTCTCTCAGCCTCACTCACCTCACAGAGTGCTTGTTGTGGGGGAGGAAGGGAAAGGAGATTGTTAGCCGCTTTGAGACTCCTTAAGGGGAGTGAAAGGTAGGATATCAAGTCCAAACTCCTCCTCCTCCTCCTCCTCTTCTTCTTCTTCTTCTTCTTCTTCTTCTTCTTCTTCTTCTTCTTCTTCTTCTTCTTCTTCTTCTTCTTCTTCTTCTTCTTCTTCTTCTTCGCTATACACCTAAAAGAATGTAATGTGTGACAAGCCCCCATCATGGTAATAAATGGCAATCACACCCCCAGAACCAGCCTTTCCGTCAGATAGATATTGCAGTTGACCCATGTTGACCTGGAAAGGGCATCAGGAAGGGGCTGAACCCTGTTTCCTGGAGGTTCTCCTTCAAGGCTACTGGCTGAGCTTTGGCCAAGAGGTGGAGCCTTCCACAGAGAAGAACACTGTGGATATATAGCCTGAGAAGAAGTCACCATGGAGATGGGCCTTGGTGGAGACAGGCAATGTGGAGATGATGGCACACAACAGCCATTGCCATGGCAACAGTACATAACGATGGCAGTTGCCACAGAGACAGTACATGGCAATAGCAGGGGGCAGGGGGAAGAGAGATGGGATGTGGCCTGGGCCATCACTGAAGATGAGTTGTCTTTGCAGAATTTGAGCCCAAAGTGAGTTTTAGTGAGGAGCTCACTCCAATTATAGTGGGAAGTGGGACTTCTGGAGTTGGGGGAGGAGGTGAATGGAGATAAACTTAAAGGTGAAAGAAGGTGACTCAACATTTCAAGGTGTCTCCATTGGCAATAGCAGGGCTCCCCATAAGGTGTTTCTGCTTTGAGGGAACGGCAATTTATCAGTCCTGAAAACTGCCCTGAATACCAAATTCCAAATTGCCCCAGTATCCAAGATATTGCTCCTTATAGAGAGGCATGGAGAGAACAGTACCAAGGGCGATAGTTGCGGGACTGCCTATCATTTGATGTAAAATGCCACAAATCCACACCATTTTGAAAAATTCACTTTTTAATTAAATAAAAAATAAAAATTTCGCCCCCCTGCTTTGCCTTTCTGAAGCCTGTGAGCTCACCCTTTGTAGCATAACCTCCTACATGTGAATGATAATATCACAAGTCATTCCCCACCTTGGCAAGGCTATCTCTAGCTGCTAGGAGTCAGGATCAGGCCAGGGCTGTAGTGGGTATATCCAAATCCAACCTAGAGTGTGTGTACCTACCCCCCGCCCCCAATCCAGAGTCCTCAAGGTCAGTTGCAAGCGCCAGACATTGCAGCAGACAGAAGGTATTGCTTTATTGACCAGCTAAGGGCAGGAATCCAGCCTCCTAATATTTCTATTAGTCCCACCTGGCCAACCTGGAGGCATCGTATTGCCTAATCGACTTTGGTTCTGATGCTGTAGTCTCCTGTCTCCATTCTGTGCTCAAAGAGGCATCTGAGAACCTTCTGGGAGAGGAGCTGCAGAGCTAACCATCTTGGCTTCTGGCAATCCCAGGCATGGTGTTCCTGCAAAAGAGCCTTGTAACTGCAATGTGAGAGCCAGTGTGGTGTAGTGGTTAAGAGCAGTGGACTTGTAATCTGGTGAACCGGGTTCGCGTCTCCGCTCCTCCACATGCAGCTGCTGGGTGACCTTGGGCTAGTCACACTTCTCTGAAGTCTCTCAGCTCCACTCACCTCACAGAGTGTTTGTTGTGGGGGAGGAAGGGAAAGGAGAATGTTAGCCGCTTTGAGACTCCTTAGGGTAGTGATAAAGTGGGATATCAAATCCAAACGCCGCCGCCTCCTCCTCCTCCTCCTCCTCCTCCTCCTCCTCCTCCTCCTCCTCCTCTTCTTCTTCTTCTTCTTCTTCTTCTTCTTCTTCTTCTTCTTCTTCTTCTTCTTCTTCTTCTTCTTCTTCTTCTTCGTCATGGAGACAGGTCTTGCTGCCTTCTGGAAAATGGGGCAAATAATAAAATTTGGGGGTCTGCATGCTCCAAGAGAGGTTTACTGGGAAGCAGCAAACATCTACAGGCAAGTCCAGGGTGCAAGGCTGCCCCAAGATACAACCTTGTGCACATGGCTATCAGAGGGGAATGACCAGACGGGGTGGCTTCTGTAATTCAGGGATGTCCTGGTCAAATTGGGATGGTTGAAAGGTATGTGTTGGGCACTCCTGGGCCACAAACACAATCTCTCTCTCTACTCGACATCATTTGCTGTATGCAGGAAGAAGATCTGGACAGATACTCTGTGCCATTAAAAAAAAAAGAGGTCCAGTCCACAGCCTGTGTTTTTGTGATTGAATTATTATTGTTATTACTACTACTAAGTTATTTCCCAGCCTTACACTCCCATGTGTTACATTCAGATGATTAGCAAGAAGAAGTCCACCTCGTGATTTTCAATTTTGACTTCAAAAATCTCTGCAGCTGGCACTGACAGCTGCTTGGGGGGAGGAGGGAAAGTGTCCCAGTGGCCAAGGAACAAGCTTTGGATATTTCTGACTCAAGACTTCCAAGGAATGCCTGGATGCCAGCTATCTTGATAAGGGCTGGCCCTACCATTGGGCGTTCTGCAGCAGCAGCAGATTGCAGTCAGCCAGCACTTTTGCTGTAGCAGCAGAGAGCATGTTTTCACACCCCACATTCCTACTGCACTGTTATGCTCCCCGCTTCTCCCCAAAAGGAGGGAGGGAGGAAAGGATACAACAGGGAACATCTAAGCTACAGGTAAATGATTCCTTCCCATATCAAAAGCAGAAGCAGAAGAACTCAAGCTGCAAACTGTAGAGGGCAGCCACCCCCATCATGTCCTGCTCATGAGCTTCTCCAAGGTATCTGTTTGGGCTCCTGTGGGAAATAGGATGTTGGTCCAGATCAGGGATGGAGAAACCTGTTGCTCTCCAGCTGCAGATCCCACCATCCCTGACCACTGGCCAGGGCCAGCCCACCTAAGAGGGAAGCTGGGGAAGTTGCTTTAGGTGGCAGATCAGGGGCTGAGGAGCACACTGCTTGCCACTTCTGCCTTGTGCTTTGCTCCTGCCACTGCACCCTCCCTGGTGGCATGGGTGAGGGTGCAGAGGCGGCATATGGGCGAAGGTGTGGACCTGAATCTGCAGGGGGTGGCAGTGGGGCATTTTGCAAAATGCCCTGTGCCACTGATCATCCTGGCTGGTGTTGATGGGAGTCCAGCAACAGCTGGAAGGGGCAGGTTCTCAGGATATTACCGGTAGGAGCCTCCCAACATGAGGGTCAGGAGGGTAGTGGTGTAGCGTGGAGGGAGCACAGGGGCAGTTGCCCCGGTGCAAAAGTGTTAGGTGGTGCAAAATTTCAACACCCAGTGTTGCCTCAATACAGCTGCATGCTTCCGTATGGGCTCTGTTGAGAATGGCTTCTCCATGCAAACCAGGAAGTGACCTCTCCAGACAACAGAACGACTCTTCTTTTATTATTTCTGAGGCTGCGATCACCTGGATGCTGCGGACGCCATTAGGCAGTTGAATGTGCATGCGTACTTTGTCCGTTTCTCTCCCTCTCACCCACCCCTCCACATGGCCCTGGGTTCTGGCAACCCACGCTACACCACTGCAGGAGGGTTATAAAGTTTACCCTTGGCTGCCTGTTCCCCAGTTCAGATCTGGAACAGAGTCCCCTGAGCAAGCCTTTTGATGCTGGATGTTGAAGTGCAGCAGGCAGAAGATGGTGGTTTTTCAGTTTGGGTGTCTATAGATAGGTTCCTCCTGGTACTTGGGCTTGGCCAATCCAGAGGCTTCATACTGCTAGCCAATAGCCAGGGCTATTACTTTCCTTTCCCATTTCCTTCTATGCCAGTTGGGAACTCTGAATACAGTAAAACTGTGGTATTAGGAGGTGCATATGCTTTTGCAACAAATAAATATTTAAAAACTGGATTTTGTAATTGTGTAAAGCAGGCACTATGTTGTACTATGGTCAGACCACACCTGGAATACTGTGTCCAGTTCTGGGTCCCACAATTATGAAGGTTATCGACAAGCTGGAACATGTGTAGAGGAGGGCAGCCAAGATGATTAAGGGTCTGGAAACGAAGCCTTAGGAGGAACAGTTGAGAGAATTGGATATGTTTAGCCTGGTAAAGAGGACACTGAGAGGAGACATGATAGCCATCTTCAAATATCTCAAGGGCTCTCACATGGAAGAGGGAACAAGCTTGTATTTTCCTGCTCTGGGGTGTAGGACTTGATCCAATGGCATCAAGTTATGAGATTCCGACTAAACATCAGGAAGAACTTTCTGACACTAATTGCTGTTTGACAGTAGAACGGACTCCCTTGGGAGGTTGTGGCCTCTCCTTCCTTGGAGGTTTTTAAGCAGAGGTTGGATGGCCATGTGTCATGGATGCGTTAGCTGAGATTCCTGCATTGCAGGGGATTGGACTAAATGACCCTCAGGGTGCCTTCCAACTCCGCGATTCTATGTTTAATTTCTTCTCTTGCTGCTTGCCATTGAAAGAGGCACATCGCAACGCAGGCTGCCGAGGCCCTCCACTGGCTTTGCAGATGTTCTTCATGCCCTTTCGAGCCTATCTTATTAACCTTGAAGGCTAGGAGCCAGTGGCGGAGCAAGCCGATTGGGCGCCTGGGGTGGCGTGTGTGCCCTACGCCCAGGGCCGGCTCTAAGGCAAGGCTGGGTGGCGCAAGGCGCCAGGGGGGCTCCGCGTGGCTGCGCCCACTGCAGCGGTGCTGCACCCGCCAGACAGGCGCGGTGGGAAACAGGGCGGGGGGGCGGCGGAGCGATCTTCGCACCACGGCGCCCCGGGCGCCCGACATGCTTAAGACGGCCCTGCCTACGCCCAGGGGTGGGGCCAGCTGGGGCAGGACGCTTTGCAGGGCCTCTGAGGAGTCTGCCTGCCTCCTCCCACTCAGTCGCCCTACAGCCGAGGGGGAGATGGTGGGCGGACCGTTTGGGGTAGAGCGGAGCGTGCACATGCCCAAGGCATCGCATCACTCCCAGGAGAGACGTGTGGCTCGGGCGCACTGCAGGTCCCATGGTGAGTGCCGCCTGGCATTTTGTCTGTAGCTGCCCGGCATTTTGTCACCCCCCCCCCCTCAGTGGTGAGACCTGGGGCGGATTGCCCCCACTGCACCCCTTCCTCCGTCCCTGCTAGGGGCTGAGGCTTTTTCAATTAAAATGGAAAGCTGCATTCTGTGTTCGCTTCCAACTCCCTATTCCAGAACAGTGTGGTTGCAGACAGAGAAGCCTGGGAAATAATAAGGGGAGCAGGCAAGACTGTGCGGGTGTGAGAAGGATGTCTTCCTGCAATTACCATTGGTGGTACACATACCACAGTCACTGGGGCACCCTTCACAAACACTCAGCATTATGGGAGTTAATGCCAAGGGTGGGATATAGTGGTAATCGCTTGCCTATCTGGGACTGTATCTTTACCATCAGTATCAGAACTGTTAGCATACAAAGCACTCTGGCATTCTTGCTCATCTGTTTATGCGATTTATGTTTAATTTTTAAAAGCAACCCCACCAAACCATCCTAAGTTAATTCTTCAGGTTGGCGGCGATCGCCAGCTTGCCAGCATGGGAGCTGTAAATGTGAAACATCCACAAAAGAAGATGTACAGAAGAGGAAAAAACAGAAATAGGGTCCGGCACCTTTAAGGTGTCACTGCTACGATACCAGGCCCGGGTTGGGAAACAGCTTGCGTTATCCCATTACACATAGCTTAGCTACGAAAGGGAAGCGTAATGCATGACAATAAGGTTGGATCTCAGCAAAGTTGGAGCCGTGCCATCGGAAGAAATACATGAATAAAAGGGAGCTTTTCTCCCCACCCGTTTCCACTGGAAAGGGGTTGGTGGAGTGGGGCGGGCAGTGTGGGGGAGAGGAGAGATTTTTGCAGCATAGACAGCTTTGATCTAGCACATGTACAAGTTTGCAGGGAGGGGAGGTTGGTGCAAATCATGTGTTCTTACAAAGTGCAAATCCGCCTCGCCTTTTCCTCCTACCGCACACCTAACCCCTTTCCCTTTCCTTTCCTCCCCCCCCCCCAATCAAGGCCTTCTGTCTGTCTGTCTCTGTGTGTGTCTCCCTCTCCCCTGCCTGCCGTGCGAGAGGCTGTTTAAAGTTCATTTGCACACCCCTTTCCAGTCCAGTTCACACCAACATCTGACAAGCCCAAGTTTCTCATTTTCAGAGTAATCACTCCACTGCGCTAATTGCACATGCAAATATGCAAATTCGTATTAATTAATTACTATACTAATTAGTTCTGTGGTATTTGCGAGTAATAAATCATTCGATGGGAGCGAGGAAGCTGGAGACTTGCCCCATTTACACTTCGCATAAAATTTTAATAGGCGCTTGGGCTGATCCAGGACAACGGCGGCATCTTAAAGGGACAGAGGCCTTCTTCAGGGGTGGGCACTACAGATATAGATTAGATATAGATATATCGGTAGATTTGCTCTTTGTCTCAAAGGCTAAAAGCAAAACCAGCCAGCAAAGGATTTCCATTGAAAGGTTCGCAGATAACAGATGGACCGCGAGGACAAACCGTAGGGCTGTCACTATCGGGAAGGAAAAAGGAGCTGGGAAAGATTTTAAACCCAAAGAAAAGAAATGCAGTCTCTTGACCACTTCTAGATCACATGAAAAGTCTACCTTCCATCTTTGAATGAGACTGAAGTTCTACTCAGCTATGTCAGCTACTAGCCATACAGAGACCGGGTCACTGGGAAGCGTTCTTCATTTTTAAAGCCATCCAAGTTAGAAGTGACTCCTGCCCCCAATGCCACCCCAAGGGACGCTCTTGGCATTAGGATGGGCCACTGCACCTCCCATTGCAGAAACCATCTGAGACAAGGAATAGCCAATGATATAGCTCCCTCCAGATGCTGTTGGGTTTGAAGCCCCATCAGCCTCACAGCTGATACGACTAATGCTCAGGCATGATGGGAGTCGGGAGCCCCAACAACAGCACGTTGGCTACCTGCTCTTTAAGCCTGCAAGACCTGGTCCCTGTTCTCTGTCTGTCCCATTTCCACCTGGCCTGGGACAGAAGAACGCTGAGCAGCTTCTGCTGCTTCTGGAGGTGCCTAGTGACCATCTAGCTGGCTGTGGGTTCTGTACAACCTAGAACAGGCATCCCCAAACTGCGGCCCTCCAGATGTTTTGGCCTACAATTCCCATGACCCCTAACTAACAGGACCAGTGGTTGGGGAAGATGGGAATTGTAGTCCAAAACATCTGGAGGGCTGAAGTTTGGGGATGCCTGATCTAGAATCACAGATAGGGTTGCCAGACTCAATAGAAGACAGGACTTCTATGCCTTTAATTGCCCTGCTCTCTTTTGAGTCTGGAAACCTTAAAGAGAAACCAGCAGACCCTTTGCTTGGAAATTATACCAAGGGTCTGCTGGTTTCTCTTTAAGGTTTCCAGACTCAAAAGAGAGCAGGGCAATTAAAGGCACAAAAGTCCCGTCCTCTATTGAGTCTGGCAACCCTATCTGTGATTCTAGATCAGGCATCCCCAAACTTCAGCCCTCCAGATGTTTTGGACTACAATTCCCATCTTCCCCAACCACTGGTCCTGTTAGACTTCTTCAGATACACTGAAACGGAAGTCACCAGACCTTTATGTATAGTCAGAGGGTGGGGAGGGGGTATTATGATTGGGTGTAACAGCGTTCATTTTTTAACCGGTTCTGTGCTGGTTTATTTGGCGCTTTGGCAAACTATGTCGGTGCTGCGTGTTAGTTCCAGCGAAGGTAGTATTCGTCATTTATTTCTGTTCTCTTTCCCGCCCCCCCCAAAGCAAAGCAACTTTTGCACCCCCCAAAAAAACCTCCAAAAACTTTGGTCAGCAGCTCCCTCCAAAAAGCTCAACAACTCTGGGCACTTTGTGATAAATAAGGGTGTTTTGGTTTGGTTTGGTTTGGTTAAATAATTAGGTTTTGGTTTATTAAATACAGTTATTACAATTATACATTTTTGTTATTTAAACTATAAATATTGCGAAATTATGATTTTTTTTCTCGAAGTGACACACCACCTGAGTTATGCTCGGTTTTTTGGCGAATTTTGACACACCAAGCTCAAAAGGTTGCCCATCACTGTGCTATACCAACAACTGAGGACCTGGTTCCTCTGTCTGACTCAGCTCCATCGGGCCAAGTGAGGGACTTCAGCTACAAAGGCTGCAGCTGCCAAAGGTGCCCAGGAATGCTTAGGGGAATTTTTGATGTGAATGTTTTTCTCTAGCTTGCCAATGCGTATTTAAAGTAGTATTGCCATTGTTTCTTAAATGGTGGGGTTAGGGCCACTGCTGGGCTTCCATTTCCCATTCAGCTGGGCCTCAGGGTCCCATCCTGCCCATGGTCTCCTCACTTGCCTGCCCTGTCCTCTGGCTGTGCTGATGTCAACCCCAGCAACTCCCCATACTGAGTAAGACCCCGTCCATTCTTCCATTTGTCCTGTGCTTTTTAGGCCCGAGCCTACAACATCAGAAAAACCTGATGTTTACCACTGAATAGTAACAAACATCAATCAGGTATTCTGCAGATTGATGTTCGTTCCAATTCAGCTGCAAGCCGTTGGTTTTCCCAGGGAAAGCAGCCGGGCAAATGAAAAACTTCTCCGACCGATGCCTAGACAAGACGCAATGTGGATGAGGCCTAAAGGAGGCCAGGAGACAGATGGATTTTGGGGAGGAGAAGTGAGGGAAAAGATGTCTCTGTGGGGAAAAGAACTAGAGGAGGTGCCGAAGGAAATTTTTTAAAGACAGAGTTTATATTTTAAAAATAGTAATAAACTGGGAATAGAAAAGGAAGGGATAAGAGAGGGAAGGAGGAAAATGTGAAT
Organism: Zootoca vivipara; assembly: GCF_963506605.1. Classification (NCBI taxonomy): domain Eukaryota; kingdom Metazoa; phylum Chordata; class Lepidosauria; order Squamata; family Lacertidae; genus Zootoca; species Zootoca vivipara. Next base: position 25,936,552 of record NC_083288.1, on the reverse strand, counting down.
GTGAACGGTGCGGGGCTGGATGGTTGAAAAAAGCCGGCAGTTGGGGAAGGGAAAATGAAGTACAAGATAAATGTGGAAGACGAAGGGAAGAAGAAATCTTAGGAGATGGGTAAAAATACTTTCAGAGGCATCTTGAGGGGGAAGGGGAAATATAAAATAAGAAGCCCTTTCTTTTAAAAGCCTCTGGATCAGCTACTTCTGCCTAAAATGGGGTGTTGATTCACAGTACCTCAAGAGCCAACGTTTGGCCTTAGCACAAGCAAAGCTGAATGATGGAACTCCTTGACACAAGAAAATTGCTGTCGTAAAGAACTTTCCAAAAAGAGAGTCGCTATCAATAGAAAGCTATGTCAGTAGCTGCTAGCTAGTTATGTGAAACTGCAACTCCATCTGCCACCATTTTGTGGCCTGTGCGTCTCAACAATTTTCACCTCTCCCAAGTGGGCCCTGGGGGTAGAAAATCTGAGAACCCCTGTACTATTTGAAATGCATCAATATATCTTTGGGTGTGTGGGTGGGTGTTTGTACTTATATATTGATGAATTGTTACTGTTACTGTGAGGTGATCTGAGTAACATTTGGAAAAGCAACATAAATAAACATTACACACACAAACATGCACATCTTGCTTAGTTCACAGAGATGCAGGAATGGAACAAGCCCCCTATAATTCCATAAACAATCACAGCTAGTGATGACTTGATTTAGGGACAGACGTACTGACTGCATGTCACTCTTAACTCCCCGACAGGCCATCACCACAACTGTGGCAACCAGTTCTGGAAGATGGAAAGTTACAGACATAAAATAAAAAAATTCCTTCCAGTAGCCCCTTAGAGACCAACTATGGTAAGTTTGACTTTGGTATGGAGAGACCTGGTCTGAGAGACCTGGTCTGAATAAGGACATTGGATTCTTATCTCATTATACATGATAAAGCTTTCTTTAGCACCTCACCCCTTGCTTTTTCCTGCAAGACCAATTACAGTCTGCAAGACCAATTACTGTTAACAGTCATTAACAGTAATCAACAGGTTTACCACTCCTATCAGCCAATCACCCATTCCCCCTACAATCAAGCTATCTAAATTTTATGAAATAAAAGAAATAAAATACACGGTGCTACTGAGGATCTCTGAGGAACTAGTTTTGGCATTAGTGGTTAAATCAGTGCAGTTTGAAAGGTGCGGCCTGCCATCTTGATCCAAAATGGCGTCCAACTGTATCCAAACACAGACGGAAACCTGCTTCTTGAGCTCAGGAACCATCACACAAAATTTGGTAAGAATTAGTGCAGTATTGTAAGATTCATTCCATCATCTGGATTCAAAATGACATCCAATTGTACCCATCAATTGTATAATAGCCTAACCTCCCCATAAACTTTGATCTGCAAACAATTCAAAATAAATGCTACATAAAGAAGTTGTCCGGAAGTTCTCTCTCTCTCTCTCTCTCTCTCTCTCTCTCTCTCTCTCTCTCTCTCTCTCTCTCTCACACACACACACACACACACACACACACACACACACACTCCAGCCCTGGAGCCCAGCTGCTCCATTCCTCCTCATGCTACAATGGTGCAATGTATAGAGATTTAATTGGGTGAACCAAGGTCTCAACAGGGACTATGGATTTCTTCCTCATTATAAAGCCTGATGGAAGAAATTAAGGTATGCATTCGCTTTAGGATGAGGATTCCACCGAGGCGCTTTCTTTCAAAATCCAAACAACTGGCCTTTATTATACTTCTTGCTGTTGGTGGTGGGCTGTAGCAGATAGAAGCTCATGCAAAGGTCAAGTCTTTTCTTTCTTTTTCTAATGAACAGCCTCAGACGAACATAGCTTTGAATAGCACAAGATGCTGAGGAAGGCTGCTGCTAGGAGATGATGTGTGCTTGGCCGCTTAGCGGAAGCTTCCTGAACAGGCTATGCCGGAACATTCCGTAAGTGTCAGCAGAATCAGCACCCTAGCCTATCCCCGGCAAAGAGACTCACGGACTTCACAGCAGCCGGTTAGATGGCTATAGTTTTGCAGCAATGGAGAACCTGTGGTCTTCCAGACATTGCTGGGTATCAGCTCCAGCCAATGGTTTATAAAATGCTGGCTGCAAAACTAAGAGATCAGAACGATGAACTGTTTATGGAAAATTGGATACCTTTTTTTGGTCTTTCTGTTGAAATATTTTAGTGATATGAAATCGTGTGCAGGATTTGAGATACGAGCGGTGGGGGGGGGAACGTTGATAAGACGGAGTTAGGGGGTTTAATAACAATGCAGCAGTTAAGGATAAGAATAAAAAACATGAGTGTGGGAGGGGTGGGAAGTCAAAAGTAAAAATGTAAGTGAATGATATATTGTATGTTAAGTAAATTTATTGGTTTTTTTATTTTAAAAAAAACCTAATAAAAATCAATATATTAAAAAATAAATTTATAAAATCCTTCAGAGCTAATGTTTCTGAAGAGGACTGCTATAAAGGTACCAGAAGACAGAATGTATAATATCAGATTTCACAAATCCAGTATACACAATAAAATGGCTGCCTCAGTCAGACTCTTCTTTAAAAGGTAAGTTTTCAGTAGTCACCCAGGTGCTTCTATAATTTTAGAAGGAACAGATTCTAGTCGGGGTCTAACAATATCAGGAGGGTGACAGGTTCCTCATCCCTGCTACAAAACCTCACTAGCGGCTCACGAAGACAGCAGCCTCCTTTGCTGATTGTTATCACCGTTTGGAACTCAAGTCTGCTTCCAAATCAGGTTCTGTGTCCCTGTTAAGAGCTAGAAGCCATTGATCAGGTCTCTTCCCTTCAAATATGCCAAATACAAATGTCCTCGGGGTTGCTGGACTCTGAAGTCAGTCAGCAGAGGACGAGGTTTCATTTCAGTCCTTCTTCAGTCCTTCATGGATCTGGTGCTCTGGTGCAGTGCTCCTGTCAAACTGGACACCTTGACTAGAGACTCTAGATCTCTGCCATTCCTGAGACACTGTGGCATCAGCACTTCAGTTTCCGTGGGCTCTCCTGAACTGTTTCCATCATCTGCACTCACTTCTTGCTTAGCCCTCAGTTTTCTTCCTGCTACCTGAGTCATGGAAGCCATTCTGCACATTCCTGGCAGGGTGTGTGTGCTCTGAAAAGGTGAGGTGTGAGAGGGGTTTGGATCCTGGACTTTTGTGCAAATGGAGAGTAAGACTGTCTGTGTCAGGCTTCAGGGAATCCGATCCCTCCCACGATGGGCAACCAAGAAGCAGATAACAAGAGCGCTTACCAAGTCCTTTATTCAATATTCACAGAACGAGGCTTTGAAAAGCGCCTCTATATTCCAGTAATGGCATTGCTCCAAGTAAAGTCCCACCCCCTGTCTCTCCTATTCTATGTCATCCCTGCGTCGGCTGATCTGTGCTTTCTGCCCCTGTGCTTTCTGTTCTCCTACTTTCAATGCTCGCTGGGACCTGGGAGAGGGAGGGAGTCTGGCATGCTTTTCAAAGACACTGAGTCTGTCAGCTGTCTCTCCCCTGGTGCTTCTTCTTCCTCCTGTTCCTCTCCCGATATTTCTCAGCTTCTCCCCTCTGCAGCTTCTGAACTGTGACCTTCTGCAAACCACTCTTCTAAATCTGCACTGTCTCCGTCTTCTCTGAGAATTGCAGGAGGAGGGGGGCGGGCGGTTTCCACCATTCCTCAGTCCAGTCCCTGATAATCTGTGACTACTAGCCACAATGGAATACGCCCCCCCTCATCCACAACTGCCCTGATTTTCCTGGGACATCCTGGGATTACAGAAGACACCCCTGCTTCTGATTGGATCCCAGAATGTCCTGTTTTGGTGCTGTGCTCTCGTAAGAGCTCCCGCAACAGCACATCACTGAAAGACGTGCTGCGCTCTTGCATGGGAGATCGCAGCACCAAAAATACACCCATCCCTAATTTAGTCAACAGTCTCGACTCTTGTGTTTTAAGGCAAATCTACCCCACACATTTAAAAGCACACTCAATGCACATTTAAAGGGCACGACTTCCCTCAAACAATTCTGGGAACTGTATTTTCACCCCCCCACAAAGCTACAGTTCCCAGAGCCATGTGCTTTCAATGTACATCAAGTGCTTGGTGTGTGGCTCTGCAACTTGTACTAATCCTGCTCTGATTTTGCATTTATTTCTACAACTGATTTTTAGCCCTGGCTGCCGTGAAGCTTGTGACAGTCCATCCCCTCCGCAAGGAGGAGCCAGGTGTCTCGCTGCTGGCTATCTACAAGTAAGATAGACCTACCAGCTCTCCCTGGCCTGAAGTGGTGGTGGTGGTGGTGGCCTATATCTCCCCTTGTTTCCATCCCACTTTGGGGAATTCTGCAGGCTTTTCATTGTCCTAAGTGTGGATTAATTAAGTAGCAATAAACACAAAGCTGTGCATTATTGATGGAGGGGAGGGGGAGGAGGGAACCACAGGAGAGACCAGGTTGACGCAAATGTTGTAGCTAGAGGCAAACCTCCTCCAGGTGGCCATTGTTCATTTCCAAATTCGAGTTTTTACCCTGGTACATATAGCCAGAGCATCAAGGTGTCCCCTAGGACAGGGACCACCAACCTGGCACCCTCCAGATGGGGACTCCAACTTCCATCAGCCCCAGCCAGCATGGTTGATGGTCAGGGAGGTCTAGTCCACATTGTCTACTCCCTCTCTAGCATGTACCCACATCATACCTCTCAACTGTGCCGATTTGAGTGGGATATGCAGGAATTAGAAGAAGCCACCCTGGCTTCTGATTGGATCCTAGAATGTCCTGGCACTCTATCGTCAGTCAACTGGCTCAAGCCAGAGCGCTGAACCAAAAGGCGTTCTTCTTACCAACAATGGGGGGGGGGGGAGTTGTCTGTGAGTTCTCCTCAAGGAAGAACACATCATTTTGAGCTGTACAATGGACTTTTGTAACTTATAAGGATCATAGCTTGCCTGATTTTCATCACGGTATCTGTCTGAATCCTGGCAAGTCCTTCACTGTGAATAAACCTGGTATTTTCTTCTTTACTTAAACAGTCTGAGAGTTATTTCTTTGATGAGAGGGAAACATAGGAGAAAAGTGATCCAAGTCTGCCTAAGCATCCTTGCATATCACAATTGTCCTAGGTTACACAATTGTTCTAGGTTTGCCTCTAAAAACTACTAGAAATAAGCTGCAAACGGATTGTGCTTTTTAAAAAACTCTACTGGAATAGGTGCAGTCGTACCTTGGTTTTCGAACAGCCTAGTTCTCAAACATTTTGGCTCCCGAATGCCGCAAACTCGGAAGTGACTGTTCCGGCTTGCGAAGCTGAACTTCCAACGAGGACCTTCCTGCAGCCAATCAAAAACCATGCTTTGGTTTCCGAACATTTTGGAAGTCAAATGGACTTCCGGAACGGATTCCGTTCGACTTCCAAGGTACGACTGTATTTGCATTCTTACACAAGTATGAAGAGGAAGGATAACAAGTAAATAAAATATCCTCTCCTACTCATCTAAAACCATCCAACAATATGAACTTTGGAACTAAGATGTCGTGTGCCTTTGTTCCTCCTGCCTTCCAATATATTTGCCTTTGTTGTCATGTGTTTTAGACTGTAAACCTGGAGGGAAGGACTATGTTACACTTGGGTGGAATCTACACACATATTAAAAAACGTTCTGAAAATGCTTTTTTAAAAGCGTTTTTAAAAAAATACTCTGAATTTTCCATAAGGTTCACCATTGCCACCTAGTGTCATATTGTATATTGCACTTAAAACACACTTAAGACGTTTTATTTGCAGCTGCATAGCTGAGTCTTAAATCTTCAAACTTTTGGAAACTTGAAAAGTGAGGTAAACAACAAACAAAAAAACCTTTAAATAAATAAGTACATTGGCGTGTGTCAGGTCATAGCTTGCCATTGTGCCCACCAGTACATCCTATGGTGCTCACAAATGTCTCAGTAAATATCCCCTCAAAAATCCACCCTGCACAGAGATGGTTTAGTCTTCCTGCTCAGATCCTGCTAGCACTGGCTCGGTCTCTCCTACATTGAACATGCTCCCTTAAACATGCCCACATTTCAAAGGATGCCCTGATCGGACACCCACCCATCTGCTCTACACAGTAGAAAAAGCTTTTCTCTGTGAGTGAGCATGGCAGTGGCTGATATACATGCCTTTTTTCCCCCTTTAGTGGAACGTAGGAAGCATGCCCTCGCCATTTTGTGGCCCTCTTTTTCGGTTCTTTTAGATGTGGCAGCCATTTTGTTATGCCATGGTAGCCATTTTGCGACTGGTGCCCTCAGCACTTTCTCAAAATCACAGATGTGCCCACTGGCCTGAAAGGTTGGCTGGCTCCCCGAATTATCGCAATTTAATGGATCTGATTCAAAAAATTTTAACGGAGTAATGACATTCCTATGAAGTGGGATGTCCCTATGGACAGTCTATTTGTAGGAGTAGGAACCTGGTAATGGTAAAGCACACCTGAGCATGTGCAGAGTGTCTTTCCCCCCTTTTAAAGAGAAAAGGCACACTGAACATGATTAGGGGGTGTACCCCGAATTGCCAGTCTTCTCTCTTAGCAACTCTCTCTGACACAGGAAATCACTCTAAACACGAATTAACAATCTCACACTAAGAATTCTGGCACTTTCTGTTATCAGCCCTTGGTACTTGTTCCCCAGGTCTTATTCTGAGAGCTGATTCGCATGTCGACACAAGTCGTGGTTTAGCATTATGTGTATCCGTCTTGAACTTGTTTATTATGCAATTCTGGGCTGCATCAATAGGAGTATAGCATCTAGATCAAGGGAAGTAATAGTACCACTGTATTCCGCTCTGGTCAGACCTCACCTGGAGTACTGTGTCCAGTTCTGGGCACCACAGTTCAAGAAGGATACTGACAAGCTGGAACGCGTCCAGAGGAGGACAACCAAAATGGTCAAAGGCCTGGAAACAATGCCTTATGAGGAATGGCTTAGGGAGCTGGGCATGTTTAGCCTGGAGAAGAGAAGGTTAAGGGGTGATATGATAGCAATGTCCAAATATATAAAAGGATGTCATATAGAAGAGGGTGAAAGGTTGTTTTCTGCTGCTCCAGAGAAGCAGACACAGAGTAATGGATTCAAGCTACAGTACAAGAATGAAGATTCCACCTAAACATTAGGAAGAACTTCCTGGCAGTAAGAGCTGTTTGACAGTGGAATTTGCTGCCAAGGAGTGTGGTGGAGTCTCCTTCTTTGGAGGTCTTTAAGCGGAGGCTTGATGCCATCTGTCAGGAATGCTTTGATGGTGCTTCCATGTTGGACTGGATGGCCCTTGTGGTCTCTTCCAACTCTATGATTCTATGATCTACCCCCTTACAATGAGGTGACCAGAAACAGCCACTTCCACTTCAAGCTAACCTCAGTTTGTTACTGCATCCTAACCGGAAACTGCAGTCAGTGCTAACTACGGTTTATCCAAACAAGCTGGATTAAACCATAGTTAAAACAAACCACAAACAGAAGTCTGTTGAAAATGGCAGCAAACATTTCCAGTCCTCTCCATCCCAGAGAGGTGCGTGTAAAAGTCTGAGATATCACATTACATGTGAACCAGCTCCTTGGCAGCTGTCCACTTCTCAGTCCTAGTGTGGTACCTGACAAAATAAAAAAGAGTGCATCTGAGCATGTGAGGTGTGCCTTTCCTTTACTAGTAAGGAACAGCAACCGGCCGCTTGCTCATATGGAGCTGGGTGGGGAGAAGGGGCCCAGAGCAGAGAGGGCATCTCTCTGGGACAGTTTAGAGTCCTGTTCCTTCTGAATCTCTTCTTATTTCAGAAATCAAGCAGCATGGCATTAGTGGACAGCTTAAACCAATTTTTTAAAAGCAAGAGGTGCCAGCCACTGTCTGCCGCTTGCATCCCAGCCCACCTGTCCGACAGACCCTCAATATTTTCGGAAAGAAGGTGATTCGATTCTGGGAGAGAGGAAGTTCTGCAACCATGGCTAGAGACGGGGGCAGCGGGGAGTGAGCAAAATGCCACATGTGTGCCCAAGAAAGGAGACGAGTTTTTAAAAAGGCAGCTCAATTAATCTGTTCCCATCCTGGCTCCCAGAGTGCCCTTCTTCTGAGCTAAGGGGTAGTGGAATTGGCAGCTGTTCGCTATTTATTAACCAGTCATGGTTAAATTGGTTTATAAATTAACAGATGTTTTAACTTTAGTCTTTCTTCAGGGACTGGAGGCTGCAAACTGGTTGGTGATTGTAAGTCAAGCATCAGGTTGGGACTATGGGAGGAGAAGGATACAGGGGAGGCAGTGGAGGGGGGCCTGCCCTGGCTCCTTTCCGCAAGCCCCAGCCCACCGGGAGAGCGGACCACAGACAGCAGGTCTGTTCTGTGGTGACTCTGCTCTGTGTAGGCAATCTGGGCATGAATCATCATTAACTTCCACCTTGCTTCTCACATCTTTATTAGCTGGCATGGTGGGGCGCGGGGGGGGGGGGGGCAGGAGAGTCCTTGGTTCGGTAGGTGGGAAGCCCATGTGTCCAACCTTCCGCAGAACCAGGAAAGCTTCACTGCTGGCCTTGCAAGCTTTCATAAAATCATCGATCGCTGAATCATCGAATTGTAGAGTTGGAAGGCACCCTGAGGAACATCTAGTCCAACCCCCGGCAATGCCGGAATCTGCAGCTGTCCCATACGGGGATCGAACTTGCAACCTTGGCATTATTCAGCATGCTTCCAGACTGTCTCTATATGCCCACTTTGATCTGCGGAACTGGCACGGTTGCAGGTGCCCACATAATACTCATTCTGCACTTGTAAGAAATTGAGTGTTCAGTGTGGCAGCGCCTACACTTCGGAACTCCCTGCCTATTGACATCTTCGCTGTACTTTCTTTGGCCTCGACTAAAAACGTTTTGGTTTAGGCAAGCCTAGGTTTTAATCTGTTTTTGCTTGCTGTTGATTTTAATTCACTTTTGAATATTTTTTAAAGACCTGGTTTTAACTGTCTCTTATTGATGATTGTAATGTTTGGTTGTTTTTGTGAACCGCTTCAAGTTTTTATTGCAACTGAGGGGTATATATACCTTTTGCTAGATTAAATAAATTGTAGCCCAGCAATATCTAGAGAGCCTTGAGTTTGCTACCTGGAGCAGTGCTTTTTCTAGAGGTACTCGAGGGTACGCACCTATTTTTCCTCAAAGGTTTAAAGTGTGGCACTTACTGTAACAACACCATGGCGACTACTGGCACCTTCCCTCCTCTTTTTTTAAAATAAAAAAAATCTCTTTACAGGAGCAACAAAGAATGGATTAATGTGTCAGCTGGTGCAGAATTTGGTGGCCAGGTTTCTCACTAGGACAAGACGGTTTGCACATATTGCACCAATCCTGGCCCAACTGCACTGGCTGCCAATTAATTTCCGGGCCCAATTCAAGGTGCTGGTTTTGACTGATAAAGCCTTAAACAGCTCTGGACTGCAATACCCAGGAGTCAGCAAACTTTCTCAGCAGGAGGCCAGTCCACTGTTCCCCAGACTTGTGGGGGGCCGGACTATTTTTTTTGGGGGGGGGGACGAATTCCTATGCCCCACAAATAACCCAGAGATGCATTTTAAATAAAAGGACACATTCTACTAATGTAAAAACACGCTGATTCCCGGACCGTCCACAGGCTGGATTTAGAAAGCGATTGGGCCGGATCCGGCCCCCAGGCCTTAGTTTGCCTACCCATGCCTTAAGGCAGGGGTCCCCAAACTAAGGCCCAGGGGCCAGATGTCCTTTTATTTAAAATGCATCTCTGGGTTATTTGTGGGGCCTGCCTGGTGTTTTTACATGAGTAGAATGTGTCCTTTTATTTAAAATGCATCTCTGGGTTATTTGTGGGGCATAGGAATTTTTTTTTTCCAAAATATAGTCTGGGCCCCCACAGTGGGACAGTGGACCGGCCCCCTGCTGAAAACGTTTGCTGACCCCTGCCTTAAGGCATTACCTTAAGGATCATTCTCTGAGGCCCTTTTTTGTGTGCCTCTTCCACAAGAGATCCTGGGGGGGGGGGTCAACATGAGAACGGGCCTTTTCTGCTGTGGCTCCCCACTTGTGGAATGCTCTCCCCTGGGATGTTTACCTGACCTTTAGACACCAAGTGAAGACATTCCTCTTCAACCAGGCCTTTGGCTAATGAACATCCGATGCCCTTTTAAACGTGTTGTGGGATTATTGTTTTGTTTTTGTCCTTATTTTTAATATGTATTTTGTGTTTTTTTAATATTGTAATTTTATGCTGTGAACCTTTGCTGAGAACGACAGATGAAGGGCGGTGTACAAATTTAATAAATAAGTAAATACATAAGGCATGTTATAATGTGGGTTGGGCCTAGTTGACATGGCATAGCCTCTCATGTGATACTGTAGGAGCAACTGCTTAACTCTGAGCAACTTTCACGGAACATAATCCATATTTTAAAACATCAGCTGTTAAGTTATTTTTATTTCATTGGTGGTGGCAATGTATTTTTCTATAATTGACTGGAGTGTCCTTATATCCCAGAGGAACAGGGTTGCTGGCACCGTTAAAACATCCAGTGTTTGGTTATACTTTTCATCCCAAGCAGGAGGCATCAGAGACTGGACTTAGAGCCTGCCTGAGAAGACACTCAACAGTCTTTTGCAGCCGCATATTGCAAGAGAAAATCACCCCCTCTCCTTTTCTCCCAGTTTGCCTACGTAGGAAGCTTCTGCCAACCTAGCAGTTCGAAAGCACACCAGTGCAAGTAGATAAATAGGTACCACTGCAGCGGGAAGGTAAACGGCGTGTCTGTGTGCTCTGGTTTCCGTCACGGTGTTCCGTTGCACCAGAAGCAATTTAGTCATGCTGGCCAGATGACCCGGAAAGCTGTCTGTGGACAAACGTCGGCTCCGTCGGCCTGAACGCGAGATAAGTGCCGCAACCCCATAGTCGCCTTTGACTGGACTTAACCATCCAGGGGTCCTTTACCTTTTTACCTTACATAGGAAGCTGCCTTGTATTGAGCCAGATCATTGGTCCTTCTAGCTGAGCATTGTCTACACAGAGTGGCAGTAGCTCTCCAGGATTAGAGACTGGGGTCTTTCCCTACCTGGAGATGTTGGCGATGGAACCTGGGACCCTCTGCAAGGGAAACAGATGTACTGTATCCTTGAGCTACTCAAACCTACCTCACAGGGCTTTTGTGAGGATAAAGGGGGGGACCATTTACATCATTCCCCAGGGGAAAAAATACTACCTGTGGCACATGTATTCCTACTGACCTTTCCATGGGGATATTGAGAAATAATAGTTGCTGTTATTGTTGCTGTTATTGTTTATACCCAGTGCTTTTTTCTGGGGGGAACGCAGGAGTACGCATAACCCTAAACATTTTGTGAATCTAAGACTTAGTTTGGCCTTATTGAGGGGCAGTATTTCAATATGAGTAGGAAAATAAGAATACCTCTAAACATTTTTTAAAGAAAAAAAAGCACTGTTTATACCCCACATACCTTACTGGGTTGCCCCAGCCACTCTGGGCGGCTTCCAACATATATAAAAACATAATAAAACATTAAACATTTTAAAACAGGATATCTTCTAAAGGTTGTATAGTTACTTATCTCCTTGGCTTGGGAGTTGCATAATTCAATACCCTCCATCATTTCTCCCATGAAAATAGGGATGTCCTAAGAAAAAGCGAGGTATTCAGGGATCAAATCAGGATCTCGGATGGCTTTTGTAAATCCGGGACTGTCCCTGGAAAATAGGGACACTTGGAGGGTTTGGGTAGCCTACAGCACAATCCTAGCCATGTCTACTTGGAATTCAGAGGGGCTTACTGCCAGGTGTGGAGTTAGGATTGCAGTATCATCTCCCTCCTGCACATGGGCGTACCCAGGATCAAAGCTAGGGGGGGCACACCAGCCACGCCCCCCAGCCACCCGATTGGCTAGCTGGCAATGACGTGGCCAGGATCCCCCCAGGAGGCATGGTCAACGTCCAAGCCCCCCAGGGGAATGGGGGCCATTTACAAGGCAGCACACGGAGCCACCTGCGCTTGCACTCCTGCCTCGCCCGCTCCTTTAATGGCAGCAGTGACTAAAACGAGGCAGCAGCTGCCTCCGTTGAAGGAAACCTGGACCTGGACCTGGGCTAACTTCAGCCCACACTCTTTCAAGTCACAGCGAGCACAGCACAGAAAGTGCTGCCCCACAATGCTCCACGGCGCTTCAGGTGCCACTGAGCATTGTGGGGCAGCACTTTCTGTGCTGTGCTCGCTGTGACTTGAAAGAGTGTGGGCTGAAGTTAGCCCAGGTCCAGGTCCAGGTTTCCTTCAACAGAGGAAGCTTTGCTGCCGCTGCTGCTGTTTCGCTTCAGCCAAGCAGGCTGAGGCGGACCACAGCAGGCAGCGTCCCTGCCTGTCCTCCCCAGCTGCCCTGCTTCTAGGGGGCAGCTGCCCCCCCTGCCCCATGCTGGGTACGCCCATGCTCCTGCAAACCAAAATTCCCTGGACACTTGACTTCAGCATTTCCTTATAGGGAACCTCTTTATCTAAGCTCCTGGTCAGGGCAGCCAGCATGACACTCTCGAGATGTGCAGACTCCCAAGTCCCATCAGCCCATTCAGATGTGATCAACAGTCATGATCTTGTTGTAGTCCAGTGACATACAGAGGGCAGCACATTGGCTCCTACAGCCCTGGACCATTGTGATTGTCCCTTGGGGGACACAGCCCCTTGTGTCTCTTTTCCACTGGCCTTCGGAGGGGGTTTCCCCAGGTGCTCTGCTTAGAACTAATAATTTTTTTAAAGAGGCGAGCTCACCTTAACTGGCATTAACCTTGTTTAGGCAACCTAAGGGAAGAGATTTTTGTGGCACCCTGGAGGAGGCTGACCAGATACACACACACCCCTCACAAATCTGAAACTTCTCAGACAGATTCCAGAGCGGTAGGGAGGTAAGTCAGCCTTAAAACGAGGCGTTCGTCAAACTCTCAAGCTGGTAGAGTTGGCAGCGATAGAGAGAGATTTTGCTGTCTGCTTTTGGAGCCTTTTTAAAAAAGTGATTTCTCTCCCTCCCACACCACACACAGACACACACACACGTATTCGCTTTACATGCAATGCTGTTGAGGGATTTGTGAAATCGGCAGATGGGGTAAAAGCCCACTGGGGTGCCATTTAATCCATCCCCCTTGGCAAAGGCAGAAGCTTTTCCTTCCCGTGTCCCCAATTCCCACATTTAGATGCATCGGAACTGAAGCCAGAAGAGACCCTCTGGGACCAGTCAACCCAAACGTCGAGTTACAGTGCAGAGAAAGCAAAGAGGAAACTGATTTGTTTGGGTTTTATATGTTGGTTAAAAAAAAAAAACCCATTCCTGTGCTAGGTCTGTTCCTCTTCTGTAATTCCATGAGTGCAGGATCCCATGTGGAATTTGATGTCTGATATAGAGCTGGATTCCTGAAAAAAACACCACTTGGTTTTCCTTTTCAAAAAGAAAACAAGTCTCTAGTCCTTATGGTTATTTATATAGTTAGGGTTGTTGTTGTTAATACGGGTCTGAGGGTATTAGCAACAGAGCCAAAGGGAAGTGGCCAGAAAAATAACTGCATGCCATTTAGTTACGCCAACAATACACACACCTTCTATTCAACTGCCTACCTTGTTTTCTCCAATTTTGCATGATGCAGACAGTGATTTGATGGTGTAGGCTGGTCATCGTGACTAGGAGCTATTCCATTGCTCATCCTCCCTTAGGGGTTTATATATTCGTGGTGTTAAAATGCACATTGACCCCCCAAGCGAACAATGTAGACAACTAGTTTGCAGCAAGCACAGAGCCATTTTTCTTGGATTGTGAAGGAACTATGGGCTGGACGTTTGAATAACCCGGCCCTGCTGTGTGCCAACTTGGGCCCTGCCACCTAAAGCCAAATCGAATAGCTTCCAAGGGCTGTTTGAGCTCTGATTTTGGTGAGCCTCCAAGGGTCACAGAACAGGCAAACAATTGGAAAGACATAGTTAGCATCTGTACATGTTTCCAGCATTCAAATCGGGTGTGTGTGATCCGTTTTTACATAGTACAGTGGTACCTCGGTTTAAGTACACAATTGGTTCAGGAAGTCTGTACTTAACCTGAAGCGTACTTAACCTGAAGCGAACTTTCCCATTGAAAGTAATGGAAAGTGGATTAATCCGTTCCAGACGGGTCCGTGGAGTACTTAAACTGAAGCGTACTTAACCTGAAGCGAACTTTCCCATTGAAAGTAATGGAAAGTGGATTAATCCGTTCCAGACGGGTCCACGGAGTACTTAAACTGAAAGTACTCAAACCAAAGCGTACTTAAACCGAGGTATGACTGCAAATGCTTGGTGCCCTCATCTCTTCCTTACACACACACACACACTTTTCACTGCAATCAGCCTCACACCTCCGTCAGTTTTAGGCCTAAATCGTAGAATTGTAGGGTCAGATGTTGACCCCGAGGGTCATCTAGTCCAACCCCCTGCAAATTGCAGTGCAGCAAATCAGGTGCTCCACAACCCTCTACGTTTGATCCCACCATATCTTCCAGCAAGCAGGAATCCTGGCTTACAGCATCTCCTGCCCTGAGCCAACCAGACCCAGGACTGTATTTCTTTCCTATCAGAGGAGTAATATGCAGGCATCCAGCCTTGGATATTTTTTAAAGGGATTTCCCCTCGCCCCACCCATCCGCCTGTAGTTTTTGGTCGCCTCTTTTCACGGTCAAGCTACCCCAAGTGATCTGGATCTGTGTGGTGGAAGGGGGGGAGTCAATTAATTTGAGAGGGTGACATGGGAACCATCCCCCCCCCAGAATTCTGGGAACTGCAGTTTGCTAACGTTGCTGGGAGCTGTCGCCCTGTGAATTGTAAACAACAGTTCCCAGGACTCTTTCCCTTTTTTTGTTGGGGGGGGAAAGCCATGTGCCATGTGCTTTAAATTTTCGGTGTGTACACAGCCGGAAAGAGCAGGTGGGGAAAGGGTTAAGCCCCCCCCCTTGCCATTTCTCTGGTTCTGGCTGTCCCCTCTCTGTAAGGAGCTTTCCCTGTCCCTCCCCGCCCTTTTAAAAGCGGGCACCTTCATCGGCATCGAAGGTCTAGTTTGCCCACCCCTAAAAAAACGAGCTGACGCATCTAGGCATTATTGTCGCACTGTAACTCTACATCAGGCTTTGTCTGTGGGCTGCAGGCCTCCCTCTTGCATCTCTCTCTCTCTCTCTCTCTCTCTTTCTCTCTGTCTGTCTGCAATGGGTCCCTTTCTTTGAGCTGTGCTGAAAAGAGAGAGAGAGAGAGAGCGCTGATTGTGCAGGGTGAAGGGAAGAGGTCAGAGCCACAGCTGACTCCATCTTGGGTTCTTGGCCGCCGTTCAAACTTGTCTGGCAGTGGCACTGGGGACTTGGCATATGGGGTGGCAAAGCAGGTCGCTCCTGCAAGGAGGCGGCAGGCCTGGCGCCGTTGCCCCGTGCCCACGACACGTGCCAGGTCTTTCCCTTGGCTCACGTCCCAGGTCCTGTCTGCCACTGATGGGCCCAGGATCGGCTGCGAGCAACCAGGGGCGAAATTGGGAGGGTGGGGGGGGGAGGGTGGCGGCGGAGGAAGCTGCAAAACACACAAGTCAGCCATGCCAGGCAGTTTCAGTGCTACGGCGTTTCATCTGAGGCAGCCCTTCAAGACCCGTTTTTTTAAGATTCCAAAACGTTTTCAAGAACGCTCAGAAAAAACAGGCGGTCCTGACATGATTTTTTTAAAAAAGCTTTCTTATTTATTTATTTTTTAAAAACATCCCTTTTTGTACATATTGACATTCCCTCTCTCTCTGTTTTGAAATTGGCTGAATATTTCCAATGACCAATTGCCCTGCAACGAGGCTTTAAGATGAGAGGAAGAGGAAGAGCTCAGCTTCGAAAACTGCTGTTTGTTTTTCCAGTGTAGCTTTTGGATGAAAAGAATATACCAATTAGCTGTGCCATTTCCAAAGAGAAATGATATTTTATTTAAATTGTTATACACCGCCTTTTAGCTCTTAAGATAGAATCTCAAAGAGGCTTTAATAAAAGAGAGAGAGAGAGAGAGAGATCCCTTAAAATCACAGTTAAGCCAGCCCAGTAAAGGAAAACTATAAACCGAAAGCCTATATAAATAAAATGATCCTAGGCAATTTTCTAAATTTAACAGTAAACAAGCATGAAGAGGTTCCCTTGGCAGAGAGTTCCAGAGGGTAAGATGTTGGAAAAGACATACTGTACTCTCTTGTGGGCAGCTGAATCAATTCAAACAGTGGAGGTATGCAAAGGAAAATGCTGGCAGAATTTCAGTGACTCCATTTTTTTTAAAAAAAAGCCTTTCTTTTTGGAAGGTTTAAAGCAATGCAAACATTTCAATCAAAAGGCAGTGTTTTTAATGTCCTCCCCCCAATTTATTTATTTTTTTAAAGTAGTAATGGTATCAATGAAGTCCACCCATCCTTATACTGTAATAATAAAAAAAAGGTTTTAAGAAATTTTACATCAGAAGTCAGATGGTGCCATTTATACACCTGCTTCAAAAACATGCATTGGCAATATTTTGGGATATCTCTCTCACATTCTCCAGAACGGCGCTCCTTTGAAGACAAAAGGAAAAGAAAAATATGTTATTTTGGAAATAAAGAGGGATGATTTCACATAGTCAGTGAGATTTTTTTTGTGTGGGGAGGGGAGATTTTGGTATATTTATAAAGTGATGGCTCTAATCCAGAGATTTGCCTGGTGATAAATACTGTGTGTTACACATGAGGTTATATATGCAGATGAATAAAGCGATCTATGGGGTTTAGGTGGCTGCTAATCCATTACTAAAGATGATATTTCCCCCTCACATACTTAGTCCTGTAACACCAATTCTGTGTGTGGGAAAGCTGGGATAACATCCACAGAGATCACTGAATCAGGGTTTCTTTGGAGGCCCTTATATTTCTGGTATAAAATATTTTTAAACCAGGCGACAACATTGTCAAAAGAAAGAGGCCACCTTCCATATCTCTGGCCAGCAACTAGATCTCTCAAGAGGACCAGTTTAAGGAGTGGTGAGCCCAGGAATAGCCCACTGTCATGGAGGCTGTGACCGAATTTCTGGAGCTCCAGGGCTAAATGAGGGGAACTCTTTGTCTCTTCAACCCCACATCCTTGGGGAGAGCAGAGGCCTCTGAGGGATGTGTCCCCTCGCAATTGCTTGGCTGCAGTCCTTGTCACCCCAGGTAAGGTAATGGGCCTTTAATGTCTATTCACTAAAAAGAGCCTGCAGATTGGAAGGCGAGGCGGGAACAACCTTAGGCGGAGAGAACACAATTATTCCATTGTCCTCTTTTTGGGGGGTATTTTTACCCAAGATTTCCCCAAAAATGCTCAACAACTTTGGCACTGTGTTCTGCAACTATGACGTAGCAAATGAAGTATAACAGAAGGAGAGAGGAGAGGAGGCAAATTCTGGGCTCGCGCAAGGCCCAGCTGAAATTCAAAAGACCAAAGTATGCCCCTGCTGTTACGTTGCTGGGGACAATTGTCTGCGAGGAGGCGTGTGTGTGTGTGCGCACACACACACACACACACACACACATGCACGAAGTAAATTTTCGGCAGTATCTTGAGGTGGGGCAGCGCTTCAGCCTCTGTATTCTGAAATTTGACGCTGTCACATTCTGTCCCCCCCCCAAAAAAAAATATCATTTCCTTCATGCATCTTCCTCCTTTCAGTTGCTGACTGGGAATCAAGGGAAGCAACTCTCCTTGTGAAGCTGGGTTTGGCCCAGAGCCTTCCAGTTGCAGATGGCAAACCTTAAAAGAAAAACCCCACCACTTGGCAGTGGCTCCCTTTGCATTCAGTGGAATGTGCCATGAAGTGATGTGACTAGGATGAGTTTTAAATAGTTCGATAATACAGTATTTATATGATACTTTTTTCAGTTCTCAGAGTGTTTCATATATATTATCTCTATAATTTTTACACCAGTCTGGCAAAGTAGACCAGTATTTTTATGGGGGGGGAGGAATATTATTATTATTATTATTATTATTATTATTATTATTATTATTATTATTTCATACCACTACGAAACACATTACATAGCATTGGTGCAGTTTAGTAGTTAACAGTGCAATCCTATACAGTGGTACCTCTGCTTAAGAACTTAATTCGTTCCGGAGGTCCGTTCTTAACCTAAAACTGTTCTTAACCTGAAGCACCACTTTAACTAATGGGGCCTCCTGCTGCCGCCACGCCGCCACCGCACAATTTCTGTTCTCATCCTGAAGCAAAGTTCTTAACCTGAGGTACTATTTCTGGATTAGTGGAATCTGTAACCTGAAGCATTTGTAACCCAAGGTACCACTGCACATATTTACTCAGAAGGAAGTCCCACTGAGTGCAATTGGACTTACTCCCAGACAGCTGTGAATAGGATTGTATCCTAAAAGCCACAAACAAAGGAGCTGGAAGCCTCTGGTTCTGAATAATCTCAGGCTACCCATGAACCAGGTATCTAGGTTGTCATTTATCTTCTTCCTAACCACTAATCCCATTCCAGTTTTGTTTAAGTTCCTTCTTCTTCTTCTTTGTACATCTGAAGGACAAGCCTCCTTTCAATTGTGCCCAGTGTGACTTGAAAGCTTGCCTATTTTTATAGCTGTCACTATAAAAAGGAAAAAGAGATTCTTCGTGATTCGCAACCACCATTGTGGCGGGGAGCCAAATCTGCGGCAGAGGGTGTACAACAGCTCGTGGCGATGGGATGTATAAAAAGCATCCGTAAAAACAAAGGAACGGAATGTAATGCACGCAGATATTGTGCAATCAGAGTTGAAGTCCCAGATTCGGAATGTGGCTCCAAGGCTAGACCCTGGCTGCAGGGAAACCCAAACTACACCTTGGTCAAACCTCATCTCCACCATCCTGGAGAAACACTATCCTCACCCCAGGTGCTCATAAGGAAGCAAAAGGGGGGGGGCATTTATAAAACGAGAACTATATGGGACTGGACAAAAGTCTAGAGTCAAGGTGCCAGCAGTGGCAGCCTAGCAACAGATCGAGAAAGTAGATCCCAGCAAATATCCTCCCATTCTTGCTTCTGTTGCCAGAGAGAACCGGGAGTGTCTTGGCTTCCAGCCACTGCCTCGTCCCCCAGATCTTACTCTCAGCTGGAAACTGCTGGAACTAGTCTTTGTTTGCAAGTAGCAAGTCAGTGGGTGGTGGTCCATGTGGGCGAACAGGGCACTGCCCCACCAGCCTCCATCTGCCCTCAGCCAGTTCCCATTTGCCTGCACCTTCACACTTACACACAGACCAGGGAGCAGCCAGGGCCGGCGCGTCCATTAAGGCGAACTAGGCAGTTGCCTAGGGCACCAAAATGGAGGGGGCGCTGGTGTGTGTGACTCCCTGCTCGCAAACGCTCTCTCTGCCGCCGCAGAGCTCAGGGCTCAGGGCTGCGCCACACGACGGAGCCAGAAATGGGGGGGGGCGCTCAAACCAATCAATTGAAGCAGGCGGGGAGGCGGGGGAACCTGAGCGTGCACGCCCCCAGTTGTTAGGCAGACGGGTTTTTAAAAAGAAAAGGATAAAAGACCTTTGGGGTGGGGCGGGGTGGGGTGGGGCGGCGGAGGACACGTTCCACACTCCAGGCTCCGCCCCTCACGTACCTCCTTGGCCAATCGCCGAGCGGGAAGGTGGGGGGGGCAGAAGGTGATCTCGCCTAGGGCGCAAAAAACCCTAGCACCGGCCCTGGGAGCAGCAATGGCAGCAGGCCTCTTCCTATATCTCAGCGTGGCTCTTGCAGAACTTGGCAGGGAGGAGGGTGGCGGGTGGGGAACTAGAATGGGTTAGTTCTGCCTGCCCTCGGCTCTGGCTCCACCTTCTCTTTGCCTTCTGCCCTACCAGCCTCAGTGGGCACCAGCCACCCCTATGGGAAGTTCCAGCAAGGGCCGCCTCTGATCTGAATACAAAAGGACAAACAGGAGCTTGCAAGTCTGCCTGGGAGGATATTCTGCACTATTCCAAAAGGCTGGTAGAGGGCATCTCTCGCCCTGCTAATTCGCTTGCCAACCCTATATCCGCCACAAACATTGTTCTTCCCCACACTGCCACCCTTTAAGCCAATATGACATCCTTCGCAGGGAATGATTTAGGCTGCAGCCATCATAACCCCAGTTACCTGCGAAGGGAGCCCCACTGAACTGAGTAGGGTTTACTTCTAACATGACCTGGTTGGGAGTGAGCTGTAATTCCCTCTCAAAAGAGAGAATTGGGTGCTAGTTGTTCTGGAGTCACTTAGTGGAGAGTAAAAGGGGAACGGTCGTTTGCATGGGATTTCGGATTGACATTTGATTTCGTTTTGTATAGGATTCTACTGTGTGTTCCAGCAAAGAACTTCTTCCAGTGCCCTTTGGAAACTGAGAATTTAATTTCAGATCTAAGCAAAGGAATGGAGCCGGGATGTCCTTAGCATCAAAAATAGCACTCACATAGCCTTGTTATTTCATGATGCACAGAGGGAGCAAAGGTTGTCAGCAGGCAACGAAGAGGAAGCAGATTCAAGGTCTCCCTAGCCAGCGCTGCAGCTAGGGCTGGACCTCAAAGTCCCAATGGCCACCCAGAGATTGGCAGATGGTGGCAGCAGAGCAGGGGCAGCGTTAGGACCCACTGAGGCTGATGGTCATTGCTGCATCCTCCTCCTTCCTTTCTCCTCACTTGCAAAAACATGCTCTAGTCAGGTGGCAGCTTGCAAGGCATGTTGCACACACAGTTACAGATGCTCGTTTTGTTATTTTCACTTTAAGAAAATATATTATCCTTTCCTGCAACAAAATGGTGCTCATTCCTAAGCCAATGTGCTTAGCATCAGGGCAGCAGAAGCAGACACCACTTTATTTCTGTAGACTAAAGGCTTACCTACCCACACTTTCTCCTGTCCTGTTGCTTTCCCCTAGGGAAAACCGCTCTTTAGTGCTCAATCGGAGCAAACGGCAAGTCAGGTTTTCCCTTGGAAAAGGAGTGGGGCTAGGGAAAAACCGCTCAGAGCTGTGCTTTCAAGACATGGCATGAGCCTTAGGTGATGCTTATGATCAAAGTGGGTTTAAAATGACACACAGCACATGTGCAGAGTATTTCCCCTCCCCCTTTGTTTAAATCAGGGTTGTTGTGATTGCTCTAACACAGGGATGGAGAAACCTCTGGCCAATCCACATGTTGTTGGATTTCGACTAAAAATACCTAGTGCTCTAAAAATACCTAGTGCTGCACTGTTGCTCCTGGGACCCAGCTATACAGCTGCCAATAAAACGTTTTAAGTGTGTTGTAAAGTGCATTATACAAATGTGACACTAGATGGTGATGGTGAGCTATGGCATATTTCAAAATGTTTTTTTATTTAAAAAAAGCATTTATATATGTGTGTAGAATCAATCCTAGTCTAGGCATGACTTGTGGCCCTCTAGATGTTGTTGGACTACAGTTCCCATCAACCCTCACCACTGGCCGTGTTGACTACAACTGGTGGGAGTTGGAGTCTCAGCCTAGGCCAAGATCCTGTTTACAACAGCAGCCAGCTGGTTTTTCTGTGGAAAGCCCAAATGCAGGGTATGAAACCAACAGTCCTCTCCCACTGTTTGTCCCCTACTGACTGGTATTCAAAGGGCAAACGCAGAGGTGGTGGGGGAAACCCATGGTTTTTTGCTGCCTGAGGCAGCTAACACACGTATAGAAGGCTGCTGCAACATGGCAGTCTTCATAGCACGCCCAACTCTGCCATCCAGCACTTCATTGCCACTCCCTGCCCTCCAGGATCTGCTGCCTGAAGCAGCTGTCACACTATGCCTAATGACAGGGCTGGCCCTGTAAACCCTCACAGCTCATAACCATGGACGGACCTGCCCTTTGTGAATTCTCATGGCAGTGACTTCTACAAGGCAACTGAATTATTTTCTCTCTAGGAATCTGGTGGCCAAAGCCATTGCTTCGTAGCAAGGGTGGCCCCCAGGTTAGGCTTCCATTAGCCATATACAAGATGGCAACCTGGTCTTCCACAGCTTTTAATCCAGATATGGTGGCCAAGTCAGGACTCAGAGACCTTGGGAATCTCCAAGTACCCAGAGATCTTTAGATGCTTCAAGGCACTGAATAAGGCCACAGTCACTGAGCTTCTTGACCCCACGTATCTATCGCTCACCCATCCTCCTTCCCATATCTATCATGGGGCATAATTAAAGTATTGTTCCTTACAGCAGACAAGGGACGAGGGTGGGAGACACTTGGGGGAAGGCATGGGGATGTGCAGTGCTTGCAACCTTCTTTGGTCCCTTGTGAAGCATCTGAAGATGTCGACAGACATCTACAGGTGAAGATCTGTCCCTCGGGAATCCAAAATTACTTCCACCTCTATTGTTGGGTACTTCCCCCCTCCGCTGAATCCTGGCCCACAGATACAATTATTGCATCATTCTCTTCTGGGTTTATTGGCACAGAGTGGCTGAAGAATCGAAGAGATCATACATACGGTAGCAGCCTAAATGTGCTAGGAGAAGAAATCTTGCGGCACAAATTCAGGCAGAATTCTGAAGCCATTTTGAGCTGCATTTGATCCCTGACCCAAAAGGTGCGGAGGCTGAAAGCTGGCTTGGAAGGCCGTGTGTGTGTGTGAGAGAGAGAGAGAGAGAGAGAGAGAGGAAGGAAGGAAGGAAGGAAGGAAGGAAGGAAGGAAGGAAGGAAGGAAGGAAGGAAGGAAGGAAGGAAGGAAGGAAGGAAGGAAGGAAAGAAAGAAAGAAAGCTATAGATATTCTTTTGCAAAAGAAACTCAATTAAAGACACTACCCTCCTAATCCCTTATATACCCAGTAGGTCACTGCCTTCTGCAGGAGAGTTTCTCCTTGAAGTCCCTAAAATACCAGAAGCCCACTCCACAGTAACTCTGAGCAGGGCTTTGAGTGTGACTGCACCTGTTTTGTGCATCCCCGTTGAGATACAACAGGTGCTCACTATTTTCCCTTCCTGGAAACAGTGGAAGACACTTTTGTTCCAATAAGCTTCCCTAGCTGGGTGAAAAGGTCTCTGAGCCTCTTGTTTTTAAACTTACCTTTAGTTGAGTATTGTTGTTTTGGTACAGTTTTAAAAACAGTTTTTAGTTATTTTTATGGTATGCTTGTAAATTGTCGTCAGACTCATGTGGAAATGGACGCAGAATAATAATAATAATAATAATAATAATAATAATAATAATAATAATTATTATTTCCTTGTGCCCAAAAGCATCATGATGAATTTATATTGATTTGACCATGAGAACAATTTCTGGGCCTCCTATTTTGAGCAGGAGAGTAGAAAGGGGTCTCTATTCTGTTCTGCTTTGTATTGCCGGTGTGAAAAACTCGCCTGTCTTATAGGAGAACGCGAAGACGGACCTTGATTGCCCAGCAAGGCTTGGCAGAGCCCAGCAGGCTGCAATTTGCCAAATTCTGTCTAATCCAACCCCATCTCCCATCCGCATCTCTCCCTGCCAAGGTCATTGATCTAATGCCCAGCTCTTAACTTGTGACACGGGGACTCTGCCAAGAGCCAGACACTGGCACGGGTCTTGCCAACAACTCTGGCCAAGGAGTGACACCTGCTGGCAGCCTGTAGCACTGCAAGCTCCTGCAATCCGTGGGCAAGGAAAACAAGAGACTCTAAACACCAGTTGTAACAAATTCCTGGTGGAGGAGCCTGTCAATGGCTACTAGCTGTTTACGGACGCTGTGTTATGAAACAGCAGAAAGGCAGAGTGGGAATCTGCTGAATAATCATGATAACAACAACAACAACAATTGTGTTATTTATATCTTCTTCTTTGGTGATCACTTGTAGCCAAGTAGAATGGTCTTCAATGAACTTGGTGTGTCCATAAGAGACTGTGGAGACCAAGTCTGGATCCACATGCCCTTCGACATTGGGGACATATGTTCCCAGGCGGGAGTTGATCATGGTGGAGATTTGCCAAACATGCCTTCCTCTTGGCTCATTTCTCCCTTTCATCCTGAACTCGTGCTTCTTCAAAGGCCACGACGCCTTTGGTAGAGGCTGTTCTCCCACTGGAGCATTCGTCCATCAGACTGGGTTGCCCCAGCCACTCTGGGCGGCTCCAAACAAAATATGAAAACGTCAACCGTTAAAAACTTCCCTGAACATGGCTGCTTGTGGGTTTCCCACAGGTATCTGTTTGGCCTCTGTGAGAACAGGATGCTATGCTAGATGGGCTACTGGCCTGATCCAGAAGACTAGTTTTACGTTCTTGTGCTTCAGTTCTGACTTCCTCTTTGGCTTCTGTTTGCTTCTTGGCTCTGTCTCCTGATTTGTCCTCACTTAGCCAGCAGTCAGTAGGGCTGAGGGGGGTGACTCCATTGTTCCTAGTTCAAAGCTCCTGGCCCACCTCCGACTGTTTTCCAGGAAACCGCCTGGCCACGAAGAAAATGGAAGGACCCCACGAGCACCATTCTGCTAACCCAGCTGCCAAAACTACCAAATCGTAGCAGGACAGAAGACTGTGGAGCGTGTCTACCATAAACCTCTCAGGACATTCCTTAGCCCATGCCTACACACACTCTCCCCAGGCCGCAGCCATCGCTGGTGATGCTTTTCACCCTCCTTGAATATTTTCAGCTGGCTGAAATGTGTCCTTGAATTCTGATCATGCCTCTTGTTTGCCTGAATGAAGCATGGGGTGGTGTGTGTGCCGAAAACTACCCTGCTGTACAAATGAACAATTACATCCATTGTTCTGCCAACTTTTGCCTTTGTTCCCACTCGCCCCTGGCACGTGGCCCTCAGAAAGTGGTCCAGAAGGGAATGTGGCCCTCGGGCCTGCAAAGCTTTCCCCATCGCTGATATCGATGAAGGCTGCCATCCTATACTCACTTACCTGGGAGCAAGCCCCACACCTTGGGATTTGATCCTGAGCGGAAGCATCTGCTAATTACCCGACTGTCCGTTAGGAAACTTCGCTGAGCATGAAATTCATCAAACCAAGTGAAAGCTGAGACCTCACCCTCCAAAACGGGAGCAAGCATTTTGATGTTTAGAAACAGGTGGCAACATAGGGCATTTTTTTGCAGGCCTGGGACTGTTACATCAGGGGTTTGTCAAGCTGCTATGCTTCCAACAATATACCTAAAACACTTTTATCTGTGTCAGAAAGGATAGAGCCAGCAGGGGGCAATAGCAGCCCAAATATTTTTTTTCATTTCCTCCACCTTCACCACCCCGAATCTCTGCCTGCCCTACAGAAGGCATTCTTCAAAAAACACAGGGAGTTCGTCATCCCTGAATCAAGAGCAGTCCTTGGGCCGCCTAGCATGCCAGTCCTCTCTTAATCTCCTTTCTCCTCCCTCCCTTTTAGTGCTACTCTTCTACCTCCTCCCCATCTGTAAGGCATAGCTGCCAAGTTATCCCTTTTTTAAAGGGATTTTCCCTTATGCTGAATAGGCTTCCTCGCGAGAAAAGGGAAAACTTGGCAGCTATGCTGTAAGGCAGGGGATAGGTAGCTGTGTTACTGGAAGAAAATGAGGCACGTTGATGGATGACAAACACACTGTAGAAAAGTTGACCCTCTTATGGTCCGGAACCGTAGGAATCATAGAATCCCTTCGATAGCTTCAAGCCAGGATCACTTGTGAGAGAGGTGACTGGGGAAATGTGCTGGAAAGTGTGGGTTAATGGTGAAAGTATCCTGTAACCTCTGGGCAAACAAATCAGAAAGGGTGCTTACTAAACAGCTCATCTAGGAAAGCCCTTAAGGTAAAAGGTAAAGGACCCCTGGATGGTTAAGTCCAGTTGAAACAGTCACGGCGCTCATCTCCACTTTCAGGCCGAGGGAGTTGGCGTTTGTCCGCAGACAGCTTTCCAGATCATGTGGCCAGCATGACTAAACCGCTTCTGGTGCAACAACAGGACACCGTGACGAGTGCCAGAGCACACGGAAATCCTGTTTACCTTCCCGCCGCGGTGATACCTATTTATCTACTCGCGCTGGTATGCTTTCGAACTGCTAGGTTGGCAGGAGCTGGGACAGAAAAGCCCTTAGCATTATAGCATTAGCACAATATGGTGTTGTAGTAAAAGGTAAAGGGACCCCTGAGCATTAGGTCCAGTCGCAGACAACTCTGGGGTTGCGGTGCTCATCTCGCTTTATTGGCCGAGGGAACCGGCATACAGCTTCCGGGTCATGTGGCCAGCATGACTAAGCCGCTTCTGGCGAACCAGAGCAGCGCACAGAAACGCCGTTTACCTTCCTACTGGAGCAGTACCTATTTATCCACTTGCACTTTGACATGCCTTTGAACTGCTAGGTTGGTAGGAGCTGGGACTGAGCAACGGGAGCTCACCCTGTCACGGGGATTTGAACTGCCGACCTTCTGATCGACAAGCCCTAGGCTCTGTGGTTTAGACCACGGCGCCACCCACATCCCTCATGGTGTTGTAGTGCTATACTGTACCTTTAAAAAAAGTGCAATATTGTTATAAATATTTCTTATTTAATTAATTTATATTAATAATAATTGAAAGATAGGTTTAAAATTTAAAAAATGGCACCCGGCGAATGCCCCAAATGCTCCCAGCCCCAGCAGCACAGGTGTGAATGGGACCCAGCAAGAGGTTCGCATGGAGAAAGCACAAGACTCTCAATAGTGTAGGAAATTGGAGCCCCTTATGCCTTATTGCAGGTGAATTCTGAAACATGTTCTTGTCACAATCATAGTGCATTAGTGGGGAGTTCATTCTGCTTTATTAGTTGCCCTGCAGCGCTGCCACAATACCGTTGTCCGGTGGGGTGGGGGCACAACAAAAGCAGGTCAAAAATGAAACGGGGCATTTTTGCAGTCTAAAAGGTTTGCAGGCACAAGTGGTATGGAAAGCGGGATTGTGTGTGACTGCCCCGATAGCAACCGTCCTGAATGTGCAATTAAAAGGATGACCGTAAGGGCCCTGGATGGCCTTTCTGCTTGCAGCTGACAACAGAAGAACCATAACTCAAGTATTAAATGCTCCAGCATCTAACTACAGAGACTCCTGCAGCGCTCAGGTACAAATGGCGTCACACGTCCCAGGAATGGGCTCCAGCTTAAATTAAGCCCTCAGGGGGTGGGGGGGGGAGAGAGAAAAGAAATGGTTCTAAATGTGGAAGCTGCGAAACGGGTCACATCTTCCACTTCAGAACCAAAAGCCAGCATACCCCTGGGATTAGGAGGGCAACTCCTCCTCGGTTGTTTGCCCTGAACAGCTGTTGCTTGCTTAGCCCAAGTGATACGGCCACAAAGACCGAATCCCATACGAGGGTAAACAACGTGTCAACTAGTAATTAATGTCCCAAATGTCCTGGCATTACTTCGTCCTGCGTCAGCACTTGCCACAGATTAAAGTTTCCTTTTGTAATGGGATAAAATTAATTTTTAATAAAACGCCCGGCATATGTGTACAGCACAGTATGCGAGCTCATTTTAATTCAGGGAGAGCTTAAGGTCTGTTAGCTTTGGTGGAGGGTGGAGAGGCGAGGAGTTCATCTAAGTCGGGGGAGAAACTAGAGGCAGCGGGACGTCAGAAACACCAGAGAGGGGTGGTGGTGGTTGAACCTGTTCCCTGCCTCTGTTTGTGGCCCTAACATCTGGGACAAGAAGCAGAAAGCCATTCACCCGCCCCCACTTTCACCTCCTGTGAATCAGTTTGAGACCTGTCTGCTTTGATTAATTTAAAGGGAACTGCTAAGAACTCTGAGCTCCTTGGAGGAATGTTGGAATCTAACTACATGAGTTAAGCCCCCAGCAGAATTATGTTGGTTATACTAAGAGGTATGGGGAATAGGGTGATGACTTTTTTCATATTTTTGTCCCTCAAAAATTATTTCCTGTAGCACAAATGGATGAACTTTTGCCTATTAATGACTAAAATGAGGTATATTCCATTGAAATATTGAAAAACAATTATAAGAAGAAATTTGTGGGAAATGCCAACCTCTTAGCAGAGAGGTGAAGGGTTCAAGTAGCATAAATAATCAAGATATAAAATATACAAAAAGGTATACAAAAATTCTTTTGAGAAACCCATGTCGAAATAGAGAATAGGCTGGAAGTCACACAGGGGGTGGGGGTTGGGTGAAGGGTGAGAGGGAATTGTTTATCTTGATTTGTGTGGTAGTTTTTTTCTTTGTATTTTGTTGTATTATTATTTGTATTTTTATTATTATTTGTATATTTATTTATTTATTTATTTATTATGTTTTGGAATTATATTTCTTTCTATTTCTTTATTTCTTTTTTCTGTTGTATTATGAAAACTCAAAAAAATTAAAAAAAGAAATATTAAAAAAGGTTACGCACAAACCGTTTTTAATTTTTTTGTATGCCGTTTTACCATTTCATAAAATTGTATTAACAATTCTATATATATTTCGTATCAAATTTGGACAACAACACCACATTCCACAATGGGGAGTGTCCTTAGCAACATAGGGTATACAAATGCCACACCTGCGCAAGGTAAAAGCCCCTTTTGGGGACCTCAAAACTCAGCCAGCAGACCCTGCCGGGCATGCTGGGAAAAGAACCTACAGGAGAGGTAGCAAAACATCGTCCTCTAGCGGCGTCTATACTGTTACTGCAGCTAAAAAAAGCTTCCTTGTGTGTTTGATGACCCTATATAATGTTGTATATATGTGACTCTAAAGCTTGGGTTCAATTTTATATCTGCTTACAGTGACTTCAAAAATGGTCAAAAACCTGATAAATAAAAATTTTAAAATCCTTTTCTACGTGAGGTTTTTTTTGTCAAATCTCTTTGAAAGTAAGATTTTATCTAATCTTTAATGAAAGCTCATCAAATTATGATACAGGGAAATGAGGTTGTAAAAAAAGTCATCACACTAAATTGGGGAACCTTTACTGAACAGCAACTCCCGTCAGCCCCAGCAAGCACAGCCATCGGCCAAGGATGGTGGGAGTCGAAGTTCAGCAGGGCCAAAGGTTCCCTGCACTTGTACTTGAGCATGACTGAATGCTGGGAAAGTCAGACAGAATTTATATGGTTGTGTATATGCAGATATATAATAATAATAATAATAATAATAATAATAATAATAATAATAATAATAATTTATTTGTACCCCACCCATCTAGCTGGGTTTCCCAGCCACTCTGGGCGGCTTCCAACAAAGATTTAAAATACATTAAAATGTCACACATGAAAAACTTCCCTGAACAGGGCTGCCTTCAGATGTCTTCTAAATGTCAGGTAGTTGTTTATCTCTCTGACCTCTGATGGGAGGGCGTTCCACAGGCCGGGTGCCACTACTGAGAAAGCCCTCTGCCTGGTTCCCTGTAGCTTTGCTTCTCACAGTGAGGGAACCACCAGAAGGCCAGATATGGCTGTACGTATACATTAGTACCTCGGTTTACGATCTTAATCCGTTCTAGAAGTCTGTTCTTAAACCGAAACCATTCTTAAACTGAGGCATGCTTTCCCTAATGAGGCCTCTCGCCACTGGTGCCCTTCCACTATTCTGCTTCCGTTCTTAGACAGAGGTAAAGTTCGCAAAATGGGACACTACTTCCGGTTTTGCGGAGTTTGTAAACTGAATACTTCGTAAATAGGGCTGTTCTTAAACAGAGGTACCACTGTACTAAATATACCAAGGGACGCGGGAGGCGCTGTGGTCTAAACCACTGAGCCTCTTGGGCTTGCCAATTGGAAGGTCAATGGTTCGAATCCCTGTGACGGGGTGAGCTCCCGTTGCTCTGTCCCAGCTCCTGCCAACCTAGCAGTTCGAAAGCATGCCAATGCAAGTAGATAAATAGGTACCGCTGCGGTGGGAAGGTAAATGGCGTTTCCGTGCGCTCTGGTTTCTGTCACAGTGTTCCGTTGCGCCAGAAGCTGGCCACATGACCTGGAAATAACTGTCCAGGGGTCCTTTACCTTTACCTTTTACATATACCATTAGCAGAGCCAGTGCAGAGGTTAGGGGACAAGACCACCCCCTGCCGATGAGTGGCTTGCCTAGGTGTCTCCCCACGTTGGAAGGTCCCTGTGGTAATTTGACAGGAAAGCTCTTCAAGCATACAAATCAATACCGGTTTGTAAGCACAATGTGCCTGGAGTCCTAAGGGTGCTCACCTAGAAGATACAACCTTTAAGTTCAGTAGGACTTACCGAAGGGAGAGCTTGTTTGGAGTCAGAGCATTAGTGTGACTGATGCCATTCTTATTAACAGAGGTTTTGAATCCCAGTCACTTAGTCAGATGGGGTTCTAGCCCAAGCTGGGGGTTCCAGACAATCCTTCAGATTCTTCTCAAAAGAAACAGGCAAACTTCATTTTTTGCAGAAGGCAAGGCAAGGCAAAGTTAATGTTCTAGGTAGCACCCTGGACAGCTCTGTGTGGTGCTAAGGCTGGAGATTCCTAAGTACAGGCTCAGATGTTGTTTCAGCAACAGACCACCCCAGACCCAGACCTTCAGAGAGCTTCAGCACCATCTGGGTGCTTAGCTCTGCCTTCACTGGAAGAAGCCTCTTCCAATTAATAGACCATTGCCTGCTTCAGCAGCCACTGGTCCCAATCATAGAATTGTAGAGTTGGAAGGGACCACAAGGGTCATCTAGTCTACCATGACTGACCACCTCATCAAGAAGCCCCTAATAAGTTCCAGGGGGACACCATGAATGGATTTCTGAGATGTCACTTCAGTCTCCTTGTGCCTTTCAGGCTTTTATGCAACCCTAAAGCTGCTTTGCATGCAGGAACTTTTCCTGCATGCAAATTGCATTTGCTGGGTTGGGGTGCTCAGTTCTCTGTGCTTCCCCCCCCCATCATCTCCCCTCCCCTCCCAACAAAGTTGATGACTATTCTGTAACAAAAAGAGACACATTATGTTCCATCAAAACAACCCAAAGTCATAAAATATAATTTAATTCCTCGAGGAGGGTGAAGCTGTAAGTGGTAATTATCACAAATGTTCTTCTATTTTTATGCTAACACTCTCTCTTCTCTCTTTCTCTCTCCCCGTAACTAAAATTGCCGCTGCGGCAAAATGCAGCTTTTACCACCAGCTACAAAACCAGCATGGGGGTGGAGGGGGAGGCGTTCCAATGTCCCTGGATCCATGAGATGAGGGTCAGCAGGAACCAAAAACGAGATAAATGTGATAAAGTGATGATGTGGGGGGGGGGAATGGGTCTACATGGAAGGGTTCTCTTTCCTTAGGTCAACAGGATGCCCTCCAGGTGTCATCAGACTCCAACTCCCATTAACCAGAGCCAATGTGTCCATTGATCAAGGATGATGGGACTTTTAGTCCAGTGAGAAATGGAGGACGCCACATTGGCTACCCTTGGTGTCTTTGACCCGCCATTCCTGCCAAATTTGCAACTTCAGCCTCTAATTAGTTCTAAGCAATGTGGTGATTGCCTCACTTAAATGATAATGGGGGGGGAGGAAGGAGAACACCCCTGGATGCTTCTCCTGAGTTCCCTGGATGTTCCTCCGGAGTCCTTCTGGCCATTCCCATGCTCTTAAGCTGACACTCCAGCAATGGGAACCCTTGCTTGTTGCTGGCCTGGGCTAGCGGAATGACCAACTGCAGAAGCCTGTGCAAGATATCAATCATTTTTGACTTCCCACAATGCCCTGCTGTAGCATCACTCTGGGGCAATGCGCAACATTTTTAACGGTGGGCCGGTCACATGCCCTGTAAAAACCAAGGAAAGGGCAATGGGTGGCTGGTCAGGCCCAATTGCACAGTAGCTATGGAACCTTGGCACCTGCAAAGACTCAAAGTCGAGGGCAGCCTTCCCCAACCTGGTGCCCTCTGGAAGTTGCTGAACCACAACTCCCATCAGGGCCAGCCAACATGGCCAATGGTCAGGGATGATGGGAATTGTAGTCCAACAACATCTGAAGGACACCAGGCTAAGAAAAGCGATGTGGAGGCTTGTGTTCACATTAGCATTTTAAAAAACAACACGAGGACGATGTACAGTATCTCTAAAATTCCCTTAAGGCAAATCAGGGGTGTTGTTGTTTAGTCATCTTAGTCATATTTGACTCTCCATGACCCCATGAACCAGAGCATGCCTTGGAAACTCTCGCTTTCTTCTCAAAGCTTCTCCTTTTTTATGTCCATGGAGTTTCCTTTGCAAAATACTGGAGTGGATTGCCAGTTCCTTCTCCAGGTGGATCACATTTAGTCCAACTCTCGGCTATGGCCTGTCCTTCTTGGGTGACCCTGCGTGGCGTAGCTCATAGCTTCTTGGAGTTATTCAAGCCCCTTCGCCACGACAAGTCAGTGATCCATGAAGGGGAAAACAGGGGTAGCCTCTGGTAATCTGAGAACAACAACTGAAGTGTATGATTGTAGAAAGATGTTTACTTTGTGTGTGGCCGAAAGTGCAGACAAAAGAACTGATGGGAAGGAAGTCAAATGACCATGTGGCTGGTATGGTTTGAGAGTGGTAGAGAGAGGCCAATGAACCCTGAAAGCAGTTTTTGGCATCTCCACGGAAGAACCTAAGCAGATTGCGTTGTGCTCTTATGCACTCACAGGCCCCGTTTGGGGCGTGGGGAAGAGGTGGTAGAAGATCGTGCCGCATACTTGCAAATCCTGTCAAAGCAAAGGTGGGGGAGTAATCTCCGCGGATAAGTTTTTCTGCAGTTTCAAAAATCAAGGAAATATTATCTAATAGTACTTAAAACACACACGTGAACGCACATGCAGCACTTGTTGCTATAACAACCGTGCGGCCTTCTCTGTCTCCACTGTGCAAGCTGCATCTCAAAGTCACAGCTTCAGTCAAAGTAAAGGGAAAGTTTTCTTTCCCCTCCTATCTTCAAATGTAACCAGTCTCTCTCCACAGGCAGCCCTTTTTCATTTCCCAGAGGTTTTAGCTCCCTGCTCCCTGCTCCTTCTAAATCAGGGGTCAGCAACCTTTTTCAGCTGTGGGCCGGTCCACTGTCCCTCAGACCATGTGGTGGGCCGGACTATATTTTGGGGGGAAAATGAACGAATTCCTATGCCCCACAAATAACTCAGAGATGCATTTTAAATAAAAGCACACATTCTACTCATGTAAAAACACCAGGCAGGCCCCACAAATAACCCAGAGATGCATTTGAAATAAAAGGACATATTCTACTCATGTAAAAACACACTGATTCCCAGACCATTTGTGGGCTGGATTGAGAAGGCGATTGGGCCGCATCCAGCCCACGGGCCTGAGGTTGCCTACCCCTGTTCTAAATGTCCATATCCACGATTCCCAAATCTATTTCCCCTCCACCTCTGACATTTAGTCTTCCGCCCAGTCTTGTATCTCTCGCTACCTCACGGACATTTCCCTCCAAATGACTCACCGGCGTCTCAGACTGAAAATGGCAGTACCTCAGAAACTCCACCAACCAGGAAGGTGGCTGAGGCCTGGGCCTAGCAAGCGTTGTGTGCAACTAAGCTTAGGCCTCAGAGTCCCTGTCCATTGTTGAGCTTACCCAGGCTATCTGCTTTATGGTGCGGATGTGCCCAGCTTTTGGTTGGTGCCATGCTGCTGCTGCTGCTCCCAAGCTCTTGCATGAAACTAGCCAATGTGCTGAGGACCTTGCTTGCCACTGACTGTGGGACATACTTACTAGAACCAATCCAGCAGTGATGGGAACCGCCATGTTCATGTGTTCCACGCTTGCCCCATTCACATAGAGTTATGGTCTAATCGGCCTTCATCAACCTGGCACTCCTGAGACGTTTGGGGCTGGTGGACGTTATAGTCCAAAACATCTCAAGGATACCTGGTTAGCCAAAGCTGGCCTAATTTTTATAACAACAGGTGAGCTGATCTCTCCCTCCTCACTTTCTAGCACTTTAGTCGGAAGAGAGCCATTGGCTGCAGAGGAAATCATTGGAAGTCAACCAGTTCAAGGTGATGTGGTGTGAGAAGTGGGCAGATTTCAGCTACACGACATACATCTGTGTGTGGGCAACTGATTGTGGAAAAGGAGGGAAAGATACACTCTGCCTTCCCCGTGCTCCCCCCCCTTACTGGACACAACTTGGCGTGCCTGCTCAGGGGCCACTGAAAGGCCAAAAGAGCTGTGAAGGGAACAAAGGGAACAAAGTTAGTCTTGTTCAAGCGGAAACAACAAAGCAGTACTTTAAAGACTAACACATTCATTAAGGCGCAATCTATCCTGGACTAAGTTCACACTTCATCAGATAAAGTGGACTCTAGCCTTTGTGGTTCTTTCTAGGCAGAGAGATGGGCAAAAGGGCAACCCCCCACTGCTTAATTGGCAAAGTACAGGTTTCAGATGCTCCCAGATTCAGCTCCCAGTGCCTCCAGTTCCAAAAGCAGTGGTCAAGAAGCACATTCCCTCAAGGGTGATCTGACAGGGTCCGAATATCAGGACCCAAGGCAGTCAAAACCTCTCCTGCCCCTCGCAAATTATATTATCTTGATCCGTTGTTGTGGGGCCCCTAAAAGGTGTGGGGCCCATAGGCCTCCTCTGCCTATTTTGTAATCCAGCACTGGAGGCAGAGATAAATGTGGCTTAAGCCACACACCCTTCTCATATCTTAAACCCCATTCTCTCTATTTTCTATCACTCCCTCTTATTTCTGCCACTTCCCCCCTTTCTTCATGCCCCATTTCGGCCACAGACCCCTCTCTTTCTTACTTCTGTCACCCACTTCTCTAACCCACCATTCCTCCCCACTCAGCAGACTACCGGGGAAGAGATGGTCATTTTTGCCAGATACCTGAACTGATCACTCGACAGAAGGCTTTGGATATTAAGCCAGGGCCCCATGCAGATGTAAGTCTGCAGGCTGTCTGCCCCTGGTTTCAAAGGAGAAGGCAGAGGAGAATGAGACTAGGAAATAATAATTCTTGAGACACTGGGCTACCCATCACAGTAGGCAGCAGTAGACCAGATGGACCAATGGCCTCCTAAGGTGGCTTCCTATTTTCATGTCACCACCGCTCACCTATTTGGGGAAGGCAGCTGGAGGATGGGCTGGGGCTAAGCTCAGCTACCTGGCTCCTTAATGCACACGGGTGGCGCTGTGGTCTAAACCACTGAGCCTCTTGGGCTTGCTGATCAGAAGGTCAGCAATTCGAATCCATGCAACAGGGTGAGCTCCTGTTGCTCTGTCCCAGCTCCTGCCAACCCAGCAGTTTGAAAGCACACCAGTGCAAGTAGATAAATAGGTACCACTGTGGCGGGAAGGTAAACGGCATTTCCGTGCACTCTGGTTTCTGTCACTGTGTCCTGTTGTGCTAGAAGCAATTTAGTCATGCTGGCCACATGACCTAGAAAGCTGTCTGTGGACAAACGCCGGTTCCCTCGGCCTGAAAGCGAGATGAGCGCCGCAACCCCATGGTCGCCTTTGACTGGACTTAACCGTCCAGGGTCCTTTACCTTTTAATGCACATGCATGACCTACTCAGTTCAAATATGCACACTAAGTGGAAATGCTACTGCTTACCGCACCACCACCACCACCGCCACTGCCCAGACACAAACACACGCACACCAGAATTCCCGGTTTATTTTTAAAAATGCACAAGTAACTAGTCCAAAGCTCAAACTTTTAAACTGAAAACTAAATACTGTCAGCTGACACAGAGGTCGAAAAGCTGTCTGGGCTGGGTTCCCTTTGCCCACCGTCAGCTGCAACCCTAATCTTAGTTCAAAGTTCTGTTCCCCAGGATTACCTGGATCATGTGTAGGGGATACTCACCGTGTAAGCCAGCCCTATAAGAACAGGCAGGGAGCCTCATAGGACTTCAAAACAGCACTCCTTGTTCTGCAAAGAGCCTGGCATTTACGTATATATATGTATATATAAAGAGGCTGCCTTCACGCTTTCAAGCTTCTCTCCAAAGCTGTGAGGATTGTATAACCAGGCAGGTATAATTGGCAGGCTTTCTCTCTCCCGCCTCCAGCTTTTGTACAACACGCGGGCAGAGTCTGCCTCTCCAGAGGGCCCTGGGTGACTCACAGCTCTGTTGTGCCCACCTGCGATGAGCTCTCTGGACCGCAACTGATGGGAAGCTCTTTTGCTCACTATCCTGGGGAAAGGGGAAATCCTCAAAGAGCCGAAGGAAGGGAAAAGAGGCAAAACACAGAAGCATGTGAAAGGATGTTTACTAGTGTGAGTCAACACTGGGCATTTTAAAACCATAAGATTGTGGTGATCTCTGGAACATCTCTAGTGGCCTTTCAGGTGTTGATGGGCCATCACCAGGGCCGGATTTAGATGGAGAGGCCCTAGGCTACTCCACTTTTGAGGCCCCTCCCCACCCCCACCCTCACAACTAGAAGAAAATGGAAGAGTGTTATAAACAAAATTGAGTGAAGCCAAGGATGATGACGGATATTTAAAATTCTGAAATTCACAATTTCTCCTCTACAGGACATAAGATATTATTGTTAAATACCATGGTGATTTTTAAAAAATGCATAAAATTGACACTGAAAAACTTTTGCAATTACTGAACTTTGTAAACCTTTGGTGGCCTCAAACAGAGAAGCAACCCCAGAGATGGAGTTTTCAGAGATTGTTCAAGCCTTGCATTGGCCAGGAAATGGTGTACCTGAGTGGGAATCCATGAAAGACTGCTCTTTGAGGGCTGGTGCAAAGGAAGGAGCTGCCTGCAGGCAAACAGACAAACGAGAACAGCCCAAACATAGGCTGTTGAAAGGACAAACATGATGAGACTGTATCTCACTGGTAGAGAAAGCTCTATAATCCAGAGGAACAATAGCATCATTCAATTCCACTTAAGATATAATAACATTTATTTTAAAAAATGGAAAGTTACTCTTAGTTTATCAAGCGCTTTATTAAACATTATATAGATCCTGAAGCTGAGGCTCCAATACCTTGGCCACCTCATGAGAAGAGAAGACTCCCTGGAAAAGACCCTGATGTTGGGAAAGATGGAGGGCACAAGGAGAAGGGGATGACAGAGGACGAGATGGTTGGACAGTGTTCTCGAAGCTACC
Source organism: Zootoca vivipara (assembly GCF_963506605.1). NCBI lineage: Eukaryota > Metazoa > Chordata > Lepidosauria > Squamata > Lacertidae > Zootoca > Zootoca vivipara. The sequence goes on along the minus strand of NC_083288.1, from coordinate 25,899,507 downwards.
AACATGAGTCTGACCAAACTGCGGGAGGCAGTGGAAGACAGGAGTGCCTGGAGTGCTCTGGTCCATGAGGTCACGAAGAGTCGGACACGACTAAACAACAACAACAACAATACAGCCATGCAGGTAAGAAAAGCCCAACAGTTCCCCCCCCACACACACACACACAGAAATGCAGCTTGGGGAGGGGGGATTTCGAAAGCTAGGCTGGAGGCTGTTTAACGCTTTCCCCCACCCACTGCTTTTCCATGCCAAGTTCCATCATGGCCCAGCTACATATTTACTCACATGTAAGCCCCAAACTACTCTGTGGGGCTTTCTCCCAGCGAAGCACCCATAGCATTGCAGCCTCTGTAACACAAATCATGGGAGAGACTTGTGTTGCCACAAGCCAGATAATTGTCAGGGTACAACTTCCATTATCCCTGAGCATTGGGCATGCTGGTTGGGACTGTTATGTGTTACGAGTCCAGCAACATCTGAACAGCTAAGGTTTCCCATTCGCAGTTTAAACGTTCTTCATTAATGGGAAAGAATGCAGATTTTTCTGGATGCAGTTTTTTAAAATATAAAATATATTCAATTATATAGAAGCCTGAGTCTATACATAGCTCTGATAATAAGGAATGCATTAACTGTTCAGTGTCTCTCACATCTCTCATACTCTCCAGGGGGTCCTGGCAAATCATTGCCTTTCAGGGAAATCTTGGGAGTTGTGTCATTTTCCTCGCGTGCAGTCACACGTGGTAGAACAGCGGCGAGGACATGTTGTCAGACTACCATTCCCATCCTCTTCACTACAGAGTTCTGCAAGGGCATCACAGAGACAAAGGAGAGATAGGGGGCTGCCAGGCAGTGACATCCTCCAGATTGCTTGTAATTAGGGAGGCTGGCTAAGAGCAGATTGGGTTCAGTGGGTCAGTGCCCCTTTTGCCCCAATGGACCCTCCTCCTCTGGGTAGCTGCCACTGGCTGCTTGCTCCTTGGTTTTGCCTGGCAAGAGCAAGCCGATGAGGCAGAGGAGCAGGAGCAGTTGGCAACACCGACAGCATACCCTCCAACATTTCCCCAATGAAAACAGGGACATCCTATTCCATGATGGTGATGGTGATGATTTTATTATTTATACCCCGCCCACCCATCTGGGCGGCTTCTAAAAAATAAAAACATAATGAAACATTACACATTAGAAGACTCCCTTATACAGGGTTGCCTTCAGGTGTCTTCTATAGGCTGTAGAGGTACTTATCTCCTGGGCTTGGGGGGGTCGCATAACCCGCTACTGTCCAATGAAAATAGGGACGTCCTAAGGAAAAGCAGGACATTCTAGGATCAAATCAGAAACCAGGATGGCGTCTGTAAATCCTGGGCTGTCCCTGGACAGCAGGGACACTTGGAGGGTTTGTGACAGTGAGCGAGTAGACTCTCAGAGATAAAGGGGGTGCCTTGTGGGTGTTCTGCCACCCCTCGCAAAACCAGGAGCCAGCACTTTCATTAAATGAGCTGCAGCGATATTTTCCCCATTCTGTCCAGCAGAGCAAGAGGGCAGCTTAATTATAACACGGAGAAGGCCGCAGCCTGGAATCCTCTCTCATTTGCCCACATCCCTCTAAAAATATATAAAGAGAACAGGCAGATTTGCTCCCACACACAAACTTCTTTTTTTTTTTTTTTTGACAACAATCCAGGTATGTAGAAAACAGAGCGGAGCTTCTGGCTGGATGTCTCTGTCAGGGTAAATATTTTTCTTCTTGCTAGAACGGTTGGAAGCCAGCCATGGAGGCAGTTGAGTTGCCTTGAAAATCCCAGAGTTTCAGCTGCTGAGGACTTTCGTCCCTGCTTTCTGAGCCAGGCTAAACGTTTCTGTAATGAATCGTGCCCGCCAAGTTGTGGGATTTTGCTGCCTCTGGGAGATCCCTTGGAAAGGGACAGAGATCTCGGAACCTAGCAGAGTTCTTCTTTTTTTAAAAAAAAACAAACATCACCACGAAACATTAACGAATGGGGGCACTGGGGTGGTAAACTGTTTTACTACAATTCTGATGGGGACTGCCATAAGTTAGAATATTGGTTGCCGGGATAAGCTTGGGCACCCGTGAAATAAATATCTTCTTTCTAATAAGAAGATTCAGTTGGGTTTTGCTCATGCGCAGAGCCTGACTGCCATACCTAGAAGTGGGAAATGATATTCCCCCAGGTTGTTAGATTGGCTTATGGTGAGGCTGTCTTCTCCTGTAATAGTAACTAATAATGTTGACACATTCCCTAACTGTTGATAGGTCCACAGACTCATTTTCTCCTCCTGAAAGTTGACTTCTTCAGAAAGCCTGTCCTGCTCCAACCAGCTTTGTCAGGGATGGCCCATCCTGTTTTGCCACAAAGTGCAGCCCACCCCTCCAATGAAACTTTGCTTGCCTGGGTCGCACAAGATCACACCGGAAGCCGCCATAGCCGTTTCTCCTCACTCCTCTGGTGGCAGAGGAAGGGGGCATGGCAATGGAGGCGCCCCTTGGATTCTGCTGCCTGAGGCAGCTGCCTCAGTCTGCCTCATGGACAGGCCGGCCCTGAGCTTTGTGTTAACCCAGGGATGAGGAACCTGTGGCCTTCTAGATGTTGGTGGACTACAATTCCCATCTTCCATTGCTGTTGGCCATGCTAGCTGGGGCTGATGGGAGATTGAGTCCAGCAACCTCTGGAGGTTCAAAGGCTCCCCATCCCTGCTTGGAAGGGTCAACAGCACCCAAATCCCACCCTCTTGAACCTTGCAGAAAGTGACCAATAATCTTGTCGACACAGATATTGATTGTGGGGGACATCCGGTTTCCTATTCTGTCCCAAGGAGAATTCAAAACAGCCTATACCAAAGTAAGGACATCCGTGACTTAAGTGTGCCCTTTCTGGAGCAGAGCATTCATTTTAAATAGAGCCCTAACTATTTGAAACCGAGGGCATGTTGTGTTTGAAAACCACCCATTTATAATCCTTTTGCTTCCTACTGCAATCACTGGGACTTCAAAGTACTAAACATTGGCTGCATTGTCCCCCTGCCACTGGTAAGCTGTCTGGGGCAGGGTCTCACCTTGGTTGCTTTGCACAAAATAAATGCTAACTAGTAGTAGGAAATGAGATGATAAAACGACTTCTTCAAGCATCAATAAAACCCACAAAGGGAAATGTTCTTACACCTCCATCGCCTTGGGCATTGCTGTTGCCCTGACTTCTCAGGTCCCTTCTGCCAACACCAAGTGTTTTCCCCCCTCCTGTTGGGTCACAACCAATTCCTGGGGCTTATTTTATTCTGTCAGACGCCTCCAGAATAAATACCCAAGGCAAACAAGGAACGATCTGGCTGTTGGGTTAGAAGGGGCCACCCGGATTAAACTGGAGCCTGCTAGCTCACTAAGCTTGGTTGTGGAGGTGGCTTCTGAAGCCAAGGTTTTCCAGTTTGCTCTGCACATCTTGCTTGCTGTAAGTCAATGCCGCAATGTCCAGAGCATCTTGCCCTGGGCAAGCTGTTTTAGAGGGGCACCGCCATTTAATGGAGTTACTTGGCACCAGTAGAGGGCAAGGTGTTGTATCAAAGAATCATAGTGTTGGAAGGGACCCTGAGGATCACCTAGTCCAGAGCTTTACAAACTTTCCACTGTTTAGACATGCATCGTTTCGCGACACAGTAATTCAGTTTTACCAGCAAACCAGAGGTTAAACTAACCACTTTTAATCCCCTGGAGAAGCACGGGGAGCATCCGTGCGACACAGCTACACATTGCAGCCGACACGCTATGTGTCGTGACACACAGTTTGGAAAGCTCTGATTTAGACCAATCCCCTGCAATGCATGAATACGCAGTTGTCCCTTACGGGGATCGAACCTGCAACCTTGGTGTTATTAGCACCACTAACCAACTGAGCTATCCATTGTCACAGGCTGCAGTGCTGTGCACATTTGCTTTAACTTAACGGGTCTCACTTCTGAGCAAACATGTATAGGATTGTGATGACCGCCTCGGTTTCCCAGGAATGTAGAAATGAAAGACAATGGAGGAAAAGGTGGTGACAGAAGATTTTAAAAGACGAAAATGACAGACAGAAAAAGTTGAGCCATGGGTGAGGGCTTTGATTGCAGGCAGGGCTATACGTATTGATTCTGCACTTTCATCACACAGATCTGATGTCGAACACAGAATTCAGTACCCTAACAATCTTAGTGGTTCACCTTTATTCTTCTGTTTATTCTTGCCTTCTGATATAAACTTAGTGACACAAGTAAGGCCCCTCCAGACTCATGTTTTATTATGGGTGTATTCTGCAACAGTGCATTGAGAGTGGGTTTGTTCTGCTTTATTAGTTGTTCTGTGATGCTTCCTCAATGCTACGATGCTGTTGCTGCCTGGAGGGGCTACAGTGGGACCAAAAAAACCCCAACCAAGAACATTTGTGACATGAAAAGTTAGCAGATTTCAGCATGATGTTACAGGATATGCACTGGTTGGAAATGAAGCAGTATAAGCACCCAAAAAAATTGGCAGGCATAAATAGTATTGAAATTAGAATTAGGTTTGCCAGACTCAATAGTGGACAGGACTTCTGTGCCTTTAATTGCCCTGCTCTCTTTTGAGTGTGGAAACCTTAAAGAGAAACCAGCAGACCCTTTGTTTAATTTCCAAGCAAAGGGTCTGCTGGTTTCTCTTTAAGGTTTCCAGATTCAAAAGAGAGCAGGGCAATTAAAGGCACAGAAGTCCTGTCCACTATTGAGTCTGGCAACCCTAAGCAGGATGCTCATGACCTCCCCAATGGCATAAGGTAAAGGTAAAGGGCCCCCTGACCAACAGGTCCAGTCGTGTCCGACTCTGGGGTTGCGGCGCTCATCTCGCTCTATAGGCCGAGGGAGCCGGCGTTTGTCCGCAGACAACTTCCGGGTCATGTGGCCAGCATGACAAAGCTGCTTCTGGCGAACCAGAGCAGCGCACGGAAACACCGTTTACCATAGCTGCCAAGTTTTCCCTTTTCTCGCGAGGAAGCCTATTCAGCATAAGGGAAAATCCCTTTAAAAAAGGGATAACTTGGCAGCTATGCCGTTTACCTTCCCGCCGAAGCGGTCCCTATTTATCTATTTGCACTTTGATGTGCTTTCGAACTGCTAGGTTGGCAGGAGCTGGGACCGAGCAACAGGAGCTCACCCCATTGCAGGGATTCGAACCGCCGACCTTCTGATCAGCAAGCCCTAGACTCTGTGGTTTAACCCACAGCGCCACCTGGGTCCCTAATCCATAATGAGCATAAATACTCATTAAGGACATGGGGAAGGGCCCTCGGTCTGCTGTCAATGTTTTGTCTGCTGTTTTAGGTATGCTGAAAGTAGCCTGGAATCTGGTGTGCTGAAGGACAGTAGAAACAAATGATTTAAATCGTCAAACAAAACAAAAAAAGTTATTGCAGGACATGCCCAGAACCCAGAGAAGAATGTGAGAAGATTTTCTGGTCTCAGCATTCCATATGGACTATACCTTTAAAGCACATTCAAAGTGCATTCTTTTCCTCAAAGAATTCTGGGCCCTGTATTTTACCCCTCATAGAGTTCCAATTCCCAGCAACTGTAACGAACTACAGTGCCCAGAATTCTTTGAGGGATAGAATGTGCTGCAAATGTGCCTTAAAGGTACAGAGTGCACCCAGCCACTAGTGATCAAGCAGAATAAATAAGTAAATGACAGAAGCAGAATAAATGAGTAAATCTCAATGCTGGGAGCCTTCATTCCAAGTATCAGATTACAATTTGTTTTGCATCTATCCTCCCCCACTTGAAAATGGGCAAAGGGCTCAAGCGGATGTTTGAACTGTGGACAGAGACTGTGCAAATGTCCAAGTTTTGTTATGATAGTAGGAGAGGGCTGCGCTCCAGGGAGATATCGTATCACAGTGTTTTTTTAAACCTTTTTCCTGGACGCTTTGAAAATGGGGCTCTTTCGGGGGGGGGGTGTCTCCAGTTCATTTGTCTTGAGGACAAATAAGGGGTTAATTGTTTCTCCCCGTCTAGGATATCCCTTCAGATATTGCTGGACTCCCCTCCCATCAACCCAGTATGTAAGGGATGGTGGGAATTGTAGTCCAACAAAATTTGGAGGGCCACAGGCTCTCCATCCCATCTCTGCATACCCTCCAACATTTCTCTGGTGAAAACAGGGGTGCCCTATTCAATAAGAATAATAACAATACAGTTACCCATCTGATTGGGTTGCCCCAGCCACTCTGGGCGGCTTCCAACACACATACAAACATAATAAAACACTAAACATTTTTTTAAAACTTCCCTATACAGGGCTGCTCTCAGATGGCTCAGGAGTCGGATAGCTCCATACCCTCCAACATTTCTCTGATGAAAATAGGAGCATCCTAAGGAAAAGCGGGACATTCCAGGATCAAATCAGAAACTGGGGTGGCTTCTGTAAAGGGTCTGGCTCTGGCGTTTTAACCCATTCACATGAAACCTGTTGAATCCTGAATCTCCCAGAATTAAGGGCACTATTTTCTCAGCCTTACGTACCCCGCCGGGTTGTTGTGAGAATAAAAAAGAGGATGTCGAGAAGTATGTATGCCACTTTGAACTCCCTAGAGAAAGTATGTCTGCCTCCCCCCCCCCCATGTACCTGATGTCATGTCATACCTGTGACCTCAGGTATGGGGCTGGTGGAAACACGGTTGCCCATGCACAACCAGGAGCCTTAAAGCCTGGTCCTGATGGTGTGTCAGCAAAGGAAAACAGCTTTCGGTTCTACCATCCATTGGCTGGTGGGAGACGGAGTCGAATCCTGCTGGATAAGCTGCTCAGGGGACGCCCTCTCATAGCCAATGCCTGGCATAGCTCTTGCTCCCAGGTGTTCGTAGGCTGCTTGTGGTCACCTATTGGTGAGAGTGAGGTAGGAGCACAAGGAGGTAGTTAAAAGAGCCTATACCCATGACCCCAAAAAAAGTGTACTTAAAATTTGCACATGCTCCTTTATATATATACAGAGGGTGGATTTAGGTCTCTGAGCAAAATACACTGGTGGGTGGGGTCCCTGATATGCTGTTTGCCCTGCAGTTCTACAAGGAAAAGTTCTCTCTCTCTCTCTCCCTCTTTTAAAAACTACAGTAAGTTTGTTTTTAAAGTGGGATGGAGGCAAGGGCAGGAGTATGATCACTGCAAAAGATTATGGACTAGGAACCGCAAGACATAGCTGTCAAGTTCTCCCTTTTTTTAAGGGAAATTCCCTTATGCAGAATAGGCTTCCTCGCGAGAAAAGGGAAAACTTGACAGCTATGCTGCAAGATCAGGGTTCCAATCCCTACTCAGTCAAAAAACCTCATTAGGTGGCTTTGGGCCAATCAGTTCCTCTCCAGCCTAGGCTACCTCACAGGGTTGCTGTAAGAGTAAAATGGGGGAGAAGAACCTTGAGCTCTTGGGGGGGGCTATATAAAACATGGGTTGTGGATGTAAAAATTACCATATTTTTCTGTATATAAGAAAATGTTTTTTGCTTTATTTGTGTGTGTTTTTGTCAAAAGTTGAGTGTCATCTTATACATGGATGGTTAAAAGAACTTTGAGATCAATTCCCCCCCCCAAGGTGAGAAACTTGTTGCCGCCGCCGATCATCTGGATTTTCACTTCTAGAGATACGGCAACCCTAAAGATTTGGGGTTTTTTAAAAAAGAAAAGCATTTTTTAAAAAAAGGGAGTCATCTTATACATGGAAAAATACAGTAATAAATAAAAGGTGCCAGCACTAAAGCACTCTGCACATGTTCAGAGGCACTCTCTTTTTCTTCCTCATTATTTCAAATCTTTCCATTTTAGTATGTCTTGGGGCTGAAGACCTGAACCTAAAGAAAGGGGGAGGCTCTCAGGCTAATGAATCGAAGCCTTGCCAACTTTGGGTGTTTGCTCCCTCCCCCCCCCCCCCGGTCACCTCCAGAGCTCTGTTCATTCACACACACAGCTGAAGGCGGGCAGTTGGCATCTTTTGACTGGCGTCCTTTTAATGGGCACCCAGCCGAGGGCTTGTTAAGAGGCTGAGTCCTCCTGATGCCCACCTGCCTTGGGAGAAGAGGATTAAATAATTCAGATTGCCGCTGGAGAGCAGCCAGCTGCCCCTCCCCTCCCCTCCCCACCTTCTCTCTTCCCTGCCTCCTCCTGCCCTCGCGTCTCTACCTACACAGTTCCCCAACGCAGCAGGAATGAGGTTTGAGCTCAGCTACCCTCAGTTGCCTTTCGCAGAGAGAGAAGTTGGCACCGGGCACCTCTGCTGCTGTTGTTGAGGGGGAGTCCGTCTCTCCAAGGGAGCTGGATCCAGAAGGGGGCTGGCAAGAGATCAAGAGATCCCCATCCCCATCCTTCACAAGAGGGGCAGAGTGAAGCGTAGGGGGTCTTCCTTGGCGTAGGCTGGAAGAAGACACGGGCTCTGCTACAATGGACCCCAAGGAGAGGAAGAAGATCCAGTTCTCTGTGCCTGCTCCCCCTAGCCAGCTGGACCCCAGAGCGGTGGAAATGGTAAGGGGGACAAGGGTTAGGGTCAGGGTGGCAGCAGAGGCGGCTTGGGACTTAGGGATCAAGTTGCTGGGAAGTGTGAGCTGGCACTGATTTGCCGGAGTCTCTCGCATGCAATCTTTCAGCTTGCAATGCAAATAAGCACATCCAATGTGCTTCATGTTCTAACACACACACACACACACACAGAGAGAGAGAGAGAGAGAGAGAGAGAGAGAGAGAGAGAGAGAGAGAGAGAGAGAGAGAGAGAGAGAGAGAGAGAGGAAACACAGGAACTTCGGTCTTAAAAATATATATCACAGGGAAGGAAGACTTGCTGAAATCTGTGGGACTTATTTCCGAGTCCTCAGGTTAAGCGCGTCTATGAAATGCCCTTTGTACGATGCATATTTTTTTGTATTGAAAGTGTGTGGCTCCCACTCTTTTATGCTGTGGGCATTTTAGTGCTCCCCTTTTTAAAGGCGTTAAGAGTTTTCTTGTAATTTGCATCATTGCAGTTTTAACTTTTTGTAAGCCTTCTCAGAAACCTGTTGCAGAGTGGGGTGTATGATGAACCAGCTACGTAAGAGAATTTTGTATTTGAAGCATTTTGTATTTACGTGGGGATTTAAGTGACTTGCGTGTAAGTAACACCTGTGAATGCAAGACCAAAATGAACTAATGAACCCAACCAGGAAAATACAGTTAATGCATTTGAAATGCACTTTATTTCCTTCTTCCACAGGTGCACATACACGCCCAGATGTGCCCTGTTCGCTCTTCTTGCACAACCACCCCTGAATCCAAGCTTATTTATAAAAAGTAGGCACTTTTTTCCACGATGGACATTTAAGTATAAATTCCAGCATACCCCACATTCAGTGTGCGTCCAAACTTTCTTTTCATGCTTTTATTTTTACCCCAATGAGCAAATTCTCACATTGGATGCAAATCCCGGCTTTTCACGCTTGCCTTTGCGCTTTCTGCAATTTCACACTTAAACCATGCAATCACACAGACTCACACAAGGCGAAGAAATCAACACTTTGAAAATTGTAACTTTTGTCCAGTTTTTTTTTTTTTACAACCATGGTTTCTGGTCCTTATGGCTTTGGAAACATCTCAGTGGAAGTGTGAGGACAAGTCCTGGTGGAATCTCTGAAATCAGAAACAGGGCTCTTAAAAACAGGATCTCCAGAGATCAGGGGGTGGAGCTTCTGCTCTACTTTTTGCTCCTCCCGGTGACCAACAGAGGAGAATGTGTGATACAAAATAAGCAAATACAGTATATGTGTTTTTGCAGATGCCCACTTTTTCCGAATTTGAGTTACCTAGATGCAGATTTCTCTCTCTTTCTCATTAGTTAATTCCACGTGACCACATACTGTAGTATACGTCATGGGTAGGCAAACTAGGGGCCGGATGCGACCCATTCACCTTCTCAATCCGGCCCGTGGACGGTCCGGGAATCAGTGTGTTTTTACATGAGTAGAATGGGTGCTTTTCTTTAAAATGCACCTCTGGGTTATTTGTGGGGCATAGAAATTTGTTCATTCCCTCCCCCCAAAAATATAGTCCAGCTCCCCACAAGGTCTGAGGGACAGTGGACCGGCCCCCTGCTGAAAAAGTTTGCTGACCCCTGGTATACATAGCCTCTGGCCAGAAGTTTTCTGTGAGTGCCGTTGAGCAAATAAGTCACTGGCTTGCGCAAACTGTTCACCATCTGTAAAATGCAAATACTTACAGCCTATCTCTTGGGTTTGTGTATGTAAGGATATGCACACCCACATCCACACATGCATAACCATCATGTAATTTGCACACTAAAAGTGCCACAGAAATTACTGTAATTTCTAGGGCCATGATCTAGTAAGAAAGATGCACTTTCGAGTGTAAGAGTTAAGCACATGTTTAAACTTTTTCTCATGGAAACCAGTGGAACTTAACTGTATCAGTGTTGATGCTATCGACTGCACAGCATTGATGAATTGCATTTATAAACCACCTTTTTGCTCCACAACAACCTTGTGAGGTAGGTTAGTCTGAAAGGCAGTGAATCTGCCATTCTCTTACACACAGAGAGCATGGGCTGGCTAGAACAGGGGAAGAATAACAGAACCACAGCCTTGTAGAGTTGGAAGGGACACCATGGGGCATCTAGTCCGACCCCCTGCAATGCCCAGTGTGGGGCTCGAACCTACGACCCTGAGATTAAGACTCTCATGCTCTGCTGACTGAGCTATCTCAAGAGACTGTTAAATCCCAAATTCCAGAGGGGTACTCATAGCAACCAAAGCAAAGGAGAATCTTTTGGACCTTTGAAGACTAACCAATACATGGCAGCTGGCGTAAGCAGGGAATGGATTATAGAAAAGATCTTGTCAGATGCACAAAGCTGTCAGTTATATATGCATGCTCATGCATCCATGAGTGCAGCTGCACAAAATTGTAAATATGAAATGCTTCTTCTAGTGCAGTGATGGGCAACCTTTTGAGCTTGGTGTGTCAAAATTCGCCAAAAAACCGAGCATAACTCGGGTGGTGTGTCACTTCGAGAAAAAAAACACAATTTCACGATATTTATAGTTTAAATAACAAAAATGTATAATTGTAATATATAACTGTATTTAATAAACAAAAAACTAATTATTTAACCAAACCAAACCAAAAACCCCTTATTTATCACAAAGGGCCCAGAGTTGTTGAGCTTTTTTGGGGGAGCTGCTGACCAAAGTTTTGGAGGTTTTTTGGGGGTGTGTGCAAAAGTTGCTTTGCTTTTGGGGGGGGGATGCCCCAAAGCTGCTGCACTTTTGGGGGGGAGGGAAGAGAACAGAAATAAATGACGAATAATACCTTCGCTGGAACTAACACGCAGCACCGACATAGTTTGCCAAAGTGCCAAAAAATCCAGCACAGAACGGGTTAAAAAACTAACGCTGTTACACCCAATCATAGTCTGCCAAAGCGCCAGAAAAAAACAGCACAGGAAGGGTTAAAAAACCAACCTCTGGCTACCAGCAACAACAACAAAAAAAGGATCCGGGTTTTAACAGCGGAGACAAGCTCCAGCGGAGACAAGCTGTAGGAGGAGCGGGAGAACAAATGGGGGGGAAACAACAACAACAGCACGAATGGGCCGATGGGGCACGTGCCATAGGTTCGCCATCACTGTTGTAGTGGGAGCAGCTTAAAGGTTAACACCACCTGTGCTGCTTTAAAGGGTCTAGCCTTCTCCAATAACCTCTTACTACAGTGGAGGTAAAGGTTAAGGGCCCCTGGACATTTAAGTCCAATCAAAGGCAACTATGGAGTTTCAGTGCTCATTTCGCTTTCAGGCCGAGGGGTCTAAACCACTGAGCCTCTTGGGCTTGCCGATCAGAAGGTTGGCAGTTCGAATCTGCACAACGGGGCGAGCTCCTGTGCTCTGTCCCCAGCTCTTGCCAACCTAGCAGTTTGAAAGCATACCAGTGCAAATAGATAAATAGGTACTGCTGTGGCGGGAAGGTAAACAGTGTTTCCATGTGCTCCGGTTTCCATCACGGTGTTCCGTTGCGCCAGAAGCAATTTAGTCATGCTGGCCAGATGACCTGGAAAGCTGTCTGTGGACAAACACCGGCTCCCTCGGCCTGAAAGCAAGATGAGCACCACAACCCCATAGTAGCCTTTGACTGAACTTAATCATCCAGGGGTCCTTTACCTTTACTGCAGTGGAGAAGTGAGCCTTCGGTCTTCTTGAGCCTTTGCTCTCATTATGCTATTGGGGCGGTCACACGCAACCCAGCTGCCTGCTCCTGGAAAGCCTTTTGGAGTTGGTCACATACTTCCTGTCCAATCGGTGCACATCCTGTAACTCCCTGATGAAATTCCATAACTTTTCATACTACGGATGTCCTGGTTTATTTCTGTCTTGCTTTTGTTACGCTATAGCCCCTCCGGACAGCAACAACACTGGGGGGGGGAGAATCGTGGAACTAATGAAAGCAGAATAAATCCACCCCCTACCATGCACTATGATCGTGTCAAAAACATGTTGCAGAATACTGTACAATAAAACGGAGGTAACCCTGAAAAGTGATGGGGTTTCAGCAAGAAGTTTCCAAACAGGCACTGGCGGAAAATGAAGTAGTGTGAGCACCCAAAACCTTTGCAGCTACAGGCAAGATTAGCAGGGTAGCATATTATTATTATTATATGGCTGCCCCAACATCATCACAAGCACAAATAATGAAGAATGCACAGGGAGGGGAAAGGATGCCTGAGGGGGGGGGGCTTAAAATTAAAATCCTTCCAACTCTTCTCCACCCCAATGCTTTCTTGTGATGCTGCTCAGTAATATATTAGATTATGAAGAGCTGAGTTGGCTGCTTTTTTCCTCATTTGCATCTGATGTGTCTTTATTTCCTCCCCTCTGGGCAGCCAATGGAGACCAGCAGGGACCCAGTCATGTTCTCTGGCATGCCAGCCAATTCAGCTGCCTCCTCCCAAGATGCAGGCATGGGCTCTCTTCCCAAGCCGCTTACGTAGCTGAGGGAGGCATCCCTGAAATCCAAGCACCTCCGGCAATTACCCTGGGCTGTGTTCAAACAGCACTTTATTCCAGTTTCCTTACCTGATCTTTTTTTCTTTCTTTTTTTGCATTTTACGTCCTCTTTCACATAAAGTAAAGGCCACTTCTGGCCGTCTAGCAGAATCTAGTTGACATTTAGCACTCATCTCCCTGTTAATTGCTTCCAGAAAGTTTTCTTTGTCCGCAACCCCGTTAACCTGGAAAATTGCAGTACGAAATGGGGTGGGGGTGGGGGTTCTGTCATAGAGGTCCTCCGTGCTGTTTCCATGTGTGAATCCTGGGGGGGAACAAAAGTGCACATGCACATGAAGGGTGGGGGTGCGTGGCAACGACATGTTCGATGACGTCCGCTGTTGAGTCATACCACGCCCACCGGTGGGAATGAAGTTTAGAGCGACATGGTGGTGTATCGGTCAAAAAGCCACAGTTTCGTAATGCAGCAGGTCGATGCAATGTGAAACGAATGTTACGGACGGGGACAGAAGTGCTGGCATTTCAGCTGGGAGACAAGGGCATCCTCTATAGCTCAGTTGGTAGAGCATGAGAATAGTAATCTTAGGGTTGTGGGTTCGAGCCCCATATTGGACAAAAGATTCCTGCATTGCAGAGGGCTGGACTAGACGACCCTCGAGGTCCCTTCCAATTGTACAATGCTATGATTCCCCATGTCTGAATGCACCCTAATTTGCCTCTACGGAAGGAACAGGAGAGGCAAGCCAAAAGCAGTACCTTAAACTGTGCCCACAAGGAGGACAGGGCATGGGTGAAACTGGTGGGCCCAGTGCTCATTCCCAAATCCAGCATTGGGGCCCAAGTTGCAGCTCCCAAACATTCTCAAAGGTTTGTCTCATGGAGAAGACCTTGGGGTAGTTGGCTTGTGAATTTGTACAGGCAAAATGGGCAGGAGTGGCGTGTTCTCAGAACCTCACCCTAAAAAAAATAAAAATGAACGCATTGCCCACCTTTTTCACTCTCATATTCCTCTGCAAAACTAACAAATCCTCCATATGATTTCCGTTCCAGATTCGCCGACGAAGACCAACTCCAGCCTTGCTGTTCCAGCTGTCAGAAACATCATCCCCTGGTGAGTCTTCATTCTTCTTATCAGGCCAGGATGGGGGAAGGAGAAGAGGACAGATGGCTTGGACTAGACAGGCCTTTGGCTTTCCTTATATCCTTACGTCCACAGTGGCAGCATTTGAATATGTATGAACATTCAGAAGTGGTTTATATCAAGTCAGAATGTTGGCCCATCTAGACCAAACATCCCCAAACTTTGGCCCTCCAGATGTTTTGGACTGCAATTCCCATCTTCCCTGACCACTGGTCCTGTTAGCTAGGGATCATGGGAGTTGTAGGCCAAAACATCTGGAGGGCCACAGTTTGGGGATGCCTGGTCTAGACCAAGAGTGAGGAACCTATGGCTCTTCAGGAGTCACTGGACTACAATCCCATCATCCCTGACCATTGGCCATGCATGCTAGGGCTGATGGGAGTTGTAGTTCAGCAACATCTGGTGTACAACGTTCCCTGTTCCTGATTTAGATCTTTCAGCTGGAGATAGCAGGGGTACAGGCAGGGTTAGGCAGGAAAACAGATAACAGACTGTATGGCAAAGAGCTTCTTTTGCAAAAAAAAAAAAAAAAAAATCGAAACACCGTTTTCTTGAGAACAAAAATGGGTTTTTTAAAAATCTTTTTGGGATAAGCTAAACAACTTTCCTTCTGATTCCTGTTCTCCATTTATAAGATCACTGCATGTGTATTATAAGATGCATACCGAACATTGCAAAATTGTTCAGATGTCTGTAAACCCCAGTAACCCAAGTCTGTTCTGGAGCTGTTATATTTGACTGGCTTGGTTTTACAACTTTTTTTTTATTTGTACAAATGATGTCAGCCGGAGAACTCTGGTTACAGAGCAACTCAGAAATACAACGCTATAAATAAGCAATCCCTTACCCTGCCCACCCCCCAAAAGGTTGGCTGGTAAAATCTCCAAACTGCAGATAAACAGAAGTTAGAAGCTGAGAATTTTGTGGTTTAGGGATATAGGCAAATGCCTTGTATCAAGCCAGGTGATTGGTCTGCTTTACTGAATAAAGTCTGCGTCAGCCTTCGCCAATTTGGTGCCCTCTAGGTTGGCGAAAACTGGTAGGTGCTTACTGGCAACTTCTCAGACAGGGATCCTTCCCAGCCCTACGTGGAGATGCCAGGGTTTGAACCCCTCAGCTGTGACCCTTCCCCACCTAGTGCGTTTGTGGCTGGGGTAAGACCCAGCCTGGAGTCTGACCAGTTCACAGTCTTAGCTGCTACAATACATTAAAGGTAAAGGTAAAGGGACCCCTGACTGTTAAGTCCAGTCACGGACGACTCTGGGGTTGCGGCACTCCTCTTGTTCTATGGGCCGAGGGAGCTGGCGTTTGTCCGCAGACAGCTTCCGGGTCATGTGGCCAGCATGATGAAGCCGCTTCTGGCGAACCAGAGCAGTGCACGAAAATGCCGTTTACCTTCCTGCCGGAGTGGTACCTATTTATCTACTTGCACTTTGACGTGCTTTCGAACTGCTAGGTTGGCAGGAGCTGGGACCGAGCAATGGGAGCTCACCCTGTCGCGGGGATTCGAACCGCCGACCTTCTGATCGGCAAGCCCTAGGCTGAGTGGTTTAACCCACAGCGCCACCCGCGTCCTGCTACAGTACATTACCTGCTTAAAAGTAAGCAATATACTGCATAAACACACGCTAAACAACTTAAAGATTCGGAAATCTTTTGTAAGGAAAATGCAAACTAAGAACCAAGGAAGGGAAATACCGTCATCGTCATCCCCCGCCCCAACATGGAAAGCAGAGGCAATTGCCCACTGCCCCCCCTCCTCCCCATAATAGGCTTTGCTTGTCAAACTGCATTGCAGGAAAGCTCATCGCTGGAGTTTCTTTCTGTGCTCAAGGTTCCATCCAAGCAGCTGGAAAATAAGACTATGTTCCTCGGTATCTCTTGCTAGAGGTGAACAGCCTTCCAGCCCTTGGTAGCTGCTTCTCTGGACAACAGCCTTCCTTGTTGTACAGGGACAGGCAGGGCGTGAAGGACAGAATCTACCTATTCCACGGGCTGATTCCCTCCCAAGGAACATTCCACAACACATCCTCCAGCTATGTTTATGTGGCCAGGAAACTTTCACAGCCGGAACAGTGGGTGAGCAGTGTTGTTACTTAACTGCAGCTGGAATTTGCCAGTGGTTGGCTCCATTCCGGATCTCAGAGTTTGGCCCAGCGAGTTTCTCACAGCGCACATTGGGGTGTCTTAACACACAACAGCTTAATTTCTGAAATGAGACCTAGCATGCTTCCAGAATGGAAGGCTCTATATCACACATAGTGTTTATGAGTGTGTGACTGGCGTATCTTTTGCAAGACCTCTGTATTATTATTATTATTATTATTATTATTATTATTATTATTATTATTATTATTATTATTAGATACATGCACTGTGCAGAGGTCCTGAGCAAACACTTCCTCTGAGCTGCCTTGTTGAAATTCAGATGTGCCTTTAGTAAGCAGCAATAAGCGGAAATAGACACACTTAAGAATCGAAGAAGAGTGTGCTGGATCAGGCAAAGCATCCCGTTCTCACAGTGGCCATCCTATGGGAAACCTGCAGGCAGGATTTGAGCAAAAGTGCACTCTCCCCTCCTGTGGTTTCCAGCAGATGGTATTCAGAAGCATTGCTGCCTCCAACTGGGGAAGGCAGAGCATAGATAATAGATCATGGTCGGTAGTCATCAATAGCCCTTTCCTCCATGAATTTGGATGAAAGGGACGCGGGTGGCGCTGTGGGTTAAACCACTGAGCCTAGGGCTTGCCGATCAGAAGGTCGGCGGTTCGAATCCCCATGACGGGATGAGCTCCCATTGCTCAGTCCCTGCTCCTGCCAACCTAGCAGTTCGAAAGCACGTCAAAGTGCAAGTAGATAAATAGGTACCGCTACAGCGGGAAGGTAAACGGCGTTTCCGTGTGCTGCACTGGTTCGCCAGAAGCAGCTTTGTCAT
The DNA here is from genome assembly GCF_963506605.1 of Zootoca vivipara. Classification (NCBI taxonomy): domain Eukaryota; kingdom Metazoa; phylum Chordata; class Lepidosauria; order Squamata; family Lacertidae; genus Zootoca; species Zootoca vivipara. The sequence continues at coordinate 25,882,390 of NC_083288.1, read as the reverse complement.
GCTGGCAACATGATCTGGAAGCTGTACGCCGGCTCCCTCGGCCAATAACGCGAGATGAGTGCCGCAACCCCAGAGTCGGTCACGACTGGACCTAATAGTCAGGAGTCCCTTCACCTTTTACCATGAATTTGTCCTCTTTTAAAGCCATTCAGGTTTCTGGCCATCCCTGCCTCCTGTGGGAGCAAGATCCGTAGCTGAACTATGCACTGCATGAAGAAGGACTTTCTTTTATCTGTCCTGAATCTTCCAGCATTCAGCCCACCCACAGAAACGTCACATAACAAACAGCCCACCACAAAAAAATAAAATCCATTTGTGATTGTGAACATACACAACAGGTACGGTAATTTTTTTACTGATCGGAAATCCAGGTGGATCCACTGAAAGGCAGACCCATTGGTGGTAGCAATAGGTCCACGATGCAAAATCATCTGAGCAGTTCTGCAACAAACTTCCATCAGGAAGCACTCCTAGCCATGTTCATGCAGAGGTGACCAAGGTGGTCCATGTGGGTGGAGATGTGCCCACAAAGACCTTCAGTGCGATCTACGCAGTACCACCCACCTCTTAAATTAGACTTGAAAGAAGCGACTGTTGTAACCAGTAAAATAGGTGTGCTTGGTCCCTGGGTGTGGGTGGTTACCTACATTTTTTACCATGCTAGGCGACCCCTTGCTAATGCATTCCCATAAGCCATTGCTTTCACTCTGGAAGATCTAAACTCCAGGTGGCTACACACTGGTGATGGAAAGGAGCACGTGAGATGCAGGGTGCTGCCTTGTACCAACTCAAGCCACGGGTCTATCCAACTCAGTGTCACCTGCTCTACCCAAGCAGTGGCCCTCTGGGATTTCAGGCAAGAGTATTTTCCAGCCCTGTCAGAAGATACCTGGGCCTGAGCCGTTATGTAAACAATGAATGTGCTCCACCCCCGATCTGTGGCCCAATGTACAGAAATGTGTTCTGTGTTGCTCAGGCACATTACGCAAGGTTTCAATCTTTTGGGATCATGCACACATTTAATTGAAGAGGCTCTTCTTCACACAGAAGATCTGGGCAGCTCACAACCAAGTCACAAACAGTATTTTTTTAAAAAATGAAGATAATTTTCAGAAAACAAGATACACAGAGAGAGCATTGTTTATCCCTGGCAGTTGAACATTTTTTCCAAGCCAAAATGTCTGGCAGAGGCCCAGGATGAAACCTGGGTTTTGGCTAACCACTGGAGGGTGAGTTCCAGAGTTCCATCTTTCTGAGTCCTCTCCTTGTTCTAAACTCCATGCTCAGCTGATCTAAAAACAGGGTTGGGAACTTTGTAGCCCTCGAGATGTTTGCTGGACTACAACTCCCATCTTCCATTGCAATTGGCCTTGTAAGCTGGGGTTGTTGGGAGTTGGAGTCCAGCAACAGCTGGGCAGCCAGAGGCTCTCCACCAAAAACATGGTGGAGGGCAGAGTGCCCAGATGCATTTTTAAGGAGCTAAGGAGAAGAGGGCATTTCAACAGCCAGGCTTGGTAGCCCTGGCACTGTTCCTCTTGGAAATGAAGCTCTACCCCTATCATAGCTGTCAAGTCTCCCGTTTTTCACGGGAAATCCCCGTATTTAAATCCGTTTCCCGCTGTTATCCCGAATGGCAAAATATCCCGTAATTCCCCCGGATTTATAAGGAAGCAGCTCCTGCCGGCTGAAAATTGCCTCTGCGCATGCCCGGGCATGCGCAGAAGCGATTTCTGGTGCCCAGACATGTGGGCACTGGCAGCCCGGCACCGGAAGTCGCTTCTGCGCATGTCTGGACATGCGCAGAAGCGACTTCCTGTGCCGCTCTGCCCATGTCTGGGCACTGGAAATCGGGCAGAGACGGCGCCAGAAGTCGCTTCTGCACATGTCTGCACATGCGCAGAAGCGACTTCCGGTGCCGCGCCGCTACTGATCCCTTATTTTCCAATCCAGAAGTTGACAGCTATGACCCCTATCCCCATACCTTCCAACATTTCTCCAGTGAAAATGGGGACTTCCTATTAGATAATAATAATTTTACTATTTATACCCCACCCATCTGACTGAGTTGCCCCAGCCCCTCAGGGTGGCTTCCAACACATATAAAAACATAATAAAACATTAAACATTAAAAAAAAACTTCCCTGTACAGGGCTGCCTTCAGATATCTTCTAAAGGTTGTATGGTCACTTATCTCCTGGGCTCCAGGGTTGCATAACTCCATACCCTCTGACATTTCTCTGATGAAAATAGAGACGTCCTAAGGAAAAGCGGGACATTCCAGGATCAAATCAGAAATTGGGATGGCTTCTGAAAATCCGGGACTGTCCCTGGAAAATAGGAACAATTTGGAGGGGGGGTCTGTGTTCCCAGTTGCTGACATGGGCCTGATTTTGAAGAAAGGCCCGTGCGTTGGATTGCGAGAGGAGTGGCTTCCCACGAAAACGGCACAGTTACAAAAGACTTTTGGCTTGCACTGACTTATGCCCACCAACAGCTGCATTCATCAGTGGACCCCATGAAGCTTCAACAGGGAGGCAGCTGCTCCCACGCTAGGCATAATGGATTTAACCAGGTTATTACTGCTGAATAGGAGGTGAAACATCCCAGCCTGGTTCATAAACCCAAGCAGCTGAGCAGGTACTCTCTGAACACAACTGCAGGCAATTCCACGCAGCAAAGCTATTTGCGTAAGCGGCTCACTGTGCTGTTTGGGGTGGTTTAAAAACATGCTGATGAGCTCCCATGGTTTGCAGAGGCACTGTTGAAATCAACCCAATGCGGGGAGCCAGTCACACAAATAGATTGCTGTGCCAAGCTGCCTCCGCACAGTCAAGTTGCCAAGTGGTCACCTGCCTGGTTCCTTGAATGCATGAGTTAGACGCCCTGCGCCACCAGCACAACTTTGCCATGAGACGCCTATGAGCGTGAATCAAGTCCTTTGCACCTCTCCTGGAGCAGGCCTCCCCAACCTGGTGCAAATCCCAGCAGCCACCGCCAATGGTCAGGAATAATGGAAGGTGTCCTCCACAACATCTAGAGGATGCCACATTGGGTATTTCTGTCTCAGGTTGCGGAAATTCAGATTGCAATTCTACGCTTCTCTGTTGTTTGTTTTTACTGACACTGCTCTCTTTTCTTGTTTCTTTCTTTCTTCACCTGCTCGCTGCAGAAGACGAAGCTACTCCATACCAGGTCAGTATCACCAGTTATACGTAGGAGAAGAAGGCATGCAAAGGAAAGGAGCAGTTGGGTGAAAGAGGACACAAGGGCATATCTGGTTTAATAGTACAGTGGTACCTCGACATCCGAATGACTCGACTTCCAAAGGTTTCGACTTACAAAGTCGGCAAACCCGGAAGTCTTTTCGCCGCGTGCACATTCTGCACCTGCGCAGAAGCGCATGTGCAGAACGGGCGCTTCAACAACCGAAGGATTCGACGTACGAAGAGCACCGTGGAACGGACTGCCTTCGTAAGTCGAGGTACCACTGTAATTCCTTGTCCCCAGAGATTCCTGGAGACATTGGGTTGCCTGTCATGCTTATATCTCAGCTGTCTTCCATCCTGATGGAACGCCAAGTGGCAGAGGCAGGATTCCTAGGTGCAGTGGTGTGTGGCGAAATTTTTCGTAAGGGGAGCAGTTAGGGCCAGAAGCGCCGGCTTGCAACTGCAGTGCAAGGGCAACATTGTGCATGCATGAATATAGCGCCTCCCTCCCTAAACAGGGCAGAAGATTCCTGGGCTTTGGGAAGGAGGCGCCAGGCCTCTGAGAGGATGCCAGAGCTCTGCTGCCTCCTTCCCAAAGTTGGGAAGGTAGCAGGAGGGCTCTTGGACCACATCAGAGAGAGAGAAGCAAGTAGCATGTCCCCATTATTCTTTTTTAATTGGTATACTTACTCAGGGCCGGATTTAGGTTTGATGAGGCCCTAAGCTACTGAAGGTCAGGGCCGGCCCTAAGGCAAGTCTGGGTGGCGCTGCGCCCGCCAGACAGCCGCACGCTTAGAAACGGGGGGGGGGCGCCAGAGGGATAGTTCGCACCACGGCACCAGGGCGCCAGATATGCTTAAGACAGCCCTGCTGAAGGTAATGGGGCCCTTTATACGTCCAGCTGTCCTTTGTCAACAACAAATTGTCTCTGTTTTTTGTGTTGAATATATGCTATATGGTGATTTATGGACCTAATAGGTATCTAAAGCCATTTGCACATGTTGCCATGCAACCAGTCCATGCAGAATGTAGGTACCCTATAGGAGCAAACCAGTGATAATTTAGAGAGCAGGCTAGCAGGCAGGGCCCATTACTTACATCATAGGAGCCTACACAACACAAAACACTGTTGCTGTATGTAGGTTTTATTTTATTTGTTTTTTATCTTGTATTTTGGAAATATACATCCAGGTGTTTTTTCCCTTTAAAATTTTTTGGGGGGGGGCAAGAGAGTGGGGCTCTAAGCTATAGCTTGTTTAGCTTATACTGTATGTAAATCCAGCACTGCTCTTACTCAGCATTGCTTGGGAAGTCTAAGAAACCAAAAATCAGTGCTGTGCAAAAGCTTCAGCCCTCCATCTTAATTTAAAATGGCATCCCATCGTATCCAAACATGGACAAGAACCTGCTTCTTGACCTCAGGAACCATCATGAAGACTTTGGTTCGGATATCTCAAGAGGTGTCCACTGCATAAAGAACAGACAGCATTCCAAAATACACAGTAAATTTCACAGTAATGGCCATAGCTGCCAAGTACCCTGTATTTCCCGGGAAACCCCTGCTTTTCCTTACCGTTTCCCGGAGGTCTCCCATTTCAGGTCCTCTCCCGTTAATCTCCCTTATTTTGGTTCCTGTCGGCAGCCATTTTTCTGGTGCCGCTTTGCCCATCTATGGGCACCAGAAAATGGCCGGCGCCAGAAGTCGTGTCTACACATGTCCGGAAGTGCGTAGACGCAACTTCCGGTGTCGCTTTGCCCATCTATGGGCACCGAAAATGGCCGGCGCTGACACCGGAAGTTGTGTCTACGCACTTCCGGACATGCATAGAGGTGACTTCCAGCGCCAGCGCCGGCCATTTTCGGTGCCCATAGATGGACAAAGCGACACCGGGAATTGTGTCTACGCAACGTCCGGTGTCGCGCGGCTGCCGATCCCGGATTTCTTCGCGAGAGACTTGGCAGGTATGGTAATGGCATGCCAGCTTTTTTTCAGGGAAGCTTGTCACCCATCATTCATTTCATTGGCTACATAACAATAGGATTCTGAGGTGCCCCAATTTTCTCCAGAACACATTCTGAAAAGGATTGCTGCATTATATTCTGGAGGAGTACGGTATGTTATACGCCGCCCAAAACGGTGTGCATTTTCACTCTGCACACGTGTGTTTGTGTGTGTGTGCCTGCCAAGGAAGGAGGCTGCTTCTGAATAAGTGCAGGGTGCTTACTACCCCTCAGTGCTGTTGAGTAAGCACAGCCAGCCTCCCCCTCCAAGTATCTATGGGTGTGAGGAGGCAGAATTCCTGAATATGGAGGAGTGGTTGACTTCCTTACCGCTTCTCTGAACAAAGGCTTAGAACATTTTAAGGTGATCTGTTTAACGTGGAAATCAAAACTCCGGCTTTTATGCAATCAGTGGGGAAATGGTTCTGCTTGAGGAATATTGCATTTTCGCAGCGTTCAAGTTCTGCTTGCATGAGTGTCAGAGACAACACATGAGAGCCAGTGTGGTGTAGTGGTTAAGAGCGGTTGACTCGTAATCTGGGGAACCAGGTTCCCGTCTCCGCTCCTCCACATGCAGCTGCTGGGTGACCTTGGGCTAGTCACACTTCTCTGAAGTCTCTCAGCCTCACTCACCTCACAGAGTGTTTGTTGTGGGGGAGGAAGGGAAAAGGAGATTGTTAGCCGCTTTGAGACTCCTTAGGGTAGTGATAAAGCGGGATATCAAAACCAAACTCTTCTTCTTCTTCTTCTTAAATGGGGGGTGGGGGTGGGAATTGTTGGTTCAAGGTGAATAATTCTCAAAATAGGGGGAGGTTGAGGTTTTGTTTATTTGCTAATTAGTGGATCAGTGTGTTTATTTGTTTATCATTTGAGTATTGCTAATATTGCTCACTACTATTTATGTGACTTGTTCCCCCCCCCACAGATGTTATATGAAAAAGTAATGTATGATATAACACACACACCCCTTTCCCCTATAGTATTGTGTATTTTTCTTTGCTGTAAATCACTTTGAGACTTTCAGGTGACATGCGACTAATAAGTAATAATAATAATAATAATAATAATAATAATAATGGTGAGCAACTCAGGGTTTATCCGTGCCTCTGCTTGCCCCGCTGCTCCTCCACCCCCCAGGGAAACCTACTCTTTGGCAATAATCCAAACAAATGGCAATTGGGTTCTTTGCAGACTGCTGTTTGTTCCGATTTAGCTCTAAAGAGTGAGGGAAAGCCTGGAAAGCATGGGACAAGCAGAAAAACACTTGGACCCATGCTTTCTAGGCCCAGGACAAACAGGAGACAGGAGTGTGGATGAGCCTTTAGCTTCCCGTGCTGTGCTGAATAGCAGCCCTTACTTGCAAAGAGGAAACTCACAGGAGAGCTGGAATGAATTAACCCAGGAATTCTCAAACTTTGTGCCAGTGCATGCTAGTAAATTATTGTGGCGAGGTCAAGTAAATACGTAACAGAACCCAAAATACTTGATGAGGGGTGCCAGCTCAAATAAAATAATCACAAGACACAACCTGGGGGTGGCAGGCCCCCTCAAATGTTGGCTCCTAGGTACTACACAGCTGCAGCAGTGTAGCTAGTTGCTCAGGTGCCCGGGGGCAGGGCAAACCATCCATGGGGGCGGGGTAAGCAAGGTGGGGTGGGGCTCTCTGGGCGGAGCCCGCATGGAGTCCGCCCACCGCTCCCTGCATGAGTCCCTGCTCTGAGGTTGCCTCTTTCCACCAGCCTTCGCTGGCTCGCTGTTTCTCCCTCTCATCTCTGCAGAAGAGCGTTCAATCACACTTGGCACAGAATCACACCAGAATTATCCACCCTCAAAGCAGGCTGCACATGACTGCTATCTCTGCTCAGGTCGGCAATTCATTTAGAAACTTCAGCAGGCATCAACTCTTGGCAACCACTGAGACAGTTGCCAGGGCCCCAGCGCTCTGGCAGACACACTGATACCTTCAGGTCCATTATTATTATTATTATTATTATTATTATTATTATTATTATTATTATTATTTTCTGGCCTGATGTTCTGAAAAGCAGCAGGTGACTAGATCCAGCCCCCTTTCCCCCCACAGTGCCCCCATCCTAATATCGCTGTGAGAAATTAAGTGTGGTTAGACCCATCAGCCCAGTCCTGCTTGGAAGCTATGAAAGTCCATCGGGCACACTGAGAGAAGAGGGGGCCCACCCAGGACCCGTTGCCCAGAGCCCCCACAAACCTGTCAGACACAGGAGAGGGTAGAAACCTTTGGAGGGAAGAAGTAAGGCTTATGGACTGTAAAAGTTTGTCCACATTTGAGCATTATTTAGCTGTTAATCAAAATCCGCCCCTGCACACATTTACATTTGTATAGGAAGCAAAACTTTGGTCTTTCCCATTCATACCAGTAGGCATTCCCTTTTGTGTTTGTCCTTGCCTTCACATTTGCTGATTCTATTGTGGCAGCTAAGTACCTACAGGGTGTGTATATAGATAGCTGTGCAGGCACCTTGGTTTTTTTTTTTAAAAAAAGAAAATTCCCCGCCCAAGAAGTCTGCAAAAACCCACACTCAGGCTATTGCAAGTTGCTTGTGCAGTTTTCTGCAAAGCTGAGGCACAGGAGCCAACTCCTAGGGGCCAAGATCACTTTGGATCCCACCCCATAAAATATTTGAGGGGCTGGGGGCCCCCAAAATCATTGGGCATTGCCATTCAAATGGGGTGTGTGTGTGTGTCATGGTTTGTGATCAATTATGTGGTGCAGAACTTACCTGTCCCCTCCCCAATACACACTTTTATTCAGGCTGGCACCTCTGACTGAGGGATCAAATGTGTGTGTGTGTGTGTGTGTGTGTGTGTGTGTGTGTGAGAGAGAGAGAGAGAGAGAGAGAGAGAGAGAGAGAGAGAGAGAGAGAGAGAGAGAGAGAGAAATCTTCTAACACACTTGCAAACACACAGTAAACTCCATTTACAGGTAGGTAGCCGTGTTGGTCTGCCGTAGTCAAAACAAAATAAAAAATTTCCTTCCAGTAGCACCTTAGAGACCAACTAAGTTTGTCATTGGTACCAGTATGAGCTTTCGTACCATAGCTCATACCAATGACAAACTTAGTTGGTCTCTAAGGTGCTACTGGAAGGAATTTTAGTAAACTCCATTGTGTGCAAACCCTGAAAGTGACATCAGAATGAGTGCTCAGTCAACAGTACAATGGTACTGCTGGTTACGAACTTAATTCGTTCTGGAGGTCTGTTCTTAACCTGAAACCGTTCTTAACCTGAGGTACCACTCTAGCTAATGGGGCCTCCTGCTGGCGCTATGCCGCCGGCACGCGATTTCTGTTCTCATCCTGAGGTAAAGTTATCAATCCGAGGTAGGTACTACTTCCGGGTTAGCGGAGTCTGTAACCCGAAGTGTTTGTAACCCGAGGTACCACTGTAAATAGTCTAACCTCCCTGCATACTTAGCGCAAACAAATTGGGTGGGAAGGATGCTCAGTAAGCAGGTCATCTGCAAGCAACTGTTTCCCAAAACGTTTTTAAGATGGAGAGGAAAGAGAACAGCGGCACAGCTGCCCTCCTGCCACACAGGAAGGGCACCCCTGTGGCAAAGCTGACCCCCCTTGTTCTTTTAACAGCAGCATGAAACTTAAATCCAGCACGTGACGCTTTTCACTGTCACTTATCTCCCACACTCAGAAAAGCTTCGCCTGCTAAATTTCTGTGTCTGCCAAGCCAGCTGCAAAAGATGAAATAGATGAGGCAGCCACCCTATCCATCAATGTGGCCTGAATAACTGCTCTTTTGTTTTTTGAACTGAGACGTGAGAATACCCAGAGTTCTAAAAGGTGGCAGAGAGGCACAGGACACACTTTGAACTGAATGTGTGAATAATCCTGTTGCTGAGGGAAGGGAGAGAGAACTGGCTGACTTTGGAAGGCAGAGGTAGACTCTTCCTTTCTTCACGCTCCCCCATCACGGACCCTCCAAGTGTCCCTATTTTCCAGGGGTGTCCCTGATTTAGAGAAGCCATCCCAGTTTCTGATTTGATCCTGGAATGTCCTGCTTTTCCCTATTTTCATTGGAGAAATGTTGGAGGGTATGGAGTTATTCGACTCCCGAGCTGCCTGTATAGGGGATTTAAAAAACAACAACAAAGTTTAATGTTTTATTTCATTTTTATATACAGTCATACCTCGGTCTAAGTTCGCTTCAGTTTGAGTACTTTCAGTTTAAGTACTCCGCGGACCCGTCTGGAACGGATTCATCCACTTTCCATTACTTTCAATGGGAAAGTTTGCTTCAGGTTAAGTACGCTTCAGGTTAAGTACGGACTTTCAGAACCAATTACACTCATACCTCGGGTTAAGTACGCTTCAGGTTGAGTACTCTGTGGACCCATCTGGAAGGGATTAATCCACTTTCCATTACTTTCGATGGGAAAGTTCGCTTCAGGTTAAGTACGATTCAGGTTAAGTACAGACCTCCGGAACCAATTGTGTGGGGTATAAATAGTAAAATCATCATTATGGAATGGGACGTCCCTATTTTCATCGGAGAAGTGTTGGAGGGTTATGCCATTATTTCAGTAATAGTAAGCGTGCGCAGGGTGTGTGTGGAAGAGATCATGAAGGCCAAGGGATTGCAACAACTGTGAGACTGGGTCTCTTCACTGAATGCCCTTCGCCTGGGCATTGCAATCTGCAGTTCTGCTGCGCTAGAAGACCTTGGAATTTACGCAAACAAACGAAGAATGCCCCATTGGAAAGTCTGGCTCGGGAGCTTATCCCACCCCTCTCTCACACAAACAAACACACACAAGCCTGCAGAGTAAATTTATTCCTGCTTGCATTTTTCCATGACTTCCCCTTGATCTTCAATCACATTAAATTCCTCTTTAATATGCGACAAAGTACTGTTCTGGAATGGGGTCCTGGGGACAGCAAGTCAGGAGCCAGAAGCTTAGTGCCTTTGAGAAAGACTGGCTGCTTTTCAAACTCTCCCCATGACTTGTCTGTTGTTTTATCAGATTATCCCTTTAATCGCTGAGTGTGCCACCCCATTCCCCATTTGGCAGCTTTTTTTGAGGGGGGGGGAGGTAAAGCCCTTGGCAGAGGTCAGACAGAATGCGTACCTTTCTCACCTGTTTCCCAACCCCAAAATGAGCAGGGAACATGGCCATTTTCCAAAATGGGATCAGAGCTTTTGTCCAGTGAACGGCGTCGGGGGGGGGGAGGATTTTGCTGGTTTCCAGAGCTGGATAGCTAGGTAAAGGCTTTCTTACATAGCAGTCAAAAACTGCTTTGAAAAAAAACTTTGCTGCGATTAATCATCTGGCTTTTAGCTCGTTCCAGTAATTAAATGTAAAAATTATTTCCAAAATCTATATATTTTCAGATTTCTTTTTTTAAAAGCTACTGAAATATTTAAGCTACCGAAAGAACGTGTGAGAACTCAGAGTTTAATGCAAAAAAAGGCCATCATTTTTATACATGTGAAAAAAAAAATCCTTCCATTCTGTATTACAGTTACATCACAAGAACCAAAATAACCTCAACAAAGTGTGAACATAATTCTCAGCCCTGCCTTTCAAATATTTCCATCACCAATTAAACAACGAACACTTCTGTTGCTTAATTTTCTGAGTAAAGGCTGCAAACCTAATAATGCAGATCTTATTTATTTATTTATTTTTAGTTCCATTTAAGAAGCCCTGTCTAACGCCATAAACACCCTCCCTTCTCTGTGAACTGGAGTTCAGGGAGGAAGTGGGGCCAGTGAAATGACCTGCTTCAGGCAGCACCAGGGAAGGGGGAAAAGTGTGGGCGGGGGAAATAGATGAAGGCAAGATTTGGGGTCTAAATGATGCAGCAAGGAGACGTTTCAGGGGAGGAGACTTTCCCGAGGGCTCTGCTTTGGGTCTCACCATGCCTTGGGCCAGCACTGGTGAGAAGGACAAAAGCAGGTTCTCTTTTTCAAGAGAAGTACTGTACACTTCCTGCCACTTCTGAGGATCATTCGTGGGACTGTTTCAGCAATAACCCTGCTCCTGCTTTTCCCAGAATGCCTCTGTCCACACCACCCCTTTCTTTTCGCTAAGGTAAACAGGTGTCCTCACTATCCTCTAAGTATTGCCGATGTGGGTCAACTGCCCTGTGCCAGATGTTCCTCCTCGACTGTGGCAACACGTAGACCAGGCACCCCCAAACTTTGGCCCTCCAGATGTTTTGGACTACAATTCCCATCATCCCTGGCCACTGGTCCTGTTAGCTAGGGATCGTGGGAGTTGTGTGCCCAAAACATCTGGAGGGCCGCAGTTTGGGGATGCCTGACGTAGACCAATGAATGATAAAGGCATAAATTCATAAATTCATGAAGCATAATAACAAAGCATGATGCAAAACCAGAATGTATTATTTAGAATAAGGTTCCTGACATCATAATCTCTACAAACAAAGTGAGTACTTTTGTTGTTGTTTAGTCGTTTAGTCATGTCTGACCCTTTGTGACCCCATGGACCATAGCACGCCAGGCACTCCTGTCTTGCACTGCCTCCCGCAGTTTGGTCAAACTCATGTTCATAGCTTCGAGAACACTGTCCAACCATCTCATCCTCTGTTGTCCCATTCTCCTAGTGCCCTCAATCTTTCCCAACATCAGGGTCTTTTCCAGGGAGTCTTCTCTTCTCATGAGGTGGCCAAAGTATTGGAGCCTCAGCTTCACGATCTGTCCTTCCAGTGAGTGCTCAGGGCTGATTTCCTTCAGAATGGATAGGTTTGATCTTCTTGCAGTCCATGGGACTCTCAAGAGTCTCCTCCAGCACCATAATTCAAAAGCATCGATTCTTTGGCGATCAGCCTTCTTTATGGTCCAGCTCTCACTTCCATACATCACTACTGGGAAAACCATAGCTTTAACTATACGGACCTTTGTCGGCAAGGTGATGTCTCTGCTTTTTAAGATGCTGTCTAGGTTTGTTTATAGCGAGTACTATAGTCTCTTAATAGTAACTGAAATAATGTTCATCTGGCAACACACTCTTTGAAATGCCTGTCAATGCCTGTCGATACACGTGAACTGGTGCTAAGGTGATTGTAGACAGTGATCCGGATAATAACACTGTTTTGACTTAATCTTCCTCAGCGTTGACTACAAAAAAAAATAATAATGTCAGGGACGAGAACCCGCATGAACAGGAGTCCTGATGACCAAAATCATTTACAAAACATACATGATAAAATTGAATAAATTCCATTAAATTAAACAAATGCATACCTCAGCATTGAACAAAGTGGACTTCTAAGGAGCAGTGGTCATAATAAGCCTATGTAACCACTGCTACCTGTACTAGGAAACCCAAGGTCTAATAAACCCAATCCTGAACCCAGGTGACTCTCATTCTAATCATGGAAACAAACAACATTTAAAGATACAGGACAACTGCAATAATGATGAAATAAAACAATTACGATCCAACTCAAAATTTAACCCTTCTAGATAGAGTGTTCCTCCTTGGGCATTCCCCCCACCTCCAATAAAACTCTTTACTGTTTAAAAAAAAGCTTTACTTTTGTTGTTGCTGCTGCTGCTGCTGTTCACAGCCACTGTTCCCTCCATCTGCTGCTGCATTTATTAATTTCTGGTAACGTTTATTTCACTACTTATCATTACATTTATATCCCATTTCCCCCTCAAGGGAAGCTCTTTGGTGTGGCACATGGTTCTTCCTCCTTCCCCATTTTATCGTCAAAACAACCCTGTGAGGTAGGTTAGGCCAGTGTTTCCCAACCTTGTGCCTCCAGATGTTTTGGGACTACAACTCCCATCATCCCTAGCTAGCAAGACCAGTGGTCAGGAATGATGGGAATTGTAGTCCAAAAACAACTGGAGGCACAAGGTTGGGAAACACTGGGCTAGGCAACTGGGCCAAGGTCAGCCAGGTAGCTTCATGGGTTGAGTGGGGATTTGAACAATGATCTCCCAGGTTCTAGTCTGACGCGCTAACCATTACACCTCATAGGCTCTCAGGGGTGCTGACTTAAATAAAATATTGGGGTAGACCGGGTAATAACCTGCTCTGCATAATGGATCACAAGATCACATAATCAATGCACATCATTTGAATGGCAAGACCCATCAACTTTTGGGGGGTCCAGCCCCTTAAAATATTTTATTTAGGGTGCGAAGGGACCTCGGCTCCTAGGAGTTGGCTCCTATGAAGGCTCTCTGTCAAAGTGTTTTTTTAAAAAAAATACTTATTAAGTTTCCATTTTATAACATATAAACACAATCTTTGTTTTTTCACAAAGTTCATGAGCTCAAAGGAGCTCAAAGTGATGTGAAAAAACAAAGTCAAAGTGTGTTTTTAAAGGCTTTCTTCTCCGTCACCACATGATCCCAGCCGATCAGGGATAATGTTGTGAATGTGATGGTGTCATAGCACCATTGTGTGCTGCATTGCCCTCTTTCGTGGCACGAGCGGAAAGTAAATCCATCCCCACTGCCGAGGCATCATGTTCAACATGCTCTTCCTTGACATACGGCGGCGTTACAGTGAAACCATCACAGGCAATGTGTAGGCCTGGTTGTCCTGGCAACAAGGATCCCAACACATTCTGACAAACCTTTTTGCATGCCCTCTTTTCTCTCCGCCACCCCTATCCCGCACAAAAGGTGGGGCATTTGTGTATTAAAAGCACTGCCTGCCTCCTTTTGGCTCAACGCCGCTTTCCAAATCAGTTGCGATTTTGCCTCTCGTGCACAGCGCAGAGGCAAGGTCCTTCAGGCAAGGTTTTGAGGTTGCCGAGAACAACATCACAGCCAAAACAAGCATCGCTAAACAAAGGGAAAACATATTTAAGGACAACCGAATGTAATTCCAGACACTGCAAAGGAAACTTAAAAATAGCAACTCTCCCCTCTCCCTTTGTTTTATTGAGACACCCTGAACAAGCTACAGGTGGGGACAGGATGCTCCTGGCCCTATAAAAATTCTCTTGGGGAGTCTTGGTGGTGTGTTTTGCTTACACTCATCTGACCAGTTACCATATTTGGCATTGGGAAGGAAAGTTCACCAGTGTCAGATCAAAAGACACCTCTATGTTTTTCCAAACAGGAAGCCATGTTATTGGCCAATGGGGGCTGAGATTCCCATTCCTTGGAATGAAAGGGGATGCCTCAGTCCTTGCTGGAAAGCAGAATAGCCAGTGTAGGAGGGGAATTTTCTAGGAGGTGTGTGGCCCAGTGCAAGAGGTTGGGCAAGAGATGATCACAGAGACCGCTTGTAAGGAGCCCATAACTAGGGACTGAAAGATCGGTCAGTTTCAGTTCTCTCGTCTTCCAGTCTTAAACCCAGTTCTCCAGGTTTCTGGAGCAATTTGTTTTGTTGCCACAAAATTCGGACAAGTGCCAGTTTTGAAGGATAGCTGAGTTTTGGCTCTCGTGTTGTTTCAGTTTGATATACGTGTCCTTAACTGCGAACTGAATCGAGTTTCCTATTTCTCCCAGTGACATGGCAGTAAACACTTACGCAGAGCTTTCAGCGCATAGCAACATAGAACGTTAAACGTTAAGTGCATCATGGATATTAAATTATAGGAATTAGGGGGTCCTTCCAGACAGGTGTGCATTGTGGGCTGACAAGTGCTCCTCGCGCATGCAACTTTTTGGCAGAGCCCACGCAACGTCGTTGGCATCAAAATGCCAGCCCCTGTTCCCCCTGCAATAATAATAACAACAATACTTCGATTTTTCCCATTCTAGGGTAAAACATCTGGTGGTGCTCTCCAGAAGTTGTTCGACTACAACTCCCATCATCCCTGACCATTAACCTTGCTGGCTGGAGGCTGGTGGGCATTGTAGTCCAACAACATATGGAGGGCACTATGCTGCCTATCCTAGCCTAGACCCGTTTTTGTAATATTTAGAAAACAAGCATTTAGAAAAAACCTTGCAAGCAGTTGGCACCCCCTTAGAAGCGCCTTTCTCCCTTCTTACTCTTCTTAGATTAAGACTGCTAAATTATCGAAAAACATGGTGCACTTTCCCTGCATCTGAATTATCATTACAGTTACCTGCAGTTGTATGCAGATTTAACTGATGAACTCATCATCACAGTTAATTGACTGCAGTTTCTTTAATTGGGTTATAAATGGCATTTATTTGTGTGCCCCCCCCCACAGGCGGTCTGGAGTGTAGCAACACGAGAACAGGCCTTTCCTGTGGTGGCTCCCAGTTTGTTGAATGCTCTCCCCAGGGAGGGTCACCCTTCCCTTCTTCATTGCATATCTTCAGGCGCTCAGCAAAAACATTTCTCTTCAACCAGCCCTTCAGCTGTTAATCAATTTATGGCATTTGTGTGTGTGATTTACTATTATTATATAATGTATCTTGTGTTTTATGCCGTAAACCAGGCATCCCCAAACTTCGGCCCTCCAGATGTTTTGGACTACAATTCCCATCTTCCCCGACCACTGGTCCTGTTAGCTAGGGACCATGGGAGTTGTAGGCCAAAACATCTGGAGGGCCGCAGTTTGGGGATGCCTGCCGTAAACTGTCTTGTGGTCTCTTGATGAAAGGAAGTATATAAATTTAATTAATTGTGCTAGCCGTGTTTAAAACCCACAAGTTTCAGAAGCCCTTTCCAATGTCAAAGAGTTGGGGAGCAGCTGCTGAAAACAAAATAAGAAATGCCAATCCAAGCACTCAGAACCCTGGATCAAAGCCAATGTTTTAATTTAACAAGTGTTTATATGTTGATTAGTTAAAAAATAAAATATCGTGCATCGTCACATTTCCCATTCTTTGGGAAATCTTTGGAGAGCTGTGCCTTTGACCTGATGACTCTTGTTTTCTTTTCCCAGAGAGCTTTGGGTGAAGGCTACCACCTTAAAAACAAAAGGAATGCCCCATGTGTCTACACCCCACCTTCTCTTAAAGGTAAGGTAGCTTTGAATTGTTTGTGACTTGCAGTTTTAAGTGTTAATGCAAAAGGGCTTCCTTCTGTCTGTCCTGAATCGCCCACCATTTGACATAATAATAATAATAATAATAATAATAATAATAATAATAATAAATGGGTTTCCCCAGCCACTCTGGGCGGCTTCCAACAGAATGTTAAAATAAAATAATCTATTAAACATTAAAAGCTTCCCTAAACAGGGCTGCCTTCAGATGTCTTTTAAAAGTCTGGTAGTTGTTTTTCTCTTTGACATCTGGTGGGAGGGCGTTCCACAGGTAGGGTTGCCAGACTCAATAGAGGACAGGACTTCTGTGCCTTTAATTGCCCTGCTCTCTTTTGAGTCTGGAAACCTTAAAGAGAAACCAGCAGACCCTTTGCTTGGAAATTAAACAAAGGGTCTGCTGGTTTCTCTTTAAGGTTTCCAGACTCAAAAGAGAACGGGGCAATTGAAGGCACAGAAGTCCTGTCCTCTATTGAGTCTGGCAACGCTATCCACAGGGCAGGTTGCCACTACCAAGAAGGCCCTCTGCCTGGTTTCTTGTAACTTGGCTTCTTGCAGTGAGGGAACTGCCAGAAGGCCCTCGGCACTGGATCTCTGTGTCCGGGCAGAACGATGGGGGTGGAGATGCTCCTTCAGGTATGGAGGCATCTGCACACATGCACACAAAGTTCTGGAATTTAACTTTTAACACCTTTTAACTGTGTGTGTGTGAGAGAGAGAGAGAGAGTCCACTTGCGACTTCAGTCCTTACATAATTCCCCAGAAAAACATTGACTGCAAATGCCACCATCTTTGCAATCTCTTCTTCTTCTTCTTCTTCTTCTTCTTCTTCTTCTTCTTCTTCTTCTTCTTCTTCTTCTTCTTCTTCTTCTTCTTCTTCTTCTTCTTCTTCTTCTTCTTCTCCCTTGCTGCTACCCCTCTGTCATCCCCCCCCCGTCCCCTAGGCTGCCGGGGAACTTGCAGTTCTAAGGAAACAGACTCCGCACGCACTTGATTTGGATATGTGAGGTGCCCCCTCTCTTCCCACCCTCTCCTTTTATTTTTATATTTTTTCATAAAGAGTTGACAACTCCATCTGCTCGGAAAGCTAACCATTCCACAGCAGCGAAGGTGACCTTGGGCACACAGAAAGAAGGGCTGGGGAGGGAAGGAATATGTGTGGGTGAGTGGGTGGGTGGGAGGGTGGGTTATGCATGAACCAAACTTTGCATTACCTTGCGCCGACTTTCTTCGTTTCGGATGAACAGAACCAAGATGCCAGGGAGATGGGGTGACTCATAGCAGTGTGTGTATTTGAGTACAGTATATAAAACGGGGTGGGTGGGGGAATCTGATCTGGACAGCAAGCCAGAACCTTATTCTCCCCTACCCCTTGACAGGTGGGCAGGGTCACCCACCTGTCAGTCACCTGATGATGTCACAATGGCATCAGGCGATATCAAAGCTCTATGCAGTGCTTTGAAGTGCTGCTTATCAACAGGCTTGAAGCTGCAAGAGGGATGACTCCAAGCATGAATTTTGCAGGATTGAGTTCCCCCATGGAGAACTCAGCCCCGGAGCTGATGCAGCAGACTTTTAAGTCACCCATCAGCTGTTGGGTGGTGACTCCAGGACTACTTTCTGCAGGGATCAGCTGCACAATCGAGTTCCCCACGTGGAGCTTGGTTGCACAGCCTGCCCTACGCCTGGCAGACCAAAAACAGCCTCGCAGACCAAACTGGGACCCGTATAAGGACAAATCTAGC
Source organism: Zootoca vivipara (assembly GCF_963506605.1). Classification (NCBI taxonomy): domain Eukaryota; kingdom Metazoa; phylum Chordata; class Lepidosauria; order Squamata; family Lacertidae; genus Zootoca; species Zootoca vivipara. The sequence goes on along the minus strand of NC_083288.1, from coordinate 25,864,492 downwards.
CTCCAGGTTGGAGATTCCTCACCATGGTCCCCCCCATGTGGATGAGCATTGCTATTTAAATGGTGTGCCTGCACTGCATCTTGTGATCAGTTATGCTGCATGGGGCTTACTGCCCCCCCATGTTTTATTCAAATTCGCCCCCCTGTTATGAACTATGCTTCTCTGCATTCCTCCTTAAGCCATGCAGCTTTTAAATGCTCCAGCCAGAAACATATAGAAGTTCAGTTTCTTTCCAAAAGGTCACAATTTAAGGACCATCTGAGGCTCATCTTGGAAGTGGAAGAGGATTAAATGACCCGCTCCCCTACCAATCTCTCAGTGGCAGTGTGCCCTGCTGTATGGAGGACAGTCCTCTGTTTGAAGGACTCACAGAGGCTGTCCTTTCAAAGTCCATTTTAGATTTAAAAAACTATCAGAAGCGTGAGCAGGGGGGGTCTTGAATTTGCCCATAAGCAGCTAGCACTTGAGCAGCAGCCCGAGCAGGTACGCAGATCACCTGGCCTCAGGTTCCTCACCATTAGTGAGATAGCTCAGTTGATTAGAGCATGGTGTTGACAACGCCAAGGTTGCAGGTTCGATCCCCGTATGGAATAGCTGCATATTCCTACATTGCTGGGGGGTTGGACTAGATGATCCTCAGGGTCCCTTCCAACTCTATGATTCCATGATGTTTTCTCTTTCTTTATAAACAAGAGTAATCATTTCTTCATTTGCATTTATGCACATAAATCAACATGTGCCAGTTTTATGCAAATCTCCCTCTTTCTTTATCTGTGATGCATTCTCACTTTTTAAGCAACACATGAGCAGCTTCTTCCCGCAAACAAATATCTAGATATGAAAATGTTGGGAACTCGGAACTGTATGCGATTAACGACATGTGAAATCTGAGCCAGAGAGTCCTCAATTTGAGATTAATTCATAACGCTGGCCTGGATCCCTTTAAGCTTCATTTCAAATGCCTTAAGTCAGATATACCCCAAACACTATCAGGCTCCTTTGGGGTAGATGTTGGTATCAAGAAAAGGCCACGGATAATTAATGGCAAATTACCACAATCAGGTTTGTCCTCCACAAAAGATTACTCTCCAAGGGTCCCTATTTTCCAGGGACAGTCCCGTATTTTTAAAAGCCACCCTGTTTTCTGATTTGGTCCTAGAATGTCCCACTTTTCCTTAGGACGTCCCTATTTTCATCATAGAAATGTTGGCTGATATGCAATTTAAACATACCAGAAAGAAGTTTATAATCAATGTGACTCCCTCCCACAGTAGATGCAAAAGTAAATGACCCTTCTTGGTCATCAATGATACTTCCATTATATGTTTTCAACTGTAGGCTGAATTAATCAGAAGCTTTCTTGGCCTATTAATCACCCAAGCCCCTTGGTGATTTCCTCAAGGAAATATCCACATTGAAATCATTGCATAAAGTCTCCCTCACTAGAGCATATTCTGGCATTGTTTAAAAACTTCCCACCCAAGTAGAGATCTGAAGGCTGAAGGTAAAACTTGAGTTTGACTTGAGTAATCCTTGGCTCCCTTGGGAAGGAAACAAACACAGGCCTTCCCCTTTGAATGGGAGAACCAAAGAACTCTGGTTTGCAGCTGCATTTAACAGCCATGCAATGAAATCAGAGTCTGTTGAAACTAACATCAAGGTCTCTTTGCTGCTGCCTTCCAAAATACAACATTGACACAAACAACTGGCGAGGATCGCAGATGCTGGTTTCTTGAAAGCGCAATACCTGAAATTTCTGGAGGTATTCCAAACACTTCTTATTACCTACTTTACACAGAGAAAGAGAGACACACACATACACATTATGTGTCAGTTTGTCACTGCAGATCCTTCCAAGCTCTGGGAGCCAGACTCAATTATAAATTAAGTTTAAACTCGCTGTCGGTCACGTTAGGAAAACATGTTATTGGCGTCATAGTTAAGCCAAGTGTTGGTCCCTGAGCATACATTAACATCACAGTCTCCTGGGCCATTTATCTCCCTGGCATACTAATATTGTGTACACAAATGCCAGAATCATATGTGATTCTGAGCACATGGAACAGCATACAGGTAAGGTTTTTCTAAAACATGCCCCACATTGTGCTTAAACTGAGCCTCGTACCTCTAACACCTTGTACTTCTGGCTGTGCATTCCCCAATGCTGCTAATATCCATGCAGTAGGAGGTTACCACTGACTTCTTACCACTGACTTTTAGTTCTCATTGTGTCAACTTTCAACAGACAGTCCTTACTCATCCCTTCACAAAATCAAGCTCTCTCTTTTTCGCTTTGACACATCACCTGGTAGAAATGAAAGGCAGCCGGTCGAAGCATGGATGTGCGCACACACGCAGAGCTTTCGATCCAGTCGTTTGCATTTTCCAGTTTTAGCACTAATTTCAGCAGCAGGAACATCCACTCTTCCCCACCCCCTGAGTGACAAGTGGCACTAACTTCCCAAACGGAGGTTGGAAGCGCCAAGGCAGTTGGAGGCCAATGTGTTTGACAACAAAGCCCTATTTAAAGACCTTCCCTTGTGCTGCGTCCTCTTCCCACAATCTGCTGTTTGTGTCATGAGCGCTGCCAATAATCGGCAGCATTTCCTGCAGAACGCAGCCTGGAGAAGAGGGCATCCCAGGAGAAAGGAGCAGGATTCTCGACTCTCTCCAAGGCTCAAGGCCACTTTTGGGTGGTGATGGGGAGGGCAGGGAAGGAAGAACTTGTAACGAGGGCTGCGCCAGGAATTCTCTATCCAACTGTGGGTGTTTGAGAAAGGTGGATTAAAGTGGGAAATGATGCAAAGAGGAAGAACTGAAATGAACATAGGAACAGGGAAATCAAAAGAGTTTTTCCTATATAGAAATTAGGCCGAGCAGAGTACACGAGAGTGCCCTAAAAATATGCAAGATGATTACTATATTATTAGCTAAGGTTATGATTGCGGGTGCCACCGGACTGTCAGTAATTTGCAGGCAGGATTCAAGAGTGTGATACAATGCTAGGTTTGCGCAATTGAAGTGGATGAAAGAGCTCTGGACCCCCTTCAAACGTCCTTTGTATTGTGCATTCATGGAGATTTCTGCTCTTGATAGTATCGGGGCAGTTGTACATCACCTCACCTTCAGTATTGTTTGTCCCTGCAGATGTTTTGGGTGAACATAGGCCTTTTGCTCCAATCGGGACAAGCCCAGTAGCTTTCTGCTGAAATCCTGCAACTTTTTTTTAATTAATATTAATATTAAATGTTCTGGGGGTGGGGGGTGGGGGTAGGAGAGGGAATGTCCTCTTTTCATTGCACTATGGCCCAGGAGTGCCCTTCCAGACCATAATAATGCAGGAATGCCATGGTGGCATTGCGTAGCAACTAAAAAAGCTGAATGATGTATGGCAGTCCAGTATAAATCCACCACCAATGCACTATTATTGCATCCAGGACTTGTGGCAAAATACTGTACATATGCAAAAGCAAATCCACTTTTTTAAAAAAGTGGTTGGTGGTTTTTTGTTTTGTTTTTTTGCCATGCAGAAGGATGACAAGGTGGGGTTTGAAAGGTGGGGTTTGAAACAATGACTAACAGGAAAACTTATAAAGACCCCACAAGCAAATCCAAATGAATTCTCGTTGTCATCCAGCCACCCTGAAAACAGATTAGATCAAATGTTCAATAATGACCGGCAAACCCCCACATAGCTCAGTTGGGTAGAGCATGAGGCTCGTAATCTCAGGGTCGTGGGTTCAAACCCCATTTTGGGCAAATGATCCCTGCATTGCAGGAGATTGGACCAGAGAACCCTCACGGTCAACTCTATGGTAAATTCTGTGGAAGCAAGTTGGGATGAATGCCAGGCATCGTACAGGGAGCTGCAGCCCTGGGAGGGGCCTCTCTGGGAAATCTCCCCAGGAAGAGAAGCTCACTTTGTTTCGAGCCAGTGCAGTTTTTAGGTAGGTGCCTGGGTCGTGTCATGGGTCGAAGGCGAACTCCCATCTCACAACAAGCAGTGGATCAATCTGCCGTCAATGGCTGGTGTTAGGCGAAGGAGTCACAGACTGGACTGATAGATCAAGCCAGAACTGGGGGGCTGGGGGCTGGAGATGAGCAGTCTTTGGAGTGCACATGCTCCTGGTACTGGAAATGCGCTGCCTGTCAGAAGAATGTGAGAAACGGGCATGCCAGAATGGGGTGTGTGTGTGTGTGTCACATCCTTCCTGTTCTCCGACAGGGGAATGCTCACTGCCAGTTGCTCGCCCCCCACAAAGTGCTGCACTCATCCATTTCCCGTCAGCCTTTGCTCTCATCATCACTCCCCCGCACCTATTGTTCGCACCTGTCTTTCTCTAATTCTCTTCTTCTCCCCCCCCCCAAAAAGCTATTTGATCTTCTGAGGGGGAGTTGGCACATTGCCTTCCCACACATACCTAAAGCTTTTACAGTACATTGTTTCGGGCTGCTGCTTTTAAAGGGGCTCTTATCTCTCCTTCCCTCCCAGGGAGAACTGGGGTGTGGGGAATCTTGAGGCCATGGCGGAAGTAATGAGCTGTAGTCTTGCACACAACTAGGCTTGTCCGCTCTCCCTTGATTTGACAGGGAATGTAAAAGACATAAAGATGATGAGATAAAATGCAGGATGGTGGGGAGCTGGGGAGCTCACCCTAGGAACCAAACACAATCACCCTGCAGTACTGCTCCCTAATCCCAGCCTTTTTTAAAGTTAAAAGCAGCTGTGGGAGCCTGAATTAGATTGGAGGAACTGCTTAACCCTTTGCATTCCAGCCATTTCCCCCACTAAACAAAACCCCCTTCCTCCCCACGGTTGCTTTCCCGTTCACGTGGTGGGGAGGGGAAATGATATAGGCACCTGTCTTCCCCCACCCCACGGGCACAGGTGGAAATGCCTGCCGATTAGCTCAGTTGGTAGAGCATAAGACTCTTCATCCCAGGGCCATGGGTTCGAACCCCACGTTGGGGGGGAGGAAACAGATTCCTGCATTTCAGGGGGTTAGACTAGGCAACTCTGGGGGGTCCCTTCCAACTCTACAATGCTACAATTCCATGAAAAGCAAAAGGTGACCAATGCAGAGAAAGAAAGAATTAAGCACCTCCCCTGCCTTGCTACTCCGTAGATCAGTGGTGGCCAAACTTGGCTCTCCAGCTGTTTTGGGACTACAACTCCCATCATCCCTAGCTAACAGGGCTAGTGGTCAGGGATGATGGGAATTGTAATCCCGAAACAGGTGGAGGGCCAAGTTTGGCCCTCACTGCTGTAGATCAAACATGCTGCCAACCTCCCAAAGTATCGTATAGCCATATAGCATCTTGCTTGTCCTTAGCAGCATTCCTCCAGCTGTTGCTGACGGTGACCCAGGTCCCCTGGCTGGCTCTCCCTGCTGTGTTTACATCCCTGTCTTCCTTTGAGGTGTGGCATATATTATTCTCCCCATCAGGGCAAATACCCGGATGGCTGCCAAAATTAGGGCAGTCCCACCTGCTTCCCCAGGGCATGAATGACAGCATTATAAGTGGAATTTATGTCTTTTTGTGCATGGCACTCTCCAGAGTACAAGAGGAAAGGGCATGCTCCCATTTCTGCTTCCTCCACACCCAGCGCTTTTAATTTTTGAAGCCGCGTTCACACGGCATTAGCCACAATCTGTATCAATCCTGTAGTTTCTAGTGGGGTAGGAGAGAGCTGAAAAGAAATTCACATCTGGCAACCAATGCACCCCTTTGTTTTCAGATAGCACATGGGTGGATGAGTCTAAAAATCCCAGGACATAAATTTCCACGTCCCTCCATCAGCTATGGTGGCTCACTTACCAGAAGTAATTTATTTAGCGTTAACTTTGGAAGTGCATACTCGATTCTCACCAAACTAAGCCTCTGAATGTATATTTTGCTCTAGGTGGAGGCTTAAGGGTGCTTTTAGGCGAACTAAGATTCTCCATTCTTTATTTTAAGGCTTTGGGGGCAAATGCAAAAGAGGACAAGGGCTTTGCACCTCCCATAGCTGTGCAGAAGTTGGAATTTCAGCCGCACAAGCAGACGTTGGTGAAATTCCCTCTTCTGCAAAACTGTTCCCTGTCGCATCTGGACACTCTGCTTTGCCCGGGTATCTTTTCAAACTCCTGTTGCCCTGGCTTCTATCTAGTCTTGGTCACCCCTGTCCTCAATAGCACAGTCATGTGGAGGAACACCCTTTCTGCAGATTTTGCAAAAGTCTGCTGTCAATGGAAGGATGTGGCCTTGTAATCTTAGCTCCATGCGCCCTTTGTCCCTAGCTAATGCAAACACAAGTAACTCCCTACAATGCACAAGTCCTCCCTACAATGCACAAATCTGGATGTCGACATGAGCCTTAACCTTACGTTCTGCCCCACAAGCAAGCTCCAGTTTCCCCTTCGCAGAGCTACAATTCCCAGCACCCTTAGCAAACTACACTTCCCAGAATTATTTGGGGGTAATTGTACCTTAAATGTGCTTTAAATGACCTGCTCTACAACCTTTCTTCTCCTGCCTCCCCCGGGGCTCCAGTCTTTGGCCAGATAAACATGTTTTTAAAACAAAAGCAACCCCTCCCCCCTCCCAGCAACCTCCATCAGGATGGCAGGTGGATTTCCACACTGTCAGGGTAAAAAAACTACTCGGCTAAACAACACCCCTGTCCCTTTCAGTCAAAGGATTGCTGAGAAGCGATACGATAGCCACCTTCAAATAACTCAAGGGCTGTCACATGGATGTTGGAGCAAGCTTGTTATTTCCTGCTCTGCAGGGTAGGATTCAAACCAATAGATTAAAGTTACTGTACAAGAAAGGAGATTCTGATTAAACATCAGGAAGAACTTTCTGGCAGTTCTGACAGCGGAACGGCCTCCCTTGGGAGGTCTTGCCAGAGTGGTGCATGCTCTAGTTATCTCCCGCTTGGACTACTGCAATGCGCTCTATGTGGGGCTACCTTTGAAGGTGACTCGGAAACTGCAATTAATCCATAATGCGGCATTAGACCACATAACACTGGTCCTGAAAGATCTTCATTGGCTCCCAGTACATTTCTGAGCACAATTCAAAGTGTTGGTGCTGACCTTTAAGGCCCTAACGGCCTCAGTCTTGTATACCTGAAGGAGCGTCTCCACCTCCATCATTCTGCCTGGACCCTGAGGTACAATGCTGAGGGCCTTCTGGCGGTTCCCTCGCTGTGAGAAGTGAGGTTACAGCAAACCAGGCAGAGGGCCTTCTCAGTAGTGGCGCCTGCCCTGTGGAACGTCCTCCCAGCAGAAATCAAGACAATAAGCAACTATTTTACTTTTAAAAGACAACTGAAGGCGGCCCTGTTTAGGGAAGTTTTTAATGTTTGATGCTGATTTGTTTTTAATATTCGGTTGGAAGCCGCCCAGAGTGGCTGAGGAAACCCAGCCAGATGGCCGGGGTATAAATAATAAATATTATTATTATTATTATTATTATTATTATTATTATTATTATTACTATGGACTCTTCTTCATTGGAGGTTTTAAAGTTTTAAAGTAGAGGTTGGATGGCCACCTGCCATGTGGTTGGGATTCCTGCATTGCAGGGGGTTGGACTGGATGACCCTCAGGGTCCCTTCCAACTTTGCAATTCTATGATTTTATGATCTCACCATACAGAACACGTGGCCTGTGTGGCTGCTCAGGCTGCTGTCCAGCTGCTAACTGCAGATGGGCAACTTCAAGTCCCTCCTGCTCCCCGCCTTCCTAGGTTTTCAACCATACTGGGATCAGGCAGCCCTCCAAACAGAGGGCTGTCCTTTTTAAATTAGGACACATAGCCACCCTAACTCCACTATATATGCAAACTTCCAATTTCAGCCCCCCACCCCACCGAAACCTTAACTGATGAATGATATGGTCTAATGTTTGACCTTTGGTAAACAAACAGCAGGGCTTGTGTAAAGGAACGCAAAGGAAGGTGTGTCCACAAAGAGGGTACGAAGAGGAAAAAGTTGACACTACCAAATAAAAAGCCTCTTCTCAACAAGGAAAAGATTGTCTGTCTCTCTCTCCCTTGTGGCTATTTTTCTTCCCCAAACAAGGCGAATCACATTCCTCACTGAGGACTAGGTCCCTGCCAAGTTTATTGAACAAGGAACCCCCCCCCCTTTGTGCAAACTTTTCTATAGAACTTTAAGCCAGTTCAGGTGGTGTGGGGAAATTCCTGCCCTACCCTGCATGCCTGTACTTTCTCAAAGAACTAATCTCTTCTTTTTTAAAAATGAATGCACATCGATGTTCTTTTGATCCCATCAAAACCGAAGTTCCGTCTGTCAAATGTTAAGGTGCTCTTATTGTGGGCAGTGTTTCAAATTATCCCCTTCAGAGATTCTGTGATTGAAAAGGGGATAGGGTAAATAAATAAATAAAAAACTTGCTGATCAGACTTTTCAGCTGCCATGGAATGTTTAGGGACATTCTGATTGCTGAGGGTGAAGGTGCCAGATATAGAATTATTTATAACACTGTGGTATCTCTGAGAAAAGTGAAAGGTCATTTTGGCTTGGGGGGGTGGGGAACGTTGCAGTGGCCTGGGACAGGGAACGGTGAGTGTTTCTGGCAGCAGGGGGAGAGACTGGATTATTAATGAGATTATGTCTTGCTTTGGGGTTTGTCAGTTTTAGCAGACCTGCAGATGTGCGAGCTGCAGCCGTGGTTTCTCTTGCTCCTCTTCCCACTCAGTCCCTTTACCCCATGCTCTCTGCTCCCCTCCAGCCAGATGAAGCAAACAAGCTTCTTCTGTGACCCCCAAAAAGCTGGAGGGGAGTTTGGGCAATGGGACTCAGTAGGGAGTGGGGAGGAATGGGGCAACGTGGCAACGGCTTCTTGTGCAGTTCTGGATTTGCCAAAGAAACAGGCATGATCTTAGGCTTGTGCGACCTAAGACCCCACAGTCCTGGATTTACAGAAGCTGTCCCAGTTTCTGATTTGATCCTCCAATGTCCCGCTTTTCCTTAGGACGTCCCTATTTTCATCAGAGAAACATTTGGGGGGGTATGGAGTTATGTGACCCCCTTTAGAATACATCTGAAGGCAGCCCTGTATAGGAAGCCCTGTATGTTGGAAGCCGCCCAGAGTGGCTGGGGCAACCCAATCAGATGGGCAGGGTATAAATAATAAAATTATTGTTATTATGGAATAGGATGTCCCAATTTTCATCAGAGAAATGTTGGAGGGTATGAGCATGTCAGGCAGCAGGCTAGCTAGAACCTTCACCATGACATGAAGGGACATCATCATCATCACCATTATTATTATTATTATTATTATTATTATTATTATTATTATTATTATTATTACAGTCCCATGGACCTCTCCACCTGTACTCTGAAGTGGTACCACTCAGATTCAGGTTTCCCATCTCAGTGACGCCAAGGCAGACATTTATTTCAACCCACTGGCCTTTTTGAAGAAATGTTAATTGTTTCCCTGCAGGTTGCTTTAATAAATTCTGGCGATTCATGCAAAATTTCTGCAGACATTTTAACTTCCTACTAGGGTGGGAACATAACACATTGTGTCAGTTGTTGGTTTTTTTAAAGGAAATTCAGCACCAAGAACAGAACAAGGACACCGATTTGCACATACCAATACATACATAAAATATACCTTAAATAGAAAATGCATCTCACTGGGGTGGGAAAGATTGTGGCTAGGTACCTGCTGTGAGCCTGCTCAGTCTGTTTTTTCAGGTGCTCACTTTTGATAGGCTGCGGTATTTCAAGGCCTCCTTAAAGTGATAGCAGGAGAAGGTTGCTTTGAGTGGATGGAAATCTTTCAGAGTTGCTAAACACAGCAGGAGACCCGAGAGGCAAAGGGCAAGACGGGAGAGGAATAAAAAGAACATGCAGGGTTTGGAATCTGGATGGCCTGAGTCTTGCCAGAGGAAGTTGTAAGGATCAAGAGGAAGGAAAGAGGATGATAACTGAGGACTAGGGTAAAGAGGTTGATGTGCCCAAAGGATCTCCCTCAGCTGCAGTTGTGAGTCTAATGTGGGGCTGCTTCAAGGTGGGAGTCGGGAGCAAGGCAGCAGTAATTCACAAGGTGTCAGTGAAGTTAAATTCATTATTCGAGGTTCTCCAGTTCCAAACTCCCATTTCTCTTTGAGTGCTCCTAAGCAAATCTCACGAAGGACGCGGGTGGCGCTGTGGTCTAAACCACAGAGCCTAGGGCTTGCCAATCAGAAGGTCAGTGGTTCAAATCCCTGCGACGGGGTGAGCTCCCATTGCTCAGTCCCAGCTCCTGCCAACTAGCAGTTCGAAAGCACATCAAAGTGCAAGTAGATAAATAGGTACCACTCCGGCGGGAAGGTAAACGGCGTTTCCGTGTGCTGCTCTGGTTCGCCAGAAGCGGCTTAGTCATGCTGGCCACATGACCCGGAAGCTGTACGCTCCCTCGGCCAATAAAGCGAGAGGAGCGCCCCAACCCCAGAGTCGTCCGCAACTGGACCTAACAGTCAGGGGTCCTTTCACCTTTAAGGTAAAGGTAAAGGTAAAGGGACCCCTGACCATTAGGTCCAGTCGTGACCGACTCTGGGGTTGTGCGCTCATCTCGCATTACTGGCCGAGGGAGCCGGCGTATAGCTTCCAGGTCATGTGGCCAGCATGACAAAGCTGCTTCTGGCAAACCAGAGCAGCACATGGAAACACCGTTTACCTTCCCACTGTAGCGGTTCCTATTTATCTACTTGCATTTTGACGTGCTTTCGAACTGCTAGGTTGGCAGGAGCTGGGACCAAGCAATGGGAGCTCACCCCGCCACAGGGATTCGAACCGCCGACCTTCTGGTCAGCAAGCCCTAGGCTCAGTGGTTTAACCACAGCGCCACCTGGGTCACACCCTTTCACCTTTACCTTTAAGCAAATCTTACCTGCCGAACTTTCAATCCCTGACAGCTGTGCAGCGCCTAGCACAAAGCCATTTGGAATCCAACAGTTCCTGGATGGATGACGACTACCCTGAGGATGTTGAGGAGGACGAGGAAGACGAGGAGGAGGAAGAAGAAGAAGCTCAGGATTCAGATGACACCGTGAGGGAGATGCCTGGCTTTTGCAAGCCCGGGGGTAAGCAATGACAATAGCAAGCAGAAACACAAGAGGTGGGGGAGGGAGACTGTGGTGCCAGCAGGGGGCAGCAGACAATGCCCATCTTGAGCTTGGCATGGCTGGGCCTGGCAGCTTCTAGGCAGCTCCTACAGCGGATGAGCCACATGTCTATTTGTTTTGAAGCCATTGTGTTGGTTTAGTAACGTTATTACCTGCACGGCACCATCTTAACACCCGTCGTTGCATTTTCCCTCTTTGGTCAGTATGGTATGAATGGATAGGGAAGGGAAGGAAAAGGAGAAAGGAATAATAAAACACATTACACTGTAGGAGCCCACACCAAAACCGGGGGGGGGGGGAGTAGTGCAGGAGTATTTTCTGGGAAACTGCAGGAAATTGTTTTGCACTGCCTGGAGTCTAAAGCACCATAGCAAAGCAAAGGAAAGTTTAATCATTCATCCATAACCACAACAGAGAAAAGGATATGCCTAGTTTATGTTCCATAGGGGAAAAAATATAAACAACCCTTCGGACTGAAGGCCCATCTAGCTAGTCCAACATCCTGTTTCGAGCCACATGTTTCCAGGAAGCCCGCAACTGGAGTATGGAAGGGCCAGCATAATAACAAATCGTTTTCCAAGCCTAAAATAGATGGATACTTCCCCACTCTCTGCCTGCACTGCTACTGGCAACAGGAAGCAGCCCAGCTTTCATTTGCAACAAATCGGATTTGAATGCTGCTGCAATACAGAGAGGGATGAGCTGACCACTCCGGCTTCCATGTTTTCCTCTTCTCTTCTCTTCTCTTCTCTTCTCTTCTCTTCTCTTCTCTTCTCTTCTCTTCTCTTCTCTTCTCTTCTCTTCTCTTCTCTTCTCTCTAGCAAACTTCTTGCCCTCGTGGTTGCAGCAGGAGAGCCCACTCCCCAATATATAGGGAGAATCTACTGGAAGCTCAAATTTACGTTGCTCCATCTCCCCAGAATCCAGTCCTGCCCCTACTGTCTATTTGTAATCCAAGTCATCCTAACTGCCTAGCCTTATGGGTGCAAAGGTGGACCCATCCCCTGTGACTTCGCCTCCCGCCCGCTCCTTGCCGAGCATTTCCCAGTTTGTTAAAACCTAAATTTTGCGTGCAGAATTAAATATGCAAAGATAACCAGCACAGACCTGAAAATATACACTGTCCCCAATACATCTGAGGTTAGTCATCGCAGTCCCCCCATGCAACCGGGGGAATGAATTAGACATGACTCACTTGGGTTCCGCTGCTCAGCCATGAGTCACTTACCTGGATCAAGGCCCTCATCTGCAAAGTGAATTTGAAATTCATCATTTGGGTTTCTTCAAACCAAAACTTGGCTTTTTGTGGAACTCGGCTGCATGCATGCTGCCTGCCTCTTCTAAATCCTACCCTCCAGTCTTTCTTCACGAAATGCATCGTTCTTCCATTCATTGCCAAATCATTTAGCGCTTGCCTTCACTGTTGGTTGCTCTTAAAAGGATAGGATATATTCATGGGGGGGGGGCAGGTCTAGTAGCCATGACAAGCCAAATGGAACCTCCACAATTCAAAGCAGTATACCTCTGCAGGTTGTTGGGGGAAAATAGCAAGCGATGGCCCCAGCCGCTCAGTTGCCTACTTTTGACTTCTCAGGGACATCTGACTTTCTGCTGCTGCAGATACGCCATGTCTAACCCAGTGAAGCAGCTATGTTCTTAATCAGAAACACTGGAGTCTTGTGTCACCTTAAAGACTAATGCATTTATTGTGGCATTTGCTCAAAGGCTTATGCCATACTGAAATCAGCAGCCTTCATGGCTATTTGGGGGGGGGGGGGAGGTTGCTGCAACAGTCTAAACACAGCTGGTCCCCTTGGAAGTTCTTAATCAAGAAACTGGCTTCTGCCATCATAATGGCACTGCTATTAAAAGTTTTGCAAGTTTTGGCAACCCCTATAATTTTGCTATTGTTTCAGACATGTCTTTTCACTCCATGTAAAATAATCAAAAATCAAATTATAACTCTCCATTTTGGCATCCTGAGTCTTGTTTGAAAGATAGAATTCCTTCCCCTACTTCTCCCCATTTCCGCCCCCCCCCAAAAAAAAACTTAAAATGCATTTGCTTCAGCCTGAGGTGATAGCTCAAAGGGTGCTCTGGAGAAGAGGGAGGGGCTGGTTCTCAAGGTCAAGTCATACTCAAGCAGGTGGGCTGTTTCCATGGCAAAGCTCTTCTATTTAAAGGGCTTTCTCCTGCTGTTCACCATGTATCCCACTCGCTGGGGGTTCGCTGCATGTACTGAATACATTTCCCTTCATTTAGCACCTCTGCTGCCAGGGAGAAACCTGTAAATGGTTCCCCCCCTAAACTCTCTCTCCCCCCCCCCCCTCTCTCTCTCACACACAAGCTCCTTACCCCCAGTATGGGGAGAAGCTGCTAGTCTCCTAGGAAACCATCTTCCTCAGCAGGAAAGAGCTGTGAGATGGGAGAGGTGGCATCTATACAAGGCATCTTTCTCTCTCCCGCCTCCAGCCCCTTCTGTCCACATATTCACTCCCTCTTGCTATATCAGAGCAAAAGGTCTGTAGTTTGGGGAGGGTGGTTGCTAGGTGTCCGGCAGTTTTTTAAAAAGCAGGCTTCTGTGGATTTCAGATCGTCGCAACATGGAGCCTCTTTCAAACTGCGGAGGGAGGGAAAGGGGGAGGCAGAGAGGAGGACGGTGCCAAGTTGGTACAGTACGTGGATGTGGCTGGGGTTCATAAGATCCTAGCGGGAGCTTTGTGATCACACGCTGACTCTCAGGCTGTGTGTGTACACACACACACACACACACACACACACACACTTACTCTGTGTCTAGTGGGCTCCCATCCCAAGTTTGGGAAACTGGTGTACATACAACATTAGCCACAATTCATGATTCCTGCAACATCTTGTGAAATACTGTGCTCGGTGTGTGTGTGTGTGTGTGTGTGTCCCCAAACCAGCTGCAACTAGGGTTGCCAGACTCAATAGAGGACAGGACTTCTGTGCCTTTAATTGCCCTGCTCTCTTTTGAGTCTGGAAACCTTAAAGAGAAACCAGCAGACCCTTTGCTTGGAAATTAAACAAAGGGTCTGCTGGTTTCTCTTTAAGGTTTCCACACTCAAAAGAGAGCAGGGCAATTAAAGGCACAGAAGTCCTGTCCTCTATGAGTCTGGCAACCCTAGCTGCAACCTGAATAAAGGGGGAAAGAGTCACCTAACCATGTTCTGTGCCAGTGATGAGTTGACAGCGTCAGTCTGGGCAACCCCAGGGACTGGAAACTTGGTTTCTTTTTTCTTTTCTTTTCAAAATGCTGCCGCACAATTATCTTTTCGTGTAGCGCCAGCAGTTAACATGTTAAATTGGTGAAAAATCATTACTACTGGCATCTGTTAAGCATCGGAAATTTCGTATGGGCTTTTTGTGCAGAAAAAGAAAGCGAACTTGTAATATCTGGATTTGAAGATTGAAAAAATGCTGGTTTATAGATGATAGAATGGTTGGATTTTAAGGAATGGATATTAGTAGCTGCAGGACAGAAACCTACAAGTCCTTTGACTCTTTTCTGCCTTTCTCTAGTTTAATAATAATAATAATAATAATAATAATAATAATAATAATAATAAATTTATTATTTATACCCCACCCATCTGGCTGGGTTACCCCAGCCACTCTGGGCGGCTTCCAACAGAAAAATAAAATACAATCTATTAAATATTAAAAGCCTCCCTAAACAGTTTTCATTTATTTCCCTTTTCTCTCCCTTTCTCTCTCTCTCTTTTTTTAGTTCTCTCCTGTTCTTGTCTTTTCTTCTTTCTGACTTTGTTCTTTTTTAGACTAAGTAGCTGTTTTACCTTAGCATATTATAAAAAGAATCTTTGTAATGTGCTTTTTTCCTGGGGGGGACGGGGACGCAAGGGTATGCATACCCCTAATCATTTTGTGAATGTTTGTACTTTTGCCCATTTACTGTATTTATTTTTCCTCATTCGAACTATAAAATGGTGATTTTCTTGCGTCAGTATGAGAGTAACCCCTAAACATTTTTTTAAAGAAAAATGCACTGTATCTATGAATAAGTATCAGTTGATAAGTTAGTAAAAGAAAAAAGGGGGGAGATGTTTTGACCATGTCTTCCTTTCCCAACTCATATTTCTTCATTGTCTATTACAGCATCCCAGTTGGGCCCAGCTTCCAAGGCAGCCTTGCTCCGGCAATGCACTGGTAAGAAAACACCTTCCTCTCATATCAGAGCTGTGTCCTAGCAATCTATCCTTGAGTTACATAATCAGAGCAATCAGCACTGGAGCTGTCCAAAGTCAAGAGACAACAGCCATGTGGGCTTTGCAGTTGTGCAAAAGAGGGGTTCTCTTACCCTTTCATGATAAACGGCATGTACCAAATAGTCTTGCAGACTATTGTGAAAGTTACAGGAGGCTCTGCCCATCTTTTTTCTTCTGGTTGCCTTCCTTAATCGGAACTTATGAGAGCTCTGGTTAAATAGCGAACAAGCAAGGAGACTTCCAGCAAAGATGGCGTCAGGTCAGAAAGTTGGCTCCACGGATCACACAATTTTAAATTGGTTTTAACCAATTATTTTATCAACCTTTTCATAACTACGAACCAGCAAGGAATGCCTGCCGGTCTTACAAGGGAAATTCAGGAGGTGCCAAGTCTACATCAAGTTTTTCAAGTGTAGAACTTACAATTTGAATACGCAAGATGTATTCCATGCAGAGGCATACCTGGGGTCCCTTGTGCCCTTGGCAAGGACCTGTATTGATATTCTCCCCCCCCCCCAAAAAAAATCTCTTTACCGCAATAGCCACATTAGAAATGACAACTGTAAGGGGGAGGGATTATAGAGAACCCTCCCCCCTCATCAGAAGCAGCCCGTCTCCCAGCAGTCATGAGAGCGAGGGGTCTGAAGGGGGGAGTCAGGAAACGGAGAGGGAGTGCCAGGGCTCTGGCAACATCAAAGAGCCCCTGCTCCATAGGCAGGAAGAGAGGGAGGGGGAAAAAGGGGACAAGAATAGGTCAGACAGAAGACCTGTCCCCCTGACGCCGGAATTGAGGAGGAGGAGGAAAGGGAGGCGCTTCTCAGTTCCGAGGCTTTTATGCTGGTCCCGAACGTGGAGGGGGATAGTGCAGGAATCTGATTCGAGCGGGTAGACATGAAATGAGCAATCCGTTGCACTGTAAATATTGTGCACCAATAAAAACGCCTGAAAGACAAGCATGTGGAAGGTCGTTACTCAAGAGTAGTCACAACACACCCTGACAACAACATTTTATGCGACATAGGTATGTAAAGCGTCCAGAGTGAGGGCGAGGCGAGGAGGAAGGGCCAAAAAATTGGCACGCCTTTGTACCATGGTGTGAGAAGGATGGGAAGCTTTTCCTGCATTTGATCTCTCCACACCAGAAGCAGCACTGCACCATTCATCACACCCCCATACTCTCTATCTACTTTCATACTGCCCTGCCACTTTCCCTACCACTCAGCTCCCAGCTTACACAGATAGCTGAGGCAGGGAAGAGAGGAGATCTCTTGGGTGCTATTAGTCCCAGGTTCATAGTGGCAGGAGCCCAGCAGGAGTGGCAAGGGAGAAGAATGTTGAAGAGCTGAGCTGCTCAATCAGCAGATACAGTGGTGCCTCGCAAGACGAATTTAATTCGTTCCGCGAGTCAATTCGTTTTGCGAAAAATTCATCTTGCGAATCGCAGTTTCCCATAGGAATGCATTCAAATTTCTTTTTTTGACCATAGGAATGCATTAATTAAATTTCAATGCATTCCTATGGGAAACCGTGATTCGCAAGACGGATTTTTCGCAAAACGAATTCGTCTTGCGAGTCGCCATCAGATCGCAAGACGCATTCGTCTTGGGAAAAATTCATCTTGCAGGGCATTCGTCTTGCGAGGTACCACTGTATATCTATCCCTAGATTATACACCCCCAGGTGCAGCTCAGGAATGGTGTGCTTGAATGCTCCAATGCTCCACCATACCCCCCCCCCAAAAAATCCCAAATCCACATAGGAAAATGTAACATCCGCTTTTCCATGACTATATATGGCAGTACTCTTACATGCATTTCCCATCCGCACTCTGAAAGTGGTACAGTCTGGCTGGAGCTGTATTATATGTCCATGTATTTTGGCTCAGAGTTAAATATATCTCCTTCTGATCCGCATCTTAGATGTCAGCACTTTGATAGAATGCTAGATTGCTGCTTTCCACACATGTATTGCTGTGTGGGCGTGACTTGTTAATTTACTTCTGTTATCCTTGGCTCTTAATAATTTGCCTTTTCCCCTCCATCACTAAACGATCTGTGCATATTACTCTTGGTGTTTTTTATATCGATCGCCTGCTTTTCCTTTGGAAGCGCAGAGCAATATGCATGGGGCTCCATCGCAGTACAGACCTTAGCTTCTGCAACACTCCAATATCAAGTGCTCCCAGATTGTTCATTGGTTCATATATATGTGTGTGTATGTGCCACCTTCTCCCTGTTAGGTGTGCATTTGGCAACACTGACTGTTGCTTATGGTCCTTCCAAATACTGTACTGTGAAAGATTGTTGTTGAGAGATTGCTGCAAAACAACAAACAACCGACAACTTGCATGTGTGAGGAGCACCGATCCCACAATAAATGTATTTCTGGAAGCACCCTTGGAAAAGATTGTGTTGCTATAAAACCAGTTGAATCACAAAGATGCTGCAGCCTCTGTTATCCTACCTGATAACGTTGCTGCTGGATGCCTCCAGATTTAATCCAAGACACAACAAGAGGGCCGCAACAGACTAGCGAAAGAAGCACACAGGCAGAGGAGACAACATACAAGCTCAAACGCACACAATGGGGCATTTGTGGGTAGTGAATTTTTCTCTCTCCTTTTTCCTTTTCAATCACCATTGTGGCTGCCTGAGAAGTCTTGGAAAACAAGCCCAAAGAATCTGAGCATCCCATCTATCCTGCACTCTCCAAATCACAGAAACGGAAAGGTAAATGCGTGTGTGACAACTGCAGGGCTTAAGTGGGATTTATCACTCGGGTTATATGGGCAAAGGCAAAAAGCTTTCGAGAGTTAAAGATGGCATGGAAGCAGCATCATTGCCCATGGGGTACATACTTTGTTGTTGTTGTTGTTGTTACCACCCCACCTTTTTCCCTGACGGAACTCAAAATAGCTTACAGATAAAAATAAGAACCACTAAAAGCATAGGAGGGAAATCATTAAAAAACAATTAAACATTGATATATTAAAACTACACAATATATAAAACCTGTTCAAACCATACGAATAATTACAATAAAAACAGCACGGCCCCAGCCCTTTCATTCAAAGCAGTCCGTTCCCAAAAGCCTGTTGGAACAAGAAAGTCTTCACCTGCCGGCAGAAGGACAACAAGGAGGGAGCCAGTCTTGTTTCTCTAGGGTCTCTAGGGAGGGAGTTCCAAAGCCTAGGAGCCACCACCAAGAAGGCCGTCTCCCGCGTCTCTGCCAAGCGCGCCTGTGAGGTGGCAGGAGCAAGAGAAGGGTCTCCCCCTGAAGACCTCAAAACCCAGCCAGGTTCGTCTGAGGGAATAAAGTCCTTCAGATAGCTTGGACTGAAGCTGTGTAGGGCTTTATAGGTCACAACCAGCGTTTTGAATTGTGCCTGGAAACCAACGGGTAGCCGGTGGAGTTGTTGTCGCAAGGGAGTCGTATGCTCCGTATGACAAGCCCAGGTAAACAATCCGGCTGCAGCTCTTTGAGCCAGCTGAAGTTTTTGAGCACTTTCCAAAGGCTGCCCCACAAAGAGCGCGTTACAGTAATCCAGACGGCATGTAAATAAGTCGTGCATCGCTGTGGCCAAATCAGATAGCTCAAGAAGCGGGCACAGCTGCCTATGCACGAGAAGATTATGCAGGATTCTGATGCTCTTAAAAAAAAAACTTTTGAAAGCTGCAAACAGTGGCAATGGTGGGCATCTCTCTCTCTCTCTCTCTCTCTCTCTCTCTCTCTCTCTCTCTCTCTCTCTCTCTCTCTCTCACCACTGACCACTGTCAGCTGCCTGTAGGAACTCATGTCCTTCTCCAGCCACTGTTTCCATAGAAACAGACTCATAGGCGGATCTGTACATATTCTGTGAGTACAGAAGAGGACTCTCAATAAAATGTTGTGGCATGTCCCTTCTCCACTACAGCCCCTTTGAACAGGAACCTTGTACCATTGTTGAGGGCTTGGAGTAGAGCCCTTTTTTCCCCTTTCCCAGAATCCTCTGGTGCACCATATAGTGGCCAAGAGTTCACAGTCAGGGATAGCTGCCAGCCCTGAACATCAAGGTTTCATTGCGTATATACTTGGGGAAGAAGAGTTTTGTAGGCTTGTGGTGTGTACCCGCTGGATCCTAGTGCTCTCCTCTGGGACACTACTGAGGATGGTGGACAATGGGCAGGATGAGGCCCACCAAGCCATTTGAAGTGGCCTGCTCTGGTCTTCAGAGATCAGTCTGTGAAGAGCAGAGACAGGGATTGCCCCCCTTACTGCAATGCTGAAAGGCTTCCCAATTGCACAGAGAGCCTTCAGACACAGCGACTATTAAAGCTGTTTGATCAGCAAGCAGGTTAAATATTATATACATGACTTAACAGCGAAGAAAGGCGTTGACTTTTTTCCCATTCTGTCACTGCAAAGCTTCATGAAATGAGAGGTTTTGTCCTATCCACGTGAAATTTGGCATAAAGACTATGCCTTGGGTGGGTTGAGGGCAGCATAATATGGTGAAATTTCAGAAAACCCTGCAGAGGAATGGCTGAATTAGAGCAGTTCACACATTTTGCATTCAGGTTCAGGCACCCAATGTTCCCTGTTGTTGTTGTTGTTGTTGTTGTTGTTGTTGTTGTTGTTGTTGTTGTTGTTTAGTCGTGTCCGACTCTTCGTGACCCCATGGACCAGAGCACGCCAGGCACTCCTGTCTTCCACTGCCTCCCGCAGTTTGGTCAAACTCATGTTCGTAGCTTCGAGAACACTGTCCAACCATCTCGTCCTCTGTCGTCCCCTTCTCCTAGTGCCCTCAATCTTTCCCAACATCAGGGTCTTTTCCAAGGATTCTTCTCTTCTCATGAGGTGGGCAAAGTATTGGGGCCTCAGCTTCACGATCTGTCCTTCCAGTGAGCACTCAGGGCTGATTTCCATCAGAATGGATAGGTTTGATCTTCTTGCAGTTCATGGGACTCTCAAGAGTCTCCTCCAGCACCATAATTCAAAAGCATCAATTCTTCGGTGATTAGACTTCTTGATGGTCCAGCTCTCACTTCCATACATCACTACTGGGAAAACCATAGCTTTAACTACGGTATACGGACCTTTGTCGGCAAGGTGATGTCTCTGCTTTTTAAGATGCTGTCTAGGTTTGTCATTGCTTTTCTCCCAAGAAGCAGGTGTCTTTTAATTTCGTGACTGCTGTCTACCATCTGCAGTGATCAAGGAGCCCCCTTCATGGATCAATGCCTTGTCATGGCAAAGGGGCTTGAATAACTCAGAGAAGCTATGAGCTATGCCATGCAGGGCCACCCAAGATGGACAGGTCATAGTGGAGAGTTTTGACTAAACGTGATCCACCTGGAGAAGGAACTGGCAAGCCACTCCAGTATCCCTGCCAAGAAAACTCCATGGACAGAGACAACAGGCATATAAAAGTTGCTGTTGTTAAACACAGCCAAAGCATACCTTACATTTACCCATTTGGGGCCGTTTTCGTTACGTCGAAAACTTGTGCCCATTTCAGGGATCTCCCTTCTGCTGATCAAAATCTGCTGTGTATAAATCTGGAACCGTGAGGTTTCAGAATTCCCATTCTAATCAGTCATTTAACGAAGAGTGAGTTGTTCAAAACATTGCTCGTTGCCAAACACTGGCTCTTCCCAGAGGGCGCTTGCTTCCCAGAAGAAAAATGGCCATCGCTGAGGAGGAGGCTGCTGTGGAAGACAGAAGAAACGGTGGGAGAAACGGAGCTGCTGTGCTTGTTTTGATGTGTGCAAAATGTTGCAGCACGAGTCTGGGTGTGTTGTGAGTGAATTGCTGCTGCATATGCGTGTGAGAGGAGAGTGTGTGTTAGACAAAGGGAAGCTGCCATGACTGAATGGGATTTGCAGTCTCTGGCTTACCCCCCACCCCACCCCACCCCCCTACCCCCGGTGATTCCCGCTGCAACTTCTTTTGAGATCTCTGCCCTGTTTGCAGTGGATTTTGGCCCCATACATTTGAAACACATGGCTTTCCCCCAAAGAACCCTGGGAACTGTAGTTTTCCCCTCACAGAGCTACAGTTCCCAGCACCCTCAACAAAACACAGTCCCCATGATTTCTTGGGGGGAGGGAAAGATATGTGTTCTAAAGGCACTTTATATGGTTGTTGCAAGCTATTCTGTCTGAGCTTTAGGCACTTAGAGTGATCACAGCAATAGACTGCATGCGAGGCCTGCTATTGTTCGGGACCCATTGAGCCGGCTCATTATCGTCATCATAGCTCGTTCCATGGTTGAAGAACCGCATCAGGACTAAAATACAGTCCATTACGGCAAAAGCGGGGATAATGTTGAGATAATTATAAAAATGGCCTCCTTTAGAGGGCTGATGTAAATATTACTAAGATAATAAGTGCAAAGTTATTTTGACATCTTAAAGGGTAGTATAATTCTTATGTATTATAGGGTACCCTCCCCTCCCTGCCCCCACTCCCACCACCAGAGGGGGCTTAATGGAATTCAGTGAATGTGTTCTTTTCAATAAACGAAATAAATTCTAGAGGGTTTTTTTAACCCTTCAGTTTAAGCAGAGGCAGATTTATTGGGGCGCCACTGGTTTGGTAGCATTGGGTGGGGGCCACAGGGGGCATTGCAACAATGATTTAGAATGGAAGGCGAGAGGCAGGAGGTGCCAAATTTTGATGTTGTACAGGGCGCCACTGAGGTGTCAGACCCCAAGGTCCACTACTGGTTTAAATCTTTAACACAATTACTGAGTGTCTTCTACACCAGAAAGGATGGAAATTGTAAGTTAAGGTACCTGTGCTGATGTATCTATATGGGGCTCTAAACAATATGGGATGTATCGAAACTGAGGCTCCTTAGAATTTCCAAGCTTTTCCCTGGCACAAGTAATTTTTAAGTTCCCTGTCTCTTAAATGGAAGGGGTATTTGATCCCAGAATTAACTTGCAGTGAGATGTGAATGGCCTCGTTTGATCTCTGCTGTCTATAGCTATGTGTTCTATAGCCTCCAAACAATCCCCCCCCCCTGATCTGGCCAAAGTTGTTAGGCCCAAGGCTCCAGTAGGCAAGAACATGGTATCGGGCTGAGCATCAGGGAAACATCCCAGTGCTGCTGTGGAGAGGAGTTATCTCTCTGTCTGCTCTTCCAACCATTTTTTGGCCATGTCCGCCAATGTGGCAGTGGCGCCTTCAGGCCACAAGCTGAGGGTTAGCCATCCCTGCTCTAAAGGATGCTTGCAGGGCAAAAGATGTTTTGTCACTTCCTGCTCGTCAGCGTAACGCTTGTTCCTGTCAGGTGGGCAAAAAGTATCCTTTGCTGGATCCGTAGAAGAAGTTCCCAATGAATCTGAGCAACCGGAAGGTGCTGAAGGCGAAGCCCAGGACCAGCAAAACCAGGAGACAGAGGTGGGACCGGAGAAGGGAGACCCGCCACTCACAGGTAATGTACCTGAACAAAGGGGCTCAGCCTCTGGTGGCTGCTAACCAGCACAGCGCCTGCTTTTAACATGCTGTTGCATTTCTAGTGTTGCAAAAGTTTAAAAAATAATAATGTATGTTTTGCCTGTTTGCCTCACAAGAACTCTGTGGAGTACCCTGAGTAAGGCTGAGTAAGGGTCTGATCCATGGGCAGAAAAAAAATATTTATTTGGTTTTTCATATTAAAGTTTTACAATCACATATCCAGCATCCAAACAAGATTCCGAAGAATCTCCTGGACTTCTCTCCTCCCCTCTGTGGGTCCTATTGTAAATCATTTCCTCCTGCATCTTTAATAATAATACAAATCTTTTACATCTCCATTATGTCCAAAATTCACCATTGAACTACAAGTGTTATTCCAATCCTACTAACGATTTTAGCTGTTTACGGTACAATGGCTTTTAAGATAAATGACAAATTTTCCCCATTCCTTATTAAAAATTTGGTCTTCCTGATTTGTGATTCTTCCGGTCATTTTTGCCATTTTTGCATAATCCACCAACTTAATCTGCTATTCTTTTCTGGTCTGTACTTTATCTTATTTCAATCTCTGGGCCTTCTATGAACTATTTTAAGTTCACTTTACAACGCAAAGGACAAGTATAATGCTGGTGTAATACTGTGTAACCACCATCTCTCAAACTGGGACCTCTTCCAGAATTTGCTGTGGTACACGAGATTATGCTCTGTGATGTGAGGCAGATGAAAGATAATGACTGACACACACACACACACACACACACACACACACACACACACACTGAGTTTCAGATCAGAGTAGTGATGTGAACCCTGATTGCCCTGGCCCAAGCCCAGTGCTCTATACAGTATTCCGTATTCCACACTGGCTCTGGTTTAAGATCATGGCTGGGAAGTGAATGGTCTGTTTATGAGTATTTATCTCCTGCATTTGGGTCCTACGGAGCCCCACCCCCCAGCAGCAGAAATGGCTTCCTCACCCCCACCTTCACTACATAGCTTAAAAGTTGCCTTAGCTGGCTGGTCTAGAACTACCTGATTTTCAAGGGTCTTGGTCTGCAGTCGAAATTAGCCGGGCGCCACTCGCGTTTTACGACTGGCAACCAGCCCTTTGAGACTGGATGGAGATGTCCGGGCACCACCTTTGGTGCCTAACATCTCCACTTGCCTGGCTGCAGTCAGGTGATCTGCCATGCACCCCACAAAATACCTGATTCGTCCAGCAGCGCAGTCAGATGGACAGGGTGCAAAAAACAAATTGTGTTGATGGTGATGTGGTTTGGGTGATGTCCCATGTCCAGAACAGAAATTAATCCAGTGAATATGATCATTATTCACCATTGTTGTTTTCAGCCTACAAACAATATAGAATGATTGTCATGTTTCCCCTCTCCAGTTTGCACTGCCTTTTCTTTGCATTGAAATGAATGGTGCAGAATAACATAATGCAGTTATGAAAAGTTCAACCACAGTGGGCAGTGAGACTAACAATGTAGGCTTCGTCAGAAGCCAAACGCAAAACAGGAGTCCTGCATGCGACTGATAAAGGGTGGAACGGAAGTTGATGCCTTCTTAATTCCCTAACTGTGACAACCATCTCATCCCCTCCTTGCTTTGGCTTCTACAAGGGAAGATTACTTTTTTTAAAGTTAGTTGAGAACCAGTTTTGACTGTCACAGCCAATCCCACAGGAAACCCTGGGAATAGGAGCCATAGGAAAGAGCAACGGGCTTCTTTACCAGCTGCACTGGCTCCCGGTGGAATACAGGGTCAGGTTTAAGGTGCTGGTTTTGACCTTTAAAGCCTTATGCGGCTTAGGACCCTCGTACCTATGGGACCGCCTCTCCCGGTATGCCCTGCAGAGGACATTAAGGTCCACAAATAATAACATACTGGAGATCCCGAGTCACAAGGTGGTTAGACTGGCCTCGACCAGGGCCAGGGCCTTCTCAGTACTAGCCCCGACCTGGTGGAACGCTCTTTCTCAGGAGACTAGGGCCCAGCGGGAGTTGTCATCTTTTCGTAGGGCCTGCAAGACAGAGCTGTTCTGCTTGGCTTTGGACTGACTCAGTCTGACCCCAGTGTTCCCCTCCCATAAGACTTTATCCTACAGATATTTAAATGAGGTTGCACTTGTAGATTCCTAATTTTAAAATTGAATTTTAACATTGTATTTAATCTGCACTTTAATTGAATTGTTTCTTTTATGCTTGCTTTGATATTCTTGTTGTTAGCCGCCCTGAGCCCGGTCTTGAATGGGAAGGGCGGGGTATAAATAAAATTATTATTATAATTATTTTTATTTATGTATTTAATTATTATTATTCTTACATGGAAATGTCAGCACCTTCACAAATGATGGCTGCCAGAGGAAAAACCATCTTTAAAGTGATTTGAAACTGGTGTAAAATTTTGGCATGTTGATGTCCTACACGTCGAGAACTCCCCCCTCCCCAAATGCTTATGTTTTTCCTCTCCTTCTGTAGATCATGTTATGGAACTGAGTCACTCCAGCTGTGAAGAGAGACCTCCCTGCGCTCTTAGCTCCGAAAACCGTCCCTCCCCACCCCCTATCCACCCCACCACCTAGCGCAAGCAGTGAAGGGGTAGAGTCGGGAGCTGTCCCATTGATGGAAAACCTCTCCTTTTTCACCAAGATGGATTGGATTATTTCCTTTTAACAACTATCTTCTCTTTTCTGTTCCAGATTTGTCTTTCATTTCGCAGTGTTTGGTTTGTGTTCAGTGAATTATTTAGCACAAGGGGAAAGGAAGTGGGGGGGGGAGGAGCCACAGTCGCTGGTATCCAAACCTTCACATTCAGAAGGAATATACTGTATCATCTTTCTGACGGCCAGAGGCTGGGCACAAGTGACAAAAGGGTGGCTATCTTTACTGTGCCTTTGCTTGTGAGGTTCCGGGGTTCGGGGTGCGTGCATAAGAGCTGTCGTTGTCCACAGGGCTGCTCGTTTGGTGTAATCCAGCATGGCGGTTCTTAACATTTTTTCACCCATCCAAATCTGAAATTCTAAAACTAGTATGTGAGACTAGTGAAAATAACCAGGTAGCTGGCCTGAAGACTACCGTTAGATTCCCGGAAATCAAGTTTGAAAAAGCACAATTTGCAGCTGAATTCGAACTGATATGCTGGAGGGGATATCTGCAATTGATTCACTTCTGAATCCCTGCCGCCGCCACCTCTCTCTCTCCCTCCCTCCCTCTTCTCTCTCACCTGCCTCCCCAATGCCCCATTCATCTCTCTGGAAGCTGCAAATTAAAATCTAATCATTTTGTATAGTTGAAACTGCTCTCTCTCCCTCCCTATGCTCTTAGACCCTTACTCCGCCACCTGTGTATTGGGCAATGCCTTTCCATGTGCCTCTCTGCTCTATTAAAGCTTTGTAAATAAATGAGATGTTTGAAGAGTGGTTTATGGAGGGGGGGAGGGAATGGTCACCAGCCCTGAGTAAGCCAGCCCTGCCTCACTGCATCAGCCAAGAATGACAGAAGGAAAGGATTTCATAACTGCAGGAAGCGTTTATCTTTTGCAAATCAACCCTAAGTGCATGAGCCATGATTCATGGACAGGAGGAAAGGGTTCGGGAGGTAAAAGTCTTAATTCCCAATGATTCCCAATGGGTGGACTAGGATACTCCCAGTTTCTGCATCTCCCTTAAAACAGTAACCCTTGCTGCCAAAAGGCAGACCAGCTAAAACGCTTGTGGTCTGGGATTTTGTGATTATTATTTTTCCTGCAGGAAAGAAATTCAATGGCTGCTTAACACTTGTGCTTCCAAGACAGCCACTACTTTTTGTGGGAGGAATTCAAGCCGATGTCGGAAATTCAGGTGTACACAATTAAAACGAATTAAAGGGCTCGGTCATCCTGTGCGCAATAAATCCGCTTTTAAAAAAGAATCACAACTTTTTACTGTTTGGAAATTGATGAGGAAATGCCTTAAACAGTGATGGAAAGGTATGTAAACGACCCACAAACCAGGATGTAGGACAATGTTCATTGTTGTGTTACTTCCTTGTGGCCCAATAAACATCAACGCTCAATAAAGATTGGATATAATCTAACTTCTGGGTAAGCTTTATTCAAGCAACTCAGTACGCTTACAAATAGGTAAACTGGAGAGGCCCTCAATCAGCAACAGTTGATGGATCATTTACAACCTATGTGAGGTCCTTTCACATAAATAGTCCGAGTTTTTGATGGGGTGAGGTAAGATCATGGTGGCTGCCTGTACACTCCTCCGACG
The DNA here is from genome assembly GCF_963506605.1 of Zootoca vivipara. Lineage (NCBI taxonomy): Eukaryota > Metazoa > Chordata > Lepidosauria > Squamata > Lacertidae > Zootoca > Zootoca vivipara. Next base: position 25,837,408 of record NC_083288.1, on the reverse strand, counting down.
ATACCTATTATGTACGTATTAAACTTGAAAGCTAAGCCTGCTGCTTGCTTGTGTCTGGTACTATCATGCACACCTTATTTGAGAACTAGCTTTAAATCCCCTCTCCTAGCATGAAATTGCCTGTAATTGTGAGCACTTGAATATGCGGCATGAAATGTATACAAACATTTGTCTCCTGAAATGTGAAAGTGAAGGGGGGAATTTATGTTTTGAAGCTAATATTTCTAAAAACGTCTGCAGCAGAGCAAGGCACCCAAACCCATGCATGCAATGTGGCTGTGGGGCTTTCGCTCGAGCAGGCTATGAATCACTTGTTCATCTCTCCTCAGACAGGCGTCCTTGTTTTCTTTCTGTCAAATGATTGACTTTGTACAACTGTGTATGTCCACCGGGTGTTTGGTTGATTTCCCCCTCCACCTAAACCCTCCACTCTCCCCCACCCCACTCAGACTCTGCTCTCAGTACACAGGAAAAATATACTCCCTACTAATACTTTGTGTTAGTATGGAAACTGTTTTCTTTTCACGCCAGCTCCCAGCTGGGACCGTGCACGTAGCAAAGAGACATTGTTGTTGCCAGAGAGCCACTTGCAAGTCGTCACTCGGCCTGCAAGGAAGTGAGTAAAGCCAGCTGGGTCTTGGCACTTACCCACTCGAGGAGACAAGGGCTGTTTTCATGCCGCCTTAACTGCTCCAATCTTGCCTTCTCTTAATCAAGCTTAGTCTGTTCCTTGATCCTTTCCGGGGGAGCTGCTCAGAGCATGTAGCAGCTTGTTCTCATTTGGCTAGCACATAGTGTGATGGGATGAGGTGGCAAGGTCTGGAGAGTGGAATGGTGCCCAAACCTTGGCGTATTTTTCGTTCTCCAAGGCCTCAGTCGTAGGTAAGAGGGCAGGCCGATGTGTTTCAACTTGCCTAGAAAAAGGAATCCACACTCCAAGGAATATCATATGTGAATGGGGAGACTCGAGATGCCTTATGAGGAACGGCTTAGGGAGCTGGGTATGTTTAGCCTGGAGAAGAGAAGGTTAAGGGGTGATATGATAGCCATGTTCAAATATATAAAAGGATGTCATATAGAGGAGGGAGAAAGGTTGTTTTCTGCTGCTCCAGAGAAGCAGACACGGAGCAATGGATTCAAACTACAAGAAAGAAGATTCCACCTAAACATTAGGAAGAACTTCCTGACAGTAAGAGCTGTTTGACAGTGGAATTTGCTGTCAAGGAGTGTGGTGGAGTCTCCTTCTTTGGAGGTCCTTAAGCGGAGGCTTGACAGCCATCTGTCAGGAATGCTTTGATGGTGTTTCCTGCTTGGCAGGGGGTTGGACTGGATGGCCCTTGTGGTCTCTTCCAACTCTGCGATTCTATGAGATAGTTATCCAGAATATAACATCAATATACGTCTGTAGCATAGATGTGCCCAGACTGAGTGCTCCATTTTCTGCTCCTTCAGCCAACGGAAAGTTCAGCGCAGGCTGAGTAGTGTCAATATTTGGAAGAGTGGGAACCCTGAAGGTTCTGGGAAAGTTTCTGGGACTTTCCTGTCGGTGTGGTTTCTCATGTTAGCAAATCCTTGAGCAGAGTCAACATTTCTTTCCCCCCGGCAACTGCTTCTGTTGCATCAGGAATCAAGTGCTGCACTTCTCAAAACTGCAAAATCAAGTTGCTAGGACACTGCAGCCCTGGCTAATTCAGCAAGCCCACTGCAGAGGGCTACATGGAATAGGCTTGCCAACCTGTCATGGAGACAAGCAACTCCCCACCTCTGCCCCATTTGGATTAAGGATATGGGTTGAAGACATATAAAATCATAGAGCTGGAAGGGACCCTAAAGATCGTCTCGTCCAACCCCCTGCAAAGCAGGAATATGCAGCTGTCCCTTATGGGAATCAAACCTGTGACCTTGGTGCTATTAGCATCATGCTCTAACCAACTGAGCTGTCCTCTGAATAACATGAAGCGGCCATCTTGTTAAAACTAATCCGACCCGAGTAGTCAGTGCTGCCTGAGAGCCACACATATGCCACATTGAGTACCAAGATGGAAAAAAGGATGCAAGAAAATAAATAGAAAAATTGTGCATGCCTCATAAACAGACTGTTTCTCCTTAATTACATTTTAAAGTAACATTTCTGTTATTTTGTTTACACAACACAAAAATCATCCCCGAACAACACACCGTCCCCAGAACATTCCTCCCCTGCGATGCCTTAGTCTAGGCCAGGCATAGGCAACCTTGGCTCTCCAGGTGTTTTGGAACTACAACTCCCATGATCCTTGACCACTGGCTCTGTTAGCTAGGCATCATGGGAGTTGTAGTTCCAAAACGTCTGGAGAGCCAAGGTTGCCTATGCCTGGTCTAGGCTGTGGAACCTCAGGCCTAGTGGGTGCAATCTGCCATGTCCGTCTTTCTGGCCCATGGGTTTCGAACTACTCTGTGCCCCCCTCTCCCTAGGCCAGACCCCTCATCTGCCCTGCTCTGGAGGCTCCTCAAGTGCTTTTGCCCAGCTGCATGTGTCCTTGAAGTGTGGCGATGCTTCTTGTGGGCCTGGTTGAAGAGATGGAGAAGGAGTGTAGAAACCCCTGGTTTTTCTGTGGCTGAAATGTAGCGTACCGTACAAAATCAGGAGCCCTGCCCTTTTGCCTCTGGACTCACCAGCCACTGGCATGTAGCATGCAGAAGCCTGCCCTTCAGGAGACATTGCAGCCCTCAGGGCTGAGAAAGGTTCCTCACTCTTGCCTTAGGCTTAATGCTCAACAAAATAAAATGCAGAGCTTCCAAGTGTCCTTATTTTCCAGGGACAGTCACAGATCATCAGAAGCCACCCCAGTTTCTGATTTGACCCTGCAGCGTCCCACTTTTCCTTCTTGTTGTTTAGTCGTGTCCGACTCTTCGTGACCCCATGGACAAGAGCACGCCAGGCACTCCTGTCTTCCACTGCCTCCCGCAGTTTGGTCAAACTTCATGGATCACTGCCTTGTCATGGCGAAGGGGCTTGAGCTATAACTCAGAGAAGCTATGAGCTGTGCCGTGCAGGGCCACCCAAGACGGACAGGTCATAGTGGAGAGTTTTGACTAAACGTGATCCACCTAGAGCAGGAACCGGCAAGCCACTCCAGTATCCCTGCCAAGAAAACTCCATTGACAAAAACAACAGGCACTTTTCCTTAGGACGTCGTTATTTTTACCGGAGAAATGTAGGATGGTATGGAGTAATGCAACCCCCGAGGCCAGGTTATAAGGAAGTATACCACCAGCACATGGAAACGCCGTTTACCTTCCCGCTATAGCGGTTCCTATTTATCTACTTGCATTTTGATGTGCTTTCGAACTGCTAGGTTGGCAGGAGCTGGGACCAAGCAACGGGAGCTCACCCCGTCACAGGGATTCGAACCGCCGACCTTCTGATCAGCAAGCCCTAGGCTCAGTGGTTTAGCCCACAGCACCACCTGGGTCCCCAAGAGCTCCAGGAACTCCGGTCAAATACTACTAAATTCAGTGCAAACCAAATCTTGTGAGGCTCTTTAACTAAAAGGGCCTCAGTCCAGCTTCACTGCTTTCCAGTGCTGCAAGCTGTATGGAGACGGCAAAAGCCCTTACAAACCACAGCCTTTGATATGATGTAATCATCCACGTAAATATCCAAGGATTGAACCGAGGGCAGAAAATCTCAGAGGTGAGTCAAGAGCAAAGGTAACTTACTGCTCCGCCTCCCGTCAAAATGAATCACTGAGGAACCATAAACAAATACAGGTTTTTAAATATATAACAGTATCACTCAAGCAAAATTCTCCACGGGGTTGCTGGCTGTTGCCCACAGCCCGGCAATCTCTGCAAAGACAGGAACATCCTGCTTTTTCTTTAAATAGAGCCTAATAATCCCACTTGGTACTGAATTGTCCCTTGCGAAGCATTTTAAGGGTGTTCCATGCTTAATAAAACAGAACTATATTTTATTTGCCAGTTTGAAAGGAGGAAGCAGAAGTCAGAAACAATCCATTTGAGCCTCACAGCAGAAATGATTCTGCTCTTGAAACTGAAAGAGCTCAAAGCAGGATAGTCAGCCTCTTTTTCTCATACTGGTTAAGTATAACAATAAATCCCACACCGACTGATGGGTTAAGTGGAACAATAAAAGTCACAGCCCAAATGTCAAAGAGCCTGTCCAAGGGTCTGAGTCATAAGCTGTAACCCTAGTTTGCAAGCAAGGAAAAAGAAAGAAAGAAACCAGAATTATCAGCTGTAAAGCTCCTCCTCTCTTGTCAACATACTGTAGAGATTAATCAATCCATATTTACAGTATCAACACATATTTACAGTAAAGGGTTACTATGCAATGCAGCATAATTAAATAACAACAGTTACAAAAACATATATAAAGTTGAGGAATTTCCAGATAGGTACATTTTCTGTTCAGTTTAATGATGTTCCCCCCTTAACAGCCATCTATTAGTAATAATTCCATCTGCCTGCTGCAGAGACAGCGATGGGGCAGCCTGGTTTACTGCATTCATTTGACTGAAGGACCAGCAGCCATTTGGCTCCTCCTTCTGGGCCAACCCTACCAGTAGACAAGGGTGATCCTCTTGTCTCAGACAGTGATTGAGATGAATGGTGGATCAGTGTCCCCCTGCTAATCTGCAGCTGCCTTCACCTGCCAAGCCACTCAGTGTTGCCATTTCGTTTGCTTGCTGGATCCGACCCATCCCTTCCCCACACCGCAATCTCCACTGCAGCACTCTCAAAGGCCTCTACAGATCCCACAAGTCCTTGTGAGTGCAGTTGACTCTAGCACACACCTTAAACAGTATTTGCAGTTGTTGCAGCAAACACAGTTTAAAGTTTAACTGTAGTAATAAACAGCAAAGCATTATTCTTTGGGACACTTTCACTGTGGTCTAAATCACTGAGCCTCTTGGGCTTGCTGATCAGAAGGTTGGCAGTTCGAATCCGCTCAACGGGGTGAGCTCCCTTTGCTCTGTCCCAGCTCCTGCCAACCAAGCAGTTCGAAAGCACGTTAAAGTGCAAGTAGATAAACAGGTACTGCTGCGACAGGAAGGTAAACAGCGTTTCTGTGTGCTCTGGTTTCTGTCACGGTGTTCCGTTACGCCAGAAGCAGTTTAGTCATGCTGGCCACATAACCCGGAAAGCTGTCTGTGGACAAACGCCGGCTCCCTCAGCCTGAAAGCGAGATGAGCGCTGCAACCCCATAGTCACCTTTGACTGGGCATCCAGGGGTCCTTTACCTTTTTTTAATTTTTACATATTCTTTGGGACCACCACTGGTCACTTCACAGATGCCACAAATTAGGGGAGGTGGGCATGGGCGTAGGCAGGGGGGCAGGAGGGGGCAATTGCCCCCCCCCCTAGAAGCAGAGCCGCTGGCCAGCCTGCCCCGCTGCCGTCTCCCTTCTCCCTGGCTGGCTGTGGAGCGGGCGGAGGGGAAGCCAGGCAACCGCTTTGCGCGGCTCTGGGGCTTTCCCTCCACCTGCCCCGGCGATTGCAGAGGGGGAGGAGGGGATCGGAGCAGCCCGATTTCGGGCTGATCCTGGCTCCCCCTCGCCCCTGCTGATCGCGGAGGGGGAGGAGGGAGTCGGAGCAGCCCGATTTCGGGCTGATCCTGGCTCCCCCTCGCCCCTGCCGATCGCGGAGGGGGAGGAGGGAAAGCTGGCAAGGGAGAAGGGAGCTTTCCTTGCCCCGCTGTGGCCCCTCCCCCGCCCCTTGGCCCCGCCCCTTGCCCCCCCTGATTTTCATCCTGGCTACGCCCCTGGAGGTGGGGGAGACAGGCCAGATGCAGCAAGCAAACAGCGTGATATCTATTTATTGCATTTCTACCCCACCTCCCACCCACCCACCCCCCGGTTCTTCCTCTCCTCATTTAATCCCCCCTCAACCCTGTGAGGCAGTTTAGGCTGAGAGGCAGTGGCAGGCCCAAGGTCACCCAATGATCTTCATGGCCGAGTGGGGATTTGAATCTTGGTCTCCCAGGTCCCAACCACGTGGATCATGGCAGAAGATAGCCCAGGAGGACTTAGACATTGTTGTGTTACTGCCAATAACGCAGCAGCAAAAACTATTTCAAGCCAGAGGCGGCAGCAGGAAGAGCAGGGCCACCTTCCTCGTGTGGCACAATGTCTTGAGGCAGCCCTATCCTCCTCTCTTCCTAAACCATCTCCATTATAAAGACAGTTACATTACTGTTACATTACTTTAAGGTGTCTGACTTTGCTTTTTATTCTTTTCCTCCCTGTCCTTTTCCCTTTCTTAAAACTGAAAGCCTGCAAGAAAGACTGCCTTTTGCTTTTTGTCTTAGCGCAGCACTTTATTTTTACATGCTTCCTAAATAATAAATAGTCAGCTTGATTTTTCTGGCAAGCAACATACCCGGCAGGAGAAATAACCTCTCAATGAATCTTCCTTTCACTGCAACAAGACAATGCATCCACTCCTTGTATCCAATAAATGCAGTGTTTGTGCAAAGAGCTTTATGGGCCAGGTGTAAGTAAGTAAGTAAATTTTTATTCATACCCCGCCCTCCCCGGCCAAGACCGGGCTGAGGGCAGCTAAAGGCTGTTGCATTGAGGCAAAGAAATTGTGAATCAGTAGCTTCCTGTGTCTGGAATACCTTCCTCAGTAAAATTAAATCCACAGGGATTTGCAAGCATTCCAAACTCACACAATGAATGCTGTTTATCTTCCAGAATGGGTGTGCAGCTTTGTGTAAATATTGCATTTCTCTCTCAGCATATGATTGCCATTTGGCCAATCTGACGCCAGACCAATCAGGCTATTTATTTTTAAAGCTCAGCTACGTAATTGCCCAATGAAATGGTATACAAGAGGGAGCTTCTCCTTTTCCATGTGTTTTTCTTGGTTACAATCAGAGTCTTCTAAACATGTTGCCTAGTAAGCATTAAGATTTCCATGATAGGCAGTGAGGGCCATCAATGTGGAATGCATGTATGAAAAGCCGACTTAAAATAATGGCAGCCTTCTGCATGGGACCTATTCCCAAATAAACAGGGATGGCATTAGGCTGCATATAATGGGAAAAAGTGTTTATTTATATCATCTTTTATAAAACAAACACCCACAGAGTTACAGAAAACACATACCTCTAAACACAAAACTTAATTATGTATTTGTTTGTGTCTCTGTAAATGCATGACCGACAAAACAGAAAACAGAATTAGGTAATGATTCAGCTAAATATTCTTTTTTAAAAAAATAATTTTTATTAAGGGTTTTCTTGGTTTACAAGGATATGTGCAATGTCTCTCTTAGCATTTTTACATATCAGTTTCATTTGTTGAGACATTGGTGAGGAGAAGGGAAGGAAAGGAAAGTAGATGGGGAGGGTGGGGTGGGGTAACAATGTTTCTATTTTGCTTAATAGGTGTGGGGGGGGTTCTGTCAGCGTCGCTCGTGTAGGTTCTCTACTGTTCACTTGATTTATTTTGATGGTGAGAGATCTTGGGGTTGGTCTAGGATATGGTTGTTCCTTTGTGGTTGGCTGTGGTAGTCTTTGTTTTGTGTGTGAGTGGGGTGGGTGAGTGTTCTGGGTCAGGTTAACCATATTGATTCGTATGCTGTCAGCTAAATATTCTGACTGCTATCTTTGTCAGTAACACAGCTGGATTTCAGACTCCAGGCTGCATGCTAAGGTGGCAATTCTACAAAATCTGAAGGCAGAATTCTCAGGGAGGAAACGTCTGCTGTAGAAATAGAAGAGGGGCTTACAGTGTGAAATCCTATACAGTGGAACCTCGGTTTATGAACACCTCGGTTTACAAATTTTCGGTTTACGAACGCCGCGGACCCGTCTGGAAGGGATTGATCCACTTTCCATTACTTTCAATGGGAAAGTTCGCTTCAGTTTATGAACGCTTCAGTTTAAGTACTCCGCGGACCGTCTGGAACAGATTAATCCACTTTCCATTACTTTCAATGGGAAAGTTTGCTTCAGTTTATGAACGCTTCAGTTTATGAACAGACTTCCGGAACCAATTGTGTTCATAAACCGAAGTACCACTGTACATGTTTAGCTGGAAGCAAGTCCCACTGTGTCCAGTGGAACCTACTTGTTCCTAAGCGTGCTTAAAGGTAAAGTTAAAGGGACCCCTGACTGTTAGGTCCAGTCGCAGACGACTCTGGGGTTGCGGCACTCATCTCGCTTTATTGGCTGAGGGAGCCGGCGTACAGCTTCCAGGTCATGTGGCCAGCATGACTAAGCCGCTTCTGGAGAACCAGAGCAGCACACAGAAATGCCATTTACCTTCCCACCGGAGTGGTACCTATTTATCTGCTTGCACTTTGACGTGCTTTCGAGCGTGCTTAGGATTGCAATAAAACCTGATCTCCCTTTTTTTTCCATACACAAGGGGAAAAGAAAGTAAAGTTTTTCCACCAGCCTCACAAACCTGTTTGTGGAGGACCTATAAGGACTGCCAATGTTTTAAGACCACGTAAAATGATACCATAAACTAAATGCTGTGTTCTTTTCCTTGTTGTGAATGCATTGAATAATAATAATATTATTATAATTATTTTATAATTATAACTAGCTGACCCGGCTACGCGTTGCTGTGGTTCTTTCCTGTGACACCCCCCCACCCTGTCACGATCCATGACGTATCCTGCCCCTCCTCCCTCCACCCCAGCTCATCCCTGTGTTTCAGTAGGATACCCTTCCCTCTGTTGTCCCTGGGGAGTGTTGGCCCCTCCCCCCTGTATTTCCATACCTTGGCCCCCACCCTTCGAAAAGGAACTGTTAGGTTCTGGGTTCTATTTCCCAGCATGCACTTTTGTCTGAACCCTCTGTTGTTCCTGGGGAGTGTTGGCCCCTACCCCCAGTATCTTCCTACATTGGCCCCCATCATTGGAGAAGGAGTTGTCAGTTTCTGGGTTCTATTTCCCAGTATTTACTTTTGTCTGAGCCCTCTGTTGTCCCCTCCCCCCTGTATCTCCATACATTGGCCCCTGCGAACGAATCGTGAACATTTCTATATATTTAGATTAAGGATAGGGGATGATGATGTGCCCTGGGACCCAGATAACTACTTAAAGAATCCCAACCCGGGGGGGGGGTCAAATAGCGAAGCCCCATAGCCCCGTAGCAACAGACAGGCCCAGACAGAAGGAGGGGGGTCATATGGGCCACTTGGGGTGGGCCTCCAAATCTAAAGGGGGCCTTGGTCAGCATATTCACAATCAGTAAAATGATAAAAGTAACAAAAGGGTTAAAAACAGGGCCACATTATCTACCTGGCCCGGGCCCTATAAGGGCCTGGCAATAAAAGGTGCGTTCTGAAGTACCCGAGTTTTTCAGTTCCATAAAAAACCCAGGAAGTGGCAAGGGGAAGGTAGGGGATTGTAAATGGGGTGGTTATCTACCCCCTCCCCACCCTACGTCAGCCCATGACCTATTTGGGCTCCTCCCCCCCCACCTCCCACCCAGGGCTCCATTTGGGATAGTATTTAATGGGCTGTAGACCTGAGGCCTAGTATGTAAAATGGAGCCAAGGCCGAGGCAGGGTTTGTGGGTGTGGTGTGTTGTTGTGGCTTATCCCTGTGACTGGCCCCATGTGTCCCAATCCATGATCTATTCAGTTTGTCGTCGTCGTCGTCCCCCTGACCGGTGTGGTAGTGTTGCTAAATGGTAAAGTAAAAAACCCTTGCCGTGCAGGGGCCTACATAAATCAAAGGCTGTGCTGTGTCCTGTGCCACACCCCCCCCCCAAGGCAGGCCCCGACCTCCACTTGGCAATGTTGGTTTTTTGGTGGTGTTTTTTTTGGGGGGGTAGTGGTGCTAAATGGTAAAGTAAAAACCCCTTGCCGTGCCCCCAAGTGCATTGTTGTGGGTTCCCCCCCCCGGGCCTGTCATGGGCCTACATTAAACAAAGGCGTAGGGGTGTGATAATGGCCGCCTTGGAGGATTTTCAGTTGCTTGGTTGATGATGATGTCATTTGGTTTGTGGGTGTGGCTTAGATTTCACAGGAAGGGAGGGGGTGGAGGAGGGTATTACGCCACTTGAGGGCGCTGTTTGAGTTGGTGGAAAAGCAGGTCTGTACCTGCGCAGGTGTGTGATTTGAGGGAATTTTGCCCCCAACAACGCTCTAGGAGTGGCCTGGATCGTTGTGTCAAAATTTCAGGACGATCGGTCAAGCAGTTACGGAGAAAAGTGTCAAACGCAGTTTCACAATTTTTACATTTTTATATATATATAAGATTATTGTATAATTATAATAATTAGGTAGACTCCACCTTGGGAGCAGGGCCGGGGCGGGAGAGTGCCAGAGCCCTGTCTAGTCATGTTCTATGGGATCAATTCCAATCTGTTACCTCTGAGGATGTGGACAGGCTGCTTGGACGAGTGAAACCGACCACCTGTCTCCTTGACCCTTGCCCATCCTGGCTAATAAAAGCGAGCCGGGAAGGGTTGGGCGATGGGCTCCGCGGGGTGGTGAATGCTTCCCTCTGTGAGGGAGTCTTCCCAGACCCGCTGAAAGAGGCGGTCATTAAACCACTTCTTAAAAAGACATCTTTAGACCCGGCAAATATGGCTAATTATCGCCCAGTCTCAAATTTTCCATTCTTGGGCAAGGTGATTGAGCGAGTGGTGGCTGAACAACTCCAGGCACGCCTGGAAGAAGCGGCCAGAAAACAAAGCGGAACAACAATAAATCACTTTATCTCCTTTTGAATGCTTTTAGACTCAGACTTCCCTTAATAAATCTAATATTACATTTTATTACCAGATACTTGTGTCTTGGTAGTTAATTACATACTCCAACCCTACCCATTCAGTACTAGGCCTGTGCTACTAAGAACCTGGGAATCTCCCTCGTAACAGAGGCTCCTTGGAGTGTTTTGGCCCCTGCCCCAAACAGGGACCATTTGTTCGGTTTATTTTATATGTGTTTCCCTCACATCCCCTGACTTTTAAAAGTGGGGTAGAGGCAGTTGGCAAAAATCAGTGTTTTTGTTTGCACGCCTGGAAGAAGCGGACCATTTGGATCCCTTCCAGTCGGGATTCAGGCCTCATCATGGGACTGAAACTGCCTTGGTCGCACTGGTTGATGATCTCTGGCGGGCTAGGGACAAAGGTGAGAGCTGTTTCCTAGTTCTGCTGGATCTTTCAGCGGCTTTTGACACCATCAACCATAACATCCTTCTGGACCGTCTAGAGGGGTTGGGAGCTGGGGGCACTGTCATACAGTGGTTCCGCTCCTTCCTCCTGGGCCGTGTTCAGAAAGTTGTGGTGGGGGATGAGTGTTCAGACCCCTGGGCTCTCACTTGTGGGGTGCCTCAAGGCTCTGTCCTCTCCCCCATGCTTTTTAACATCTACATGCAGCCGCTGGGAGAGATCATCAGGGGATTTGGGCTGGGTGTTCATCAGTATGCGGATGATACCCAGCTCTACCTCTCTTTCAAATCAGAACCAGTGAAGGCGGTGAAGGTCCTGTGTTAGTGCCTGGAGGCGGTTGGAGGATGGATAAGACAGAAGTACTGTTTGTAGGGGGCAGGAGGCAGGCAGGTGAGGAGGACTCCCTGGTCCTAAAGGGGGTAACTGTGCCCCTGAAAGACCCGGTGCGCAGCCTGGGAGTCATTTTGGATTCACAGCTGTCTATGGAGGCGCAGGTCAATTCTGTGTCCAGGGCAGCTGTCTATCAGCTCCATCTGGTACGCAGGCTGAGACTTTAGCTGCCTGCGGACTGCCTCACCAGAGTGGTGCATGCTCTGGTTATCTCTCGCTTGGATTACTGCAATGCGCTCTATGTGGGGCTACCTTTGAAGGTTACCCAGAAACTACAACTAATCCAGAATGTGGCAGCTAGACTGGTGACTGGGAGCGGCTGCCGAGACCACATAACACCGGTCCTGAAAGGCCTACATTGGCTCCCAGTACGTTTCTGAGCACAATTCAAAGTGTTGGTGCTGACCTTTAAAGCCCTAAACAGCCTCGGTCCAGTATACCTGAAGGAGTGTCTCCACCCCCATCGTTCTGCCCGGACGCTAAGGTCCAGCGCCAAGGGCCTTCTGGCGGTTCCCTCACTGCGAGAAGCAAAGCTACGTTTAGTTCCTATTCAGACAACTTGCTTTGTTGTTGTTTAGTCGTCTAGTCGTGTCCGACTCTTCGTGACCCCATGGACCAGAGCATGCCAGGCACTCCTGTCTTCGAAAACGTACTACTTACACTTTTAATATATATGCAACCTTTAAAAACTGCCTATAAAATGTAGAGGTGCAAAGCTTTCAGACTAGGAAATAGCAATGTCATTCATAATAGGCACTTACATAATTTTCCAGTGTGAGGGAAGGAATATAGACATACAAAACATGTAACTAGAACTGTATTAATAATGTCCAAAAGTCCAAAACTTCAGCAACAAAGGAACAGGCTTATAGGTGCATAGGTTTGTGCAGAAAAGGTGGGGGAAAGGCCATGTACAGTATATCTTTATTCAAAATAAATAAACACTTGGGAGTAGCAGCTGAGATAGCTATCTCTCTAGCTGTTATGAAACAGAAGCTATAAACATATGTGATCTTGTACAAACTTGTTGATCACTTTCTAAGAAACAGTCACCTGCCATTGCTGATTTCAACAGAGATACATAGCAACCTCATCTCACGGCCTTCCTGATATATCGTGTTTCTCCGAAAATAAGACACCATCTTATATTTATTTTTCGTAAAAAAAACCACAAACCACTATGGCTTATTTTCAGGGGATGTCATTTTTTTCCCTCCTGCCGCGGCTGGCGTTGCTGCTGCACCTATCACTACGTCTTATTTTCAGGGTATGGCTTATATTCCTTGAATGCTTAAAAATCCTACTATGGCTTATTTTATGATTACGTCTGAAAATAGGGGAAACAGGGTATGTTCGTGTGCCGTAATCCAAACAGTTTACAATTTTTACTCACTCCGTCCTGCCTTGTCTTGCATGAACAAATCTCCTTTTCCACCTCAGACTCAGCCCCACCTACAATACTAATGGGAGTGGAATTGATTTCAGAGTTACCTCGTTGTCACTTTACAGTATGAAATACATTATACACAACTGGTAGTGCTGCTGCTGCTATTACAACTGAACTGGAAATGCAGTATGTCTCACAAAAGCCTAGTCTCTTCTTCATGCACACATGCAGATTACATCGCATACAACAGGACTGGGGAACTTGTAGCATTCCAAATGCCATTGGTCGGGGATAATGGGAGCTGTAGTCCAAAAGCATCTAGCGGCCAAGCGGCCACAACACACGTGTCTTTCCCCTGAATACAAAATGCTGGGGACAAATCCCCAAGCTAGCAATTAATTTCTCCCCACCAACATCCGACCCAGAGATCACGAGTTCTCTCCGAAAATCACAACCCACCCCGATGCAACCTTTCAGTTAGTTGATCTCTCACACACGTGTCTGCTTTATACACACGCAAGTAATTCGTATGCTAGCCCTCCCTGCTACTGTGTGTCCCAGACTCCTAATAGATCCGTTTCACAAACCATTTCCCGCACCTTTTCCTTCCACACAGGTCACATTCCTCGATCCCAACGCAGCCACTCCCTTCTTTTTGTATTTTTGTTTTCCCAGCTGCCAAACCCCTTTGCTCCTTTCCCGCTCCCTCCAGCCAATAAAAGTTTCTCATTGCTCCAACAACTACCAATCAACACTCCTACCGCACTCCCACCCGCTATCAGACAATACTGTAAGTTTCTCCCGCCTCCTCTTCTTTTTCTAACCAATCACTGCCACAGCCTTAACCTCCCAAGAAACCAATGGGCGGAATCCTACACGGAATCCCGCCCAACGACCTGAACGGTTCGCGTCGCGTTCTAATCTCCCCTCTCTTCTCCCACCGTGGCCAATGAGGGATAAGCAAACGGCTTCCTTCCAGCCAATGGCGTAGCTTCCTCCTCCCCACCCCACCACGCGCCTGCCCTCCGCTGTCAATCATTTAGCGCGCGCGCGCTCTCTCTCTCTTTTTGCTTTCCACGCCCCCTCTCTGACTCCACCCCCGTTTGCTCTCTCTTTCGGAGAATGACTGAGGGAGGGGGCGGGAGCGCGTGTCGGCTTGGTTTTTTTCAGGTCACGCTGCGATCACGTGATAGGAAGTAGTGTCCGGTCCGAAGTGGCGGTTACTTCCGTCTTCTTTTCTCCCCCAACCCCATCCCTTGTTCCTGTTGCTGAGGGGCGGTTGAGGCCTTTGGGCAGGCAGTGGCCCACCAGGTAAACGTCTAGCGATGGGATGAGCCCGGCCTTGCAGTGTAGGATGCGGAGCTCGTAGGGAAAGAAGAGAGGCTCGTGAAAATTGGGGCATTTATATCTATATCTGTCTATACAGTATAGCTATATCTATATAGATATACATATACATATATATATATATATATATATATATATATATATATATATATATATATATATATATTATATTGTATATTATTATATATTATTGGATGAGAATTAATACTTTGAATTTTGGTGTGTTCAAAACGGTTCACATGCATTAGGTCAGGAATCCTTAACAACAGACCTGTACGGTAGGTCAGTATTAATTGTCCTCATGTTGTAGTTGTGGGTCTTTTAAGGTGTGTGTGTGTTCGTGTGAGGGTGGCTTACTTCTGCTGTAGCCCTGAGGTGAGATTTCTCCTGGGGGCTTCCTGAGTCTCATAGCTGCAAGGTTATTAACCTACACATGCTGCTGCTGTCATAATGATAAAAATTATGATAAATAAAAACCATATGGTTGCAGGTTGGGGTCTATTGCAATAAATAATGGCGCCTTAGAAGATTAACCTTGTTTATTGTGGGTTGGGATTTCCCAGGCTACATACCCCACTTCATCAGGTGACTTGAAGTGTTGCACATTGTTGACAGCTACAGGTGCATGGCGGTACAAGGAAAATAAATAATGGGGTCAAATTTGCATAGATGGGGAACTGAGGCTTGGCATAATGAAGTTCATGATGGATCTAAGATTTGGACTGGGGACTTGCTGATTCATAGTTCTATGTCTTACTTTGAAGCTAGATGTTGCCATGGAGGAAAAAAATGGCAAAAACAAAAGAAAGAAGAAGCTAGATGTTGCCTAAAGCGAAGGACTGTCACCGAAAAGTATTTCTAATAAAAAAATAGTTATAATTATAGTGCTCATACCTTAGTCATCCTTGCATCAACCCTGTAAGTTTGCAACTTTTGGAACACTTGCCATTTTAGTCTGTTGCAGGAAAAACAGGCTTTTGCTACCTAGAAGATTTTTCAGAATAATTGTAGTGTAAGTTCCTGTGGAGTAGAACAGTTCGCCTAAGGCCTCCTAATGGTGTGGGACTTTCAATCACTCTGTAGCACTTGTAATGTGTGTAAGCACCTACTTTATATTTCTTCTGAGCAGGGGTGTATTTATTCACATAAAGACTTCCAGGTCAGACAGTAGAACTATTATGCAGGCTTGAGCCTGACCACATGTGATTTTAGGGTGGAAACAATGAAAAGAAGTTGAAGGAATCTTTTAATGTATGTGTGTTTGGCAATGAAAGGATAAGACATAAGAGGAAGAGAAACTTGAGTAGACTGGGGAAAGGAGAAATGCTTATTTTCCTTTAAAAGTACAGGAGACAGGAATGTCCCCAGAGATCATCTGATCAGTAACAATCAGAGCATGCAAAAATGGCCTGGCAAGTGTCAGGCAAACAGCAGATGTAAAGCAAATAGCACGAGTGTCATCTGCCATAAGAACTCAGTAAGGTAGATCAATACTGTTACCACTATATTGCAAATGGGAGCTCAGGCTAAGAATAATAGATTACCTTGGATCAATTTAGTGAGTTTGTGGCAAAGTTGAGATGCTGCTGAGGGGGGTGAAAGGCTTCCTGGATCATTGCTTTTAGTGTCTCAACCAACATGCTACATTATTAAATGCATCTTTCCTCCAAAGAGGTCTCCATCCCTTCATATTATCTTCACAGCAGCCCTGTGAGGTAGGTTAGGCTGAGAATTGATGACTGGGCTGAGGTGACCCAGTGAGTTTTATGGCTGTGTGAGGATTTGAACCCTGGTCTCCCAGGTCCCAGTATGACACACTAATTTACATGATAGCATGCCTGTGTGGGGCGAGTGCTGCTTCCTTGTGTAGGAGAGGTCAGGTTTCAAAGACTTTGCCTTCATCCTAACACAGGCACGTCCAACAGGTAGATCGTGATCTACCGGTAGATCACTGGATGTCTGTGGTAGATCAATGGTAGATCACTGGCTCCCCCCAAAGAAGCTCAACAACTTTGGCTCCCCTAAAAAAAGCTCAATTTTTTTGCCCTGTACCCCCCCCCCCCAAATGGCGCTCTCCGTCTCCCTAAAAAAAAGCTCAACAACAACTTTGATCTGAATGCCTTTTAAAAAGGGCCTTCCTCCTCCCAAAAAAAGCTCAACAACTTTGACTTGAACCCCCCAAAAGGGGGTAGATCACTGCCAGTTTTAAACTCTGTAAGTAGATCGCAGTCTCTTGGGAGTTGGCCACCCCTGTGGACCTAGCAGAATCAGAAGTGTGGGGGTAGGGATGCTATTTTTCACAAAGTCAGTCTGTGTTCTTGCCCACCCTAAATTACCACCATGCCTGTTGTCCAGCTTGTTCTCCATCTCTCAGCATCGTTTTTGTCTCATCCACTGGGAGAGAGCAACTGAGTCAGAAAGGGGTAATAATTATAAATATATATTGAAGCTAAATGGAAACATGCCAGTAAATCCTAGATTTGAGATCAATTAGGCAAATAAGTTTAAGATCTTTTTTTTTAAAAAAAAAGATCTCCACCCCATTCAGTTCCCAGCTTTTAGGAATAGAAGTAGGAAGTGATGAGGTGATGTCAAGAGGTGTTTTGGCCTGGATGTTTGAAGAAGCATAAATCTAGGGGAAAGAGGTGAGCGCCTTTTTATGGGAGCAAGGATTGTGGCTCATGCTTGGATTGACAAACTTCTTCTATTTGTACATGTTCTTTGAAGTCCCTTTGGTTGAAAGGTGGGGTGCTGAAAACAGATAGCAGGGAAGGGAATTCTACTAGCCAAATCCCACTGATAAAGATTTGGATAATCAGCCTCATTGTGCATTGTGAACCCCATGGGAACAATAAGAGAAGTGTTGATATTAAATTGGTTAACCTGTGTGGAGAGGAAAACTACAGAAGTAGGTGAGGAGCTGGTGATAAGATGGAGGAAAGGGGCAAAAAATGATGGGCAGAGGTGGGGTCTGAGGAGAGCCTGGGTTGGGGTAGTGGCCTCTGAGGATGGGGATTGCAGGAAGTGTCCAGGCTTGCTGTTTCCTTGACCTCCAAGAACAGGTCAGTGTTCTTATTGAAAATCCAGTCTAGTCTGAGAATGCTCTTGTCGTGTTATACCCTGTGTATGTAAATTGGAAATGTTTTCATAGTCTTTTTCCTTCAAAATAAATAAAAAGGTTATTTAACAAACAAAAAAATGCTCTTGTTGCTGGCTGAAGTTGGCATATGAGTCATTTGCTGTACCATCCATGCTGCTTTCTCATTTGCTTCTCGGCTCAGTTTGGATCGCTGGTTATTTATCTTTTAAGGCCGAAATCCTGTACCTAACCAGGAAGGGAGTCCCATGGAACTGCTGAGTAAACATACAAAGCATTTCACTGCACAGGCCCTAAATGATGGCAAAGAACCAAGATGCCAAGACTCCTCTTTACTCTAGGCCAGTGGTTTTCAACCAGTGTGCTGTGGCACCCTGGGGTGCCGTGAGCAACACTGGCCTTTTTCTTTCCCTCCCTCCTCTGATGCCCCCTCACGGCTCTGCCTTGAGAGGACGCTGAGGGAACCCTCCACAAGGGAGGGTGTTCAAAAAAGGGTGAGAGGCTGCAAGCTCTGCAGGAAAGGGGTGACATAACTGGGCTCCTGAGCCCCACAGGGGTGCCGCAGAAAGAATGGAGTTGGTCAAGGGAGCCGTGGACTCAAAAAGGTTGAAAACCTCTAGGCTAGCCTTCCCTTGCTGGCTGACCAGAGTAGGAATCCGGCACCTACCTTGAGGAAGGCTGCCAGCTGCTTCTTGCCATATTCACATGGCTGTTTTCTGAGGTTAAGGGGAGAGGCCTTGTTGTACATCCTTCAACGTACCGGTACATCTGTGGCTTGTTTAGCAGGAGCATGTGATAGGACCTTCTTTGTTGCTGAATGCCCTTCCCCAAAAGATTGATTTGGCTGCCTTCCCGATGACACTTTGTTCCAAGCTGAAGACTTTTTGTTGTTGTTCAATAGGCTTTCAATTTCTTAAATGTTTTTAATGTGTGTTCTTGATCAGACTTTTTGCCCGCTTCCTAGTTGCTACACTAGTGGGTTTATATTTTCTGCTGGTTTATGTATTTAACCTTTGGTTTCTGCGTTGTTGCCTCGTGCGGTTTTTATGGTGTTGAATCACGTTTGCGCCATTCTCTAGCACCTCATTGAGTCGGCAAAGCAGGACAGAAATAGCGAGGGAATGGTTATTTTGTCGGGTGATGCGTTGGTAGCTTTGAAGGAAATGTTCCAGAGTTGCCAAAGGGAACTTGAGACTTTTATGCTGACGTTGTAGGCTGAAAAGAGGAATCAAATGAATTAAAAAAAACTGATAAAAAAGAACAAACCTTGACTACAGCTGGGAACTAGCAAAGAGAGGACTTGAGTAACAATGCACTGAGTAACATTAAGAAAACAAAAACAAACCAGCAGTAGATCAAAAGGAAGTGCCATAAGATCTGCTAGCAAATGGCTCTGAGGGGAAGAAATGGAAAAGTACAGGGAGGAAGTAGAAAGTAAGTATACAAAGCCCAGGTAATAATGGTGGGTTCAGGGAAGATTTCTTAATCCACTAAGACTGATTTGTAGATGCAAACCCTGAGGGCATACCACTAAACCGCCAGACTCAGTAGCACAACTGTCCCAAAGCATGTTTTTCTCAGATTTGCAGGTGATAGCTAGTTGACTGCTGTGCAGTGAGGAATGTAATTGGATAGCCTCCTTTTGTAAAGGTTGGGCCTTCGGGGCATCTTTGGGCGAGATGTTGAAAAAAGTCACACAAACCTATGCAGGGTAATTGTGGCATGACATCCCACATGACAGTTGCATGCAGCAATACTGTATGCCCCATGCATGATGAAGACTGCAATCATAGCCCCACTTACCTGGGAGTAAGCCCCCTTTAATTCAATAGGGCTTCCTCTGAGTAGACATGGGTAGAATTGTGCTGTGTAAACCATCCAAATTTTGCACCACAGTTGTGCTGCATGCCAGTGCAGGTACCATGGCTCATATCTTTTCCTAGAAGAAAGACCTCAAGCCACTCCAAAACCTCCTCTTCCCCCAGTCCCATGCTTGGCAAATTTGATATTTGCAACTTCCAGCTCATGCTGATCTGCTGTTGAACTAATATGCATATTGGAACATAGTTAACTGGCTTTTGGATTTCTTGAATGTTCCAATTCAGTTGTCTGCTGAAAAACTGTACATCAAACTACGTATGTTTTACCAGAGAACAACCTTAACCAGAAACCTTTAATAGGAATCTGGTTTTATTATGTGATCCGCACCTGCCTATTCATATTCAAGAGGTTTCTTCGGTTATCCTTCAGTTCCATCCTTGGGTCGAACCTTGAACCTGGGACACAGTTTGATTGCCTTCCTGCCTGCCTTCCCTTCAGTTGCAGGATCAGGGACTCACGGCTGCCTTGACAGATAACCTTGGGCTCCACTTAAGCCCTTCTGCTTTTTGCTGCAGCTGCTGAATTCTCCCTCCTCATCACCATTACCAGCTCTGAATTCTGCACTGTATTTTCATTCCTTCGTGGTGTAGCTGATGGGGTAATGTTGGTTGTCTGAATTACACATCCCTCCATGAATGTTGATTGGCTTGAGAACCGAGGGCATTTACCGGTTTTATCCAACTACAGGTGAAACTTGGAAAATAAGAATATCGTCGAAAAGTGCATTTATTTCAGTAATGCAACTTAAAAGGTGAAACCAATATATGAGATAGATGCATGACATGCAAAGCAAGATATGTCAAGCCTTTATTTGTTGCAATTGTAATTATTTGTCGTTAGGCGGGTCAATTATAAATGGAATGTAATTACTGTAATGAAATGTAATAGCGATGTTTATTTTTGTATTATTGTAACTATTTGTTTTATTACTGTGGAATTTCCAAAAGAAAGCATTTGTAAAAATTAAAAGAGAAATAAATAATAATAAGTTGCATTACTGAAATAAATGCACTTTTTGACGATATTCTAATTTTCTGAGTTTCACCTGCAGGAGAAAATCCTTCCCAAGCTGCTTCTGCAAGCTAATTCATCAGTCATAGTAGTATCTTAAGTAGCTTTAAATGGTTGCCTCTATAGTGTTGGCAGAAGTAGGGGCACCTGGAAAAAACAACAAAAGGCAGCCATGTTGATATGTAAGCTAGGGAAGCAGAGCCCTCAAGTCCACAGTTGGGCAACACCTTTATTATGGCCAACCAAAACGTTGCAAAATAGTGTGCCAGCTGCAAGCTTTTGAGTTCTCCAGTACGCATGATCAGGCAGGATGTTACCCAAAGCAGAGGCTATGTGGAGAAGGAGGGAAACGACATCAAAAATAGGGGGGGGGGGAATAGACCGGCTGTTGAAGGTGCGAACCTGCATTTTTATTCAGTTTGAAGGTGGAGGTTGCAGGCTGGCTCAGTTGCCTGCAGTTATTAAGTTACGTCTAGGATTCTGGGATGAAGAAGCAATGAGTGACCCCCATGTTTGAAACGTAAAGAGTGGCTGTTACTCAGATCTGCCTTGTTTAAACAGGAACACAGGCAGATGCTTCCTACAGGCAGGAAGATAGATTCTAGCCTAGATAATGAGCCAGGCGGTGCTCGGAGCACTGCATCTATCTTTACAGTTGATGTGCAGTTCCTCTCAGCAAAATGTCTTTCATCAATCTTAATTCAGGAAGCTGCGGTGACAGCCCTCAACCCACCCACCCCAACCTCCCTCTTTGGGAGACAAGAGAACAAGCCCAGTCAGAACTATGCTAATAGGAATAACTAGCACCTGCCTAGCAAGTTATAATAATAATAATAATAATAATAAATTTTTATTTATACCCCGCCCTCCCCAGTCAAAAACCGGGCTCAGGGCGGCTTATCACAAAGAAGAGATGGAAGATGTTGTTCCTGTGATTAGGACTGCTCAGAAAAGAGAGAAAAGGGTGTTGCTATTGTGGCAATCACATATAAACACGTGTGTGGTCTTTCAATCACATATAAACACGTGTGTGGTCTTTCCATCAAGAAAGTTCAAGTCTCAGGTGTCTCCCATGTAGGAGATTCAGCAGTGATGCTATTTGTGTATACGGTCCTACCTTGGATTCTGAACGCCTTGCGAGTCAAACGTTTTGGCTCCTGAACGCTGCAAACCCAGAAGTGAGTGTTCTGGTTTGTGAACGTTCTTTGCAACCCGAGCGTCTGACGCAGCTTCCGATTGGCTGCAGGAGCTTCCTGCAGCCAATCAGAAGTCACGCCTTGTTTTCCGAACGTTTGGAAGTCGAACGGACTTGGAACAGATTCTGTTCGACTCCCAAGGTGCCACTGTATATGTGTGTGAGAGTGAATCAGCCTTCAGGATAACTCTCTCCTGCCCTCGGATCCCTTGTCAGTGACATTGCCCTACTAACCAAGTGGAGACTTGAGAGAGGAATGTATTCTGCTTAACAGATATACTTGGTTGGTTGGTTTATGCTGCCAAAGAAAATCGAGTCCGTTCAGGTCCTCAACTCAGCTCTTCTGGGGTTTAACAGGCTTGTTTCTCAAGCAGTGGGGTGAGAGGGTAGTGAGCAAATGTGCTCATCTGTTTTCAACCTCTTTGGGAACCATTCTCCCACCCAGTCTTCTAGACCACAGATAGCAACCTTGTTTGTTTGTTTGCTTGCTTGCTTGCTTGTTTTAAAACAGGATTTTATTTTTTTAAATCCTATAAAGCATAATCTAAAACAGTTGGATTTTCTTCTAAGCGTCGATGTCAAAAGGGACCGAACTGAGTCAAGGGGGATGAAAAACAAAACAATCCAGTTGAGTTGACAATTATTCAGTCACATGCTGGAGGAACAACACTGCTACTGTTAACGCACTCTCCAGAAGAAAGGGGTGAGTCAAGAACTTCTGGTGTGAAGGATCAGGATCAGAAGAATGTCGGTCTAGCTCAGCATTCTCTTTGTAGTGCCATACAGTGGTTAGAGTGTGGCCCTAGGACCTGGGAGAGCAGGGTCAGTTGCTGGCTCTCAGCCTAACCTACCTCACAGGGTGTGTTGGGAAAAATGGGGGGGGGGCAGACTGTGTTCAGCACCTAGAGTTTCCTGGAGGATAGGGAGCCTGTACATAAGTATATTTCTCACAGGCCACACAAGTGCTTTTAGGAGTTCACAAAGGGGGTGTGAAGGTCTTATCCTCTGGTAGCCTAAAAACACTTTGGAGGGGAAACTACTTCTTTTTTAACGAACTCTCTTTTTTTCAGTTTTTCCAACAGGAAAAAAAGGGATTTTGGAAGAGCCGTTAAAATGGTTCTGTGGGATATTTTCGCTCTTGGAATGGGTGAAATGTTATTTGACATCAGGTTTCTTTTGTTTACTATACAATTGGTGGTTTCTCTTTTCAGCCTTTTATTTCTCTCCCCCCCAAACCTCTCAGATGGCAAAAATCAACCTACACATGCTTAGGTAGCATGCGGTATAACAGTTTTCCAGCTTGCTCTCTCTAGTGCTGGGTATGTTTGCAGTGTTGCTTGTAAAAAATAAGGCAGTTACTGTATATTTCAGGAGACTGCAATCCTATCCTAAGGATGCTTACCTGGGAAGGGAGCTCTGCGAAATAGTCTTGAATTTTCTTCCCCCAACCTGGGTGACCAAAATCCACGGTCCTTTAACCTCTCTTCTTCATGGGTGCTGTATACCTGTTCTGGAAAACCCTCATTCTTCTGCCTTTCAGCCAGAGATACACTTGGGCAGGGGGTGGTAATGAGTAATTTTGCTGAGCGATCCTATGACAGCTGCTTAAGTGGTGTTCAGACTTATGCACAGAGCGAGGAGATGGGTAGAGGCACCGATGTGTATTATTCAGGAATCACAGATGGCTGAACTTCTTCTTTTGTTTGAGACGCTTGGGTCTCCTGCAGAAAGTGGAGGTCCCAGTTCTTACTCGGTTATGTGAAGTGACATTTCCCCCTCTTCAGATGAAGCTAAGTGGCTTAAGAGTCTTATTTGCACAGGGGTTGACACACGCATGCATATGAAAGAGCGCTTGCATGTGTAAATTGTGTTGGGCTCCCCCCCCCCCTTGCAGAAAGTTTACAGTTGGAAGGTCTAATCCTTTCTCAGTTGCTGCTGTCATATGTTTCTCTGGCAAAAACTACTGCTTGGGAGATGAAATTGTGCGTGTGCATATTCATTCTTGGGAACTGCTTTTCCATCTTTAAAACGTGATACGTGAAATGTTATTTGGATGCTTCACTTTTCATATGTCTGCAGCCCTACTTTCTTATTTATGGAACCTAGCTCTGGGGAAAACAAAGCACAGGGATCTTCTGACATATCTAGAAAACCTGTGATCTGGCTGACATACTTTGATCTGGGTGGGGTGTGTGGCTGGTATTCTCCAAAGATGCTGGAAATTAGAGAGAAGCAGATAGGGTTTGGGGGGTACTTGGCCAGTAGCTGCTGCTGGAGTCTGGTTATTGCGAAATCTTTTTCCAGCTCTGCTGCCTTTTGGGTAGGGAAATTGAATTAGATGACCTTTGGTTCCTTCCAAGTCTCTGAACCGCCATCTGATACAACAGTTGCAGCTATTGTGAGTGAGGGCCCAGTTCCCTCAACTCCCATCTGGGCTTCAAGGAACAAAAACTGGGATGAGTTAGACCAGCATTTTCATGCTTCCTTTTTATTCAACCCAGAAAAACAGATAGCAAAAAAGGAAAAGAAACATGGTGTGTTTGAGAGGTGTAAATAGCTCTCGGTTTCTTGGCTGTCACTACGTGCAGCCACAGCATTAACCTGCATTTTCATTTCCTGCTGAGGGCCTTGATCTCATTCTCTTTCCCTTTTCCCTCTGCTGCCAGAATACCAGGACGATCTCGCTTCCCTGTTCTTTCTCTCCAGCCCCCCTACAACCCCCACTACAGATGAGCCATTGACGGAGTCACGGATGACACGCCTGCACACGAGAGCCAACCCTTTCACCCTCCTGCCTGAGGATGAGCAAGCTGTGGGGCTTGCAGAATGGTGACCTGGAGCAGAGTCTTCCCGCCATTGCATCCTCTCTTTCGCACAGCCCGGGCTTCTCCTCGCACCACTTCTTCTCTCCCGAGAGGAGGCGAGCCATATCTGACGTGCGTCGGACCTTCTGCCTCTTTGTGACCTTCGACCTTCTCTTCATCTCGCTCCTCTGGATAATTGAACTGAACGTGAGTTGAGGAGCTGACCTTTGTGAATAAGGTTTCCTACTCTCCCCCCCTGGGGTTTGGCTAAACATGGATCCCAGAAGTGGTTGTCCCTAAACGTGTTCATATAGCAACGGCAGTGAGTCAGGCGCAGTTTTAAACAAAACAAAAAACAGGGAGCGCCTCTCTCTTGAGTGGAGTCCATGTAGGCAGAAAGCAGTGTGCCAGACTCCTCTGGGCTGGATCCCCTCACCGCCTCTGCCGTGAGCTGTCAGTGTGCTGCTTACATCGCAGCCCTCAAGTCTGTCCGTTGTTGGGTATTGTTAGCTCCCAGGGTGAGTCTGCTCAGGTGGTGATGCTGCTGGGGCCAAGAGCAACTCATAAGACTGAAACCCCATTCAAGGTTTCTGCACACGGCGGAACTGTACACAGTGAACAGGAAGTTGGGCCGCGCCAGGTAGCCCCTTCCACATGGCATCCCCATGTACAGAGCAAACTGTTTAAAGGGAGGAAGTCTTCACACATAAAGGCTTTCATGGGATCTGCAGGCTCTTAACACTCAGGGTTCAAGATCACAGGGAAGCCTGTGCATGCTGAAGCTCCCTTCCTCCTTTCAGACCTTTGTGTTGTAGGCCGGTGGGAGGGAGGGAGCTGCTGATCTGGCTGTCCTGCCCAGCCACATAACGGCTTGAAGGGCCATCAGAGATCTAGCAGTCACCTAGTTGCAAATCACTCTTAGAAATTAGCCAGGTGCTGGGTGCCTTTTTCAAGTGGCGCAGGTCCAACTGCAACCACATAGAGATCTCTAGACTCCAGGTTGGCAACTGACGTCTCCATCTGGCTGGCCTCTCCAGCTTTCTTAAGCAGAAGAGCTTGTTCATTGCATTTATTTTGCACCTTCTCCTCTGAGGAGTGCATGGCTCACCTCTTGTCTTCAGTTAACCCCTACAATGACTCTGTGAGGTAGGTCCAGAGGCAGTGACTGGCCCAAGGTCACTCAGTGAGCTTCATGACTGAGTGGGGATTTGAACCCTGATCTCCCAGGTCCCAGTCCGACACACTAACCACTACACTGCACTGACTTCCTGGAGTACGTATGCTATGGGCCAGCTCTATAAGTTCAAGTAGGTAGATAAATTTGGGGAAAGCAAAATGTCACTTACAGAAGAATCTGAAATATTTTCTTTGTTTTATTTGATGTTTTGATGTGTTATAAACTGCTTTGAGAATTTTTCTTTTAAATATAAAGCAGGATAGAAATAAAATGAAAAAATAACAATAATAGTGTATCTGAAGAAGTGTATCTGAACAATAGTGTAACAATAGTGTATCTGAAGAAGTGTGCATGCACACGAAAGCTCATACCAAAATATAAACTTAGTTGGTCTTTAAGGTGCTACTGAAGGAATCTTTATTTTGCAAATAACAATAAGTTTCACTAAAAAGAAAATGTGCCTAGACATTCCATTGTGGTGACTGTAACCCAGGTTTAAGGTGCCATTTGGCGATATTAGCTTATATATCTGAGTTTCTAACACTTGCAAGTCCTTGTTTTACTGCTCATCTTTAGGTAGAAAAAGAGCGAACTCTTCTTCTTCCCCCTCCTATTATCCAGGGGTTCTTTGTGAGCTCATTTTGGCCTCAGAAGGAGTAAACCAAATCAGAGGCTGAACTGAGTTAGCAAATTGTTAATCCCAGATTTAAATGATAAACAAGCCTGAGATAAGCAGTGAGTCATTGCTTAGAACTGTTCTAATCGTTGGGCTGAAAGGAAGGATAAATCCAAATGTTGTCCTCGCCCACAAAGAAACCCACGCAAATCTGGACCAGTGCACGCTGCAAGCTTGTGGCACGAAGGCCGGTGACTCAAGCAAGTGACCTACACGCTACAGAAGCGGGAGCCAATCTGACCTTGCAGGAAAAATTCCTGACCTCACACGTTTTCAGATGGCTCAACTAAGCGTCAGGAAAAGCAATGCTATGATTCCCCTGGAAGCAGTGGCTGCTGGCACCAGCATATTAAAAGTCAGGGGCGAGGAACCTCTAGCTTGGATCCCAGTTTGGCCTGTGTGGATGTTATCTCCAAACCATGCCCACCTGCCCTACATGTGATATCATGTGTGTTTGGTGTGGGGCAGTAGAGACATGGTTGGTTCAGCTGCAGGACCGAACTCTGTGGGAGCTTGAATGCTCAGCTGATCCTCACAGAAAGCAGGCTTTAAATGGTCACAGGTCGGAGCACTGCATTAAAAAGTCCCAGGCTGGCATTGTGGTGTGTCTTAATTTATTTTGACTTTAATCTTGCCAATCTGCAGGCCACCAAAAGCATCCAGGAGAATCTGAAGTATGAAATCATCGAGTACAACTTTAAAACGTCCTTTTTTGACATATTTGTAAGTATCCTGACAAAATTGCCACTTGCAGTAATAGCCAAGGGGGGACCTGGGGGTGGGCATGGCTGATTGCAGGGGATTGACTATACCAAAGGAGCCATGAGGTCAGTACACAGGCAGCTTCAATAGTCTGTGCATTTCACAGAACTCCTTGTCTGATAGAAGAAGAGTTTGGATTTGATATCCCGCTTTATCACTAGGTGGCGCTGTGGGTTAAACCACAGAATCTAGGGCTTGCTGATCAGAAGGTCGGTGGTTTGGGTGCGCTCCCGTTGCTCAGTCCCAGCTCCTGCCAACCTAGCAGTTCAAAAGCACGTCAAAGTGCAAGTAGATAAATAGGTACCGCTACAGTGAGAAGGTAAACGGCGTTTCCGTGTGCTGCTCTGGCTCGCCAGAAGTGGCTTTGTCATGCTGGCCACATGACCCGGAAGCTGTACGCCGGCTCCCTCGGCCAATAAAGCGAGATGAGCACCGCAACCCCAGAGTCGGTCACGACTGGACCTAATGGTCAGGGGTCCCTTTACCCTTTACCTTTTAAGGAGTCTCAAAGCGGCTAACATTCTCCTTTCCCTTCCTCCCTTATAAAAAACACACTGTGAGGTGAGAGAGGCTGAGAGACTTCAAAGAAGTGTGACTCGCCTGTTAGGCCCTACCTGGATAAGAGTCCTGTGAAAGCCTGAAAGTTTGCCTATTCTTGGTGCCAGTTGAGGTTGATTCATAAAAAGAGATTTTAACTTCTCTGCGTTTTTGAGACCTTCAGAGTGGCCTTCTCATGATTTCCCTCTTGTGTTCCTTCTTATCAGCTCTTGGCTTTCTTCCGGTTTTCGGTGTTGCTCCTGGGATATGCTGTCTTCAGGCTCCGCCACTGGTGGGTCATTGCGGTAAGAAGTCTACTTTTTATCCTCCTCTCAGAGACGTACATAACATTGAATTGCAGCTGTGGTTGGTTTGCTTGTTTGTTCATGGGCTTCTCTCTTCTCTCCCCACCCTCCAGATCACTACATTGGTTTCCAGTGTCTTCCTGATTGTGAAAGTTACCCTTTCGGATGTGAGTTGCTGATAGCAAACATGGGTTCTACTCTAAATCTTTATGGTCCCTTTCCAAACCTCGGAGCAAATTGCAAGCCTTTAAAAGCAGACGATGCAAAATTTCAGGTTTTTTTTTAAAAAAATGGGAACATTTTAAACTTCAGGGCTGCTTGTTGGTTTGTGGGTACAAATGCATGGTTACAAGTGCCTTCGGTGTAGTTGTTCCATGACAAATACTGGAGATCATTTCATATGAATCATGTTGTCTCCTTTTTTCCCCCCAACAGCTGCTGAACAAAGGGGCTTTTGGCTATCTCCTGCCCATCGTTTCCTTTGTCCTTGCCTGGCTGGAAACATGGTTTCTGGATTTTAAAGTCTTGCCCCAAGAGGCTGAGGAAGAGCAATGTGAGTTTGTGTTGAGTGAGGATGGGTGAATGGAATAAATCTCCTACCCCAGTAAAATTGGTTTTGACAGCCCTGCTAGTGTCGTGTCCCATGTGTTGTGAGGGGGGCGAGGGTGGCAGCACTCAGAAAGCAAATGACCTTAAGGGTTCATGGAAGCAGGTTGCTGTATTTACAGTAGGTATCGCTGGATCTGCATTCTGATGCCTCAAGGCCTTTTAATATGTTGGATTAGTCCTATGCGAGGAAAGCATTGAAAAGCAAAATAATGCAAAAGATTACCCTTCCATTCTGTATCTTTGGGGTTTTGTTTTGTTTTTGTTTTTGCACGTTGAGAAAAAGGGTTTAAAGATGACAAAACTAAGCAAGCACTTTGCCAGTATTGGATTAGGAAAACGCTCAGGATTGCTTGGAGGAGAAAAGCTCTCTATTGCATTAGATGCTTAATTGCTTTGGAGATATGATAGGCAAAGAGGCCATCATTCTCCATGTAGATAACATGTCTTGTCTCCAGCTGAAAGGTTGAGGGGGGAAGCAGCTTGGCCAGTTCCTAAAGGGTGGTGATAAATCTGCCTATCTGTGCAAAGGTGTCTGAGCGTGTTAAGTGACAATGCACTGCCTTGTTGTTGTGCAACAAAATGTCCCAGTTCAGAATACACAGTGCATCTGCGCACATTGATTAGGTTTCCTTATGGCTTTCTTCCTGTGTTAAAGCATATACTGAGTCAACAAGGTGAAGATATTTCCTAGTATTCTTCCGTAACCATGAGGGCTAGAAACTTGTGCAGGCGCAATGAGGTTGGAAAGGATGACGAGGGTGATCCATTCTGTTCCATATGACTCTCATGGTCTCCCTTGACAACCAAAGGCCCACGTATTTAAAATGCCAGGCCAACATCCTTCTGCAAGCTCAGTACTTGGTTGAGAATCTGCAAATTGAAGTTGCTGGAAGTGAAATGCTTCGACATGCATGCTCCTCTCACTGAGCTTAGCTCCTCCCCCTTCCCACACTTGCTCGGGCAAATCTTCAGCTCAAGCCACCAAATAAGGAGGCCAGCCCAGTCCTGGTGTTCTCCACTCCGTTCAAGCTTAGGAGCCCAGCTTTCGCCTCTTTTGCCAGGGCTTGTGCTTCGCTGGTCTTCATACTGAGCTGCTCATCAAACTAGCTTCCCAGTTTGCCCTCAATGAAGTTATTGTTCTCAGTTTATTAAGGCAGGCAGAATTACTGAGAGGATTGCTAGCTCTTCTCGAGCACAGTTTTGCCCTTTATCAAACAGCCTTTCCTCCCTCATCTGGGGGGTCATACAGGTTGAGCCAGGGATATGAATGCAATGCAATATAAATGAGCTGATCCCCCCCTCCTCTTTCTAGGGTACCTGGCAGCTCAAGCTGCTGTGGCCCGAGGACCCTGCCTTTATTCAGGGGCGCTTTCAGACGGACAGTTCTACTCCCCTCCGGAATCCGTTGCAGGTAATGACATTTCTTCCAAAAACTTGGGTATGCTGTATTTCTGAAAGTGTGTCTCTAACTGAGCACTGGTAATAATAATAAGAACAACAACAACAGCAACAACAACAACAACAACTCCTCTCTTTACTAATCAGTTAATGTGTACAGAGTGTAATATGAAAGTTGCAAACACACGAGATTGCCACTCCTCTTCTGAACTGCAGTAATCTAAAGCTTGTTTGAGCACGGCCAAGCTCTCTTAACTTTTATGTTACAAGAAGGGGCCAGTCCTAACATGTACATCCCTTACGCCCCTTTTCTGCAGTATCCATGCTTTCATTCACAAGAGAGGGGGATGGTTATTTCAGGAACTCTCAGCCTATTTCCTGGGAGATAGTAATGTGTTGCAAGAAATACATGGACCAAAAGGTCCTATGGACTGTATATTCCTCTCCACTCAGGAAGCAGCCCACTGCATCTTTGCATAATCCAGTGTTCTGGCCTTACTTGTCTTCTGCGGAAGTTGAATTGGGAAGAAGTAATTCTGTTGCATCTGCATTAGGTGACACAGGGCTCTGTCGCTCGGTCTCAATGCAGAGATGCAACACTATTGTTCATCCTCTGAGGAGGCTACCTGTTGCATCTCTGTGGATTACTGCTCTGGGCTTCCTTCCGGTCAGGCAGCACACTTAAGACCAGTGACTCAGGCAGAAACCCAAGAGAGCTGGCTGCCTGGAGGTGGGTAATTCCTACTCTGGCATACTCTGGCCATTGGATGACCCTTGCTCAGCAGTCAACGGACAGTTAAATCCCTGTCATTCCTAAAGATGAACTTGCGTGAACAAACAGCCTTGAAATTGTGCAATGCTGCTTTGTATCCTATGCTTAACACTTCCAGATCTCCCATCATTTAACTTTTAAATGTTTCCTTTCCCCCCTCATTCTCTAGGATCAGAAGACTCGGATGATGAACTTTTGGGAAAGAGGACATTAACTGACCAGGTAAGCCCAGTGGCGTAGCTAGCCACTCGGATGCCCGGTGCGTCCTGCAGCCAGGGGTGGAGCGAGCTGCCCATGGGGGCGGGGCAAACTGCCCATGGGGTGGGGCAATCCAAGGCAGGGCGTGCTGTGTGGAGCCTCTCTGCAGCCTCCCCCTCAGCTGTAGGGCGGCTGAAGTGGTGGGCAGATGCAAGCCCCGCACTGCTCGAAAAAGCAACACGGAGCTTGCAGGCAGTCCACCCACTGCCTGCCCAGTGCCCCCCGCCTCACCTGGCTACGCCTCTGGATTAGGCAGATTTGTGGAGGAGAGGGCTGTCGAAGGCTACTAGCCATAAAGCAGCCATCCCCAAACTTCGGCCCTCCAGATGTTTTGGACTACAATTCCCATCTTCCCTGACCACTGGTCCTGTTATCTAGGGATCATGGGAGTTGTAGGCCAAAACATCTGGAGGGCCGCAGTTTGGGGGTGCCTGCCATAAAGGCTGTGCTCTGCCTGCAGAGTTGGAGGCAGCAAGGCTTCTGGTTTCTGGAATCACTTGAGGGGGGAGTGTTCCTGCAGTGGCGTAGGAAGGGGTGTGCGGTGGGTGCGGGAGTTGTTTTTTCAAAAACACATTTTTGCAGACACAACAGTAGCGCGTCCATTGTGTTATTTTAGGTAACATGGATGCACGTGCACACACAATGAGCCTCCTCCTCCTTGTCTTTGGGTTGTTTCTCTTGTTCTTTAACCAACACACAGCCTTGTAGTCTTGATTATAACTAATTTTTATAGTTAGTTTATAGGGTTGCCAGACTCAATAGTGAACAGGACTTCTGTGCCTTTAATTGCCCTGCTCTCTTTTGAGTCTGGAAACCTTAAAGAGAAACCAGCAGACCCTTTGCTTGGAAATTAAACAAAGGGTCTGCTGGTTTCTCTTTAAGGTTTCCAGACTCAAAAGAGAGCAGGGCAATTAAAGGCACAGAGGTCCCGTCCTCTATTGAGTCTGGCAACCCTATAAGTTTATCAAATTAATTAACTACCTTCAAACTCTGTGAGGAGAGTGTGAAATGCTTCAGAATTCTCATAATCCCAATCTTTGTTTTGTGGAAGTCAGGTCTTAATTTTTTATATACCGTATATTCCGGCATATAAGACAACTGGGAGTATAAGACGACCCCCAACTTTTCCAGTTAAAATATAGGGTTTGGGATATACTCGCCATATAAGAAATACGACCCGGCGTATAAGATTACCCCCAACTTTTGAGAAGATGTTCCTGGGTTAAAAAGTAGTCTTATGCGCAGGAATATACAGTATGTAAGAGAGAAGTCGTGTTTCATGAAGTGTACATTGCTCTCATCTCCTGTTGGCCACCAGGGGGCAGCATTAATCTGAAGCAGCTAACTCTGAATTTTCACTTTGAGCATCCCAAAAAAATTGCTCTGTACATCACCATACATTGCCATTTGTTTACTTTTATGATTTCTTACCTGCCCTTCACCACAAGGTTCTGACAATGCAGAAATGCAGTATTATAATCGGGTAAAACATTGGTGGTCCATTTACAATTATACTTTTGCCAGACCATTATTTGTTTTTTTCAAACTTATGGGTCAGTGTTGATGTGGTTTGGGTACTTGCCTGCTTCCTGGGAGGACCTTATCCTGCCTGGACGTAGTTGCTGCTCACTCCATGCAAGCAGATGAATGACAGCCAGTACATACATATTATAAGCCACGCTTACATACTTGCCTAGTTGAATTGCAGCAGCTCTTCCTCTGCTGCCAGGTGGGGATGGGAAGAAGCAGGAAGGCAACACTTAAAGCAAGCTAGGGAGGGGGTGTTTGGCTGGTGGAGAGGCTTGGTTTCACTCATTTCAATGGGTCTACTCTGAGTACAGTCTCATCTGCACTATGCATTTAAAGCAGTATCATATCACTGAAAGTAGTCATTGCCTATCCTCCAAAGAATCCCAGGAACCATAGTTTATTAAGCGAGCTAAGGGTGGTTAGGAGACCCCTATTCCCCTCAAAAGAGCTACGGTTTTCAGGGTGGTTATTCCTCTCTTCTGGGGATTATAGCTCCAAGGGGAGCAATGGCTTTAACAACAGTAACAACAGTACCTTTAACAAACTACAGTTCCCATGATTCTTTGGGGAAAGCCAAGAGTGTTTAATGTGGCATGGTGCTGATTTAACTGTATAGTGCAGACAGGACCTGGGACTAGCATTGGATGCAACTCGGAGGATGTGGAACTGGTGGTTTATCCCTAAACTGTGGACTGTCTGTCATAGGAAATGAATTAACTGTTAGTTTTGTCGTAGGAAAGAGAATATATCCAACAAGGCAAAGCAGCAATGGAGGTGGTCGACCAGATCTTAGCCCAAGAGGAGAACTGGACATTTGAGAGATGCAGTGTAAGTTTATGGTTCCTGAAAGATGACTTATCGCCCTTGCAGTGGGGAGGGCGGAAGCGCTGTCAGTCTTCTGATCGGATTTCGAAAAGAAGTAATCGTCTATTTTAAGCTGTTACAACCTTCCTTCAGTCACGTAATGGATAGGGCTGTTGTGGTCCCTCTGAGTGTAACCTTAGCATGTTTTCTTTTAAGAAACTTGGGGAGCCTTGCTATGAGATGAGAGAGCCTTGTTCTGCTCTTTTAGTAGCTGCTCTTTTACATGCCCTCCCCCACATGGTGAAATAGCGGCACTGCATTTATTTTGCACACTGCTTAAAAGCCTATTCTGCAACTAAACTGCATAGAAAATTAGGCTGCTTGCTTTTAATTTTCAGAAAAACGTAATGCTGCAGTTGTGTGACTTGACACCCCTCCTCCCCCCTTGAGATTTTTTTATATATATAAAAAAGATGCATGTTTTTGCTATTCCTGGTGGGGTTTTGTTTTTTTTGCTATTCCTGCTTTTGCTATTCCCACTGTGGTTTCTACCTTGAACTTGTGCATCTTCTGATAGCAGCACTGAAACCTGTTGCTTAGAGGAGAGGGTAGAATATGAGCATGCTGTTAACCTGCCCTGTGACCTGCCGATGGGGCAAGAGGCCTAATTAAACGCTGGAAGCTCTCACAGTGCTTCAGAAAAGCTGCTTTGCCCTTCTACGGGCCTTTTCGGTAGTGGCGCCCGCCCTGTGGAACGCCCTCCCATCGGAGGTCAAGGAGATAAACAACTATCTGACATTTAGAAAACACCTAAAGGCAGCTCTGTTTAGGGAAGTTTTTAATCTGTGATATTTTAATGTATTTTGGTATTTGTTGGAAGCCGCCCAGAGTGGTGGGGGAAACCCAGCCAGATGGGTGGGGTATACATACATACATACATACATACATACATACATACTATGGAACTAATGTGCCCTCTTGCCCCCCTCCCATGCAGGAGTTTGGCGACACGGTTCACTCTCTGGAAATGCCATTCTACGGCAAGGTATTCATCCTGAAGGTAAGTTGCCTTGACTTTTCCTCTGATTCCGATGATTTGCAGAAGTCATAGTCTTCCTCCTGCACCTTCAGTTAAAAGGAGATGGGGGGGGGTGGAGGCTGTCGCACAGGAATTAAAATCTGGAAGGAGTGTTGTTTGTAGGATTAGGGGAGAGGAAGCAGAATGGATGAGGCAGCCGTCCATTCTGTCTGCGTTCCTCTTTGGGGATATTGGGGGGGGGGAGAGAGGTGTTAATTTGCTTCTAGCAGCAAAACAAACTTTTGTGTCCGCTTGCTGTGCCAAGCATGAACTGAACTTGTGTTTTCATATTCTGGGAGCACGGAAGGTGTGCTGCCCAGTGGAAATAAGACCATTGCCACGGGGTAACTAACCTTCCCAGAGATCATCCTTTAGTTTCCATTGGCTTGGGTTAATTTCATCCCTCTTGGAAAACTTCCCCCTTGGAGAACTTGGGTGGCAGCGGTCTTTCTTTTTCAACAAATCAGGGCCGGGAACCTTTTTCAGCCCAAGGTCTGAAGTCCCTTTGGCATTATTTACTATAGTCTGCTTGCCAGCAATGGATGAGGCCAAAGTCACAACCATACATCCACACACTCCCCCATAGTTCACACATCAAAGGAGTCTTCATTTAAATGACCTTTCATGCATCCTAGGGCATTCCCCTGCAAGGAAAACCGCAAGGCAAAAATAAGGCATTTTCATCCATTTTCATTAATTCCCTCTATCCATTCTTGCTGTCCCTTTCCCCCATATTCAAGGCTCTTTAGGACTCTTCAGAGGCTTTTGGTGGGGGGGGTTGCTTGTCGCCTCTTCCAAGCTATGTTCCCTTTGCATCCCTTGGGGGACTTTGTAGGCAACCCCCCCCCCAAGGGACAGGACAGAGCTAGTAAAAGAGAGCTGGGCAATTAACAAGCCTCCCTCCCTTGCAGGCAATTCTACAATGTCCTGCCGAGATAGTTTACCAGGAGATGATTCTTCAGCCGGAGAAGATGGTCCTGTGGAATAAAACCTTGTTAGCATGCCAGGTAGGTCTTGGCAAACTCAGCTGCTAATTACTTATCCCTAAATTTTAACTCCTGGCTTTAGCCACTCTCAATCTATTCTAGTCTCTGATGAGGGGCAACACCAGGAACAAACGAAAGCTTGTCGTATGTGCATCTCTCACTGCTGTGAATTGTTGTCTGTGTTGCCCACTTAGGGAGGAGGTTTTGGGCTACAGTGGTTTGTATATTGAGGTCCTTCCTTGATCTCTGTTGGACATGGCAACCTTTCATGTTATGTCCTGTCCTACAGTTTCTGCATACTTCCTTGAGCTCCTCAGAAGCTGCTTGTGATGAAGCTGCCACTGAGCGCCTTGTTTCACCTTTTGTAGCATGAACGGGGAAGCTTTTGCCCCTTGGGAGTTTGACACCATTTGCATGACTGAGGGATGGGTTGCTACTTCTGCACTGTGTTGTGGGGTTTCTTCCTGAAGTGCCTGCAGGGGAAAGGGCACACAGGGCAAACAATTTTGTAGTTGAAACGGAACTGATGTGTGACAAAATGATATAATTATTATTATTATTATTATTTTATTTGTATCCTGCCCTCCCCAGCCAAAGCCGGGCTCAGAGCGGCTAACAGGTAAAAATACCAAAGTGTACATAAAATCGCAGAGTCAGTTAATTAAAATACATTCTAGAATCAATTCAGAATCAAATTAATGGCCCAACCTTGTTTGAGGCTCTCTTGGTATTCTGCAAGGTTGTTCGTGGTGCAGCTTTTTAGATATTGTTTTCTTGCACACGTGGGTCCTTCTGTCTTAGTTGATGTCAAAGCCCTACACTCAACTGAACCAAATGCTATCACAGTTTCCCACCCTTGTAACTGGGAATTGTTTTTATGAAGGTGCTAAACATTTCCCATAAGGTCTCTTTGTCTTTCCCATAGGCAGTATTCCTGGAGAGAGAGAGACTGTGTTTTCTTATACAGTGGTGCCTCGACTTACAAATTTAATCCGTTCCGAAGGCACTTACGTAGGTCGAAAAATTCGCAAGTCGAAAAACTCGGCAACGGAAACGCGATTTCCCATAGGAATGCATTGGAAACAAAAAAATTCGTAAGTCGAAGCAACCCTATCTAAAAAATCGTAAGTCGAAAAATCCCTATCTAAAACCGCTGCGGTTTCCTAAGCGCGAGGCCATTAGCCCCATTCGTAAGTCAAAAAATTCGGTTGTCGAGGTACCACTGTATAGATTTATGTCAGCAGAGGTAGAGAGAAGCATCTCGTTTTTTTTCCTTTCTTGACAGATCTTGGAACGGATTGATGACAACACAACTGTATCCTATGATGTGGCAGCTGGTGCTGCTGCTGGCGTTGTGTCACCCAGGTGAGTCCTGGTTTGGCCTCGACCCTTGACAGCCCTTTCTTTTTAAAGGAGGGTGATGACCTCTTGTTTTGTGTTCCCAGGGACTTCATAAATGTGCGTCGGATTGAGAGAAGGAGAGACCGGTACATTTCATCAGGGATGGCGACAGTTCACAGCGCACGTCCCCCTACTTCCAAATACGTCAGGTATGAAGAGTCCTATGGATGGTGCTTTGATCTATTTTATTACCTGTAGGTTTCCTCTGATGCACTGGCTTAAATCGTAAATAAGTCTTTAACTTTTAATTTCTGAAAAATAAAAATTTTCATGGACAATGCACCTGGACAAGACATAATGTAAATTACACCAGCACTTCCCAAAATGAAAATAAGACCTGGGATGCTTCTAAAACTGGGTAGCCTAGTATGTACCCTGTTTCTCATATTTTAAGACATACCCATAAAATAAGCCATAGCAGGATTTCTAAGCATTCAAGGAATATAAGCCATACCCCGAAAATAAGACATAGTGATAGGCGCAGCAGCAATGCCAGCCGCGGCAGGAGGAGGAGGAAAAAAATAAGACACCCCTTGAAAATAAGTCATAGTGTGTTTTTTTGAGGGTAATGTGAAATAATTATTATTATTATTATTATTATTATTATTATTATTATTATTATTATTTATAACCTGCCCATCTGGCTGGGTTTCCCCAGCCACTCTGGGCGGCTTCCAACAGAAAAATAAAATAAAATAAAATAAAATAATCGATTAAACATTAAAAGCCTCCCTAAACAGGGCTGCCTTCAGATGTCTTCTAAAAATCTGGTAGCTGTTTTCTCTTTGTCATCTGACGGGAGGGCATTTCACAGGGCGGGCGCCACTACCAAGAAGGCCCTCTGCCTGGTTCCCTCCAACTTGGCTTCTCGCAACAAGGGAACCGCCAGAAGGCCCTCGGTACTGGACCTCAAGTGTCCGGGCAGAACGATGGGGGTGGAGACGCTCCTTCAGGTATGAGACGGCATGAAACTATATGGTAGTTTTATGCATAATTTAGGGGGACTCCTCGGATATTTAGAAATAAAAATTTAAAAGGGGGGAATTAACAACCTGGTTAACCAAGGACTTATGCTGAATGTCTTCCAGAACCAACAGAATGCTCAGCTTGGGGGGGGGGGGAGGGAATTAGCCTGGCTGGACCTCTGATTGTTTAGTATCCTGGAGAGGTGGACATTAGGTTCAGAGGAATCTGCACCACAGGGCTAAAATATCCCCCTCCCTGTACTGTATGGGGAAGTTTTAGAAAGTTTCTCCTTCTCCAGAACTAAACCTGAGCTCTTCAGTGCTAAATAGCACAGTAGGGGAAGGTTTCACGAGGATGGAAAAACAAGAAAGGTGTTTTGCATGTGACTGACAGACAGTAATCCTTGAGGAAGTTGCGGGTGTTGAGGTGTCCACTCAAACCAGCTTTTCAACTTTTCAGTGCTTCCCAGGTGTCTAGTCCAACTTTGGCTCCCAGCTGCTGTCTTGTGATGAGCAGAGCTCTTGCCCGAGCATCAAGGCCCCCTTTGTTTTTCTCAGAGCCTCTGCCTCAGGTGACCAGCCAGGGTGTCTTTGCTCACCAACTTCATTTTTCTGACTAATAGCGTTAAAAAGTCATTGGCCTTTAGCTCAGCGTCTGCTTAGCTGTTGGGGGAAATCTGTGAGAAGGGCAGTGTACATTCCCCACATCGCATGCCCATGATGAAATACAGCGCGTCTTGTTTCTTTGTCTTGATCAAGCTGATTGGATTTCTCGCATTTGAAGTGTGTGGGAAGTGGTTGAAAATAGGAGTTTTCTACTTCAGGTGTCCCCACACTGAAACAGAAGAGGCATGACATCTGTTCCACCCTTCTCTTCTCTTCCCAAACACCATTCCCTCTAAACGGTCTCTGGTTTCCACTTTGTTAGGCCAGACGTTCCAAGGCACTACACAGCCGGGTTTAGTTTCCCTTGGATGGGGGATGCACGGATGACTTAGGATTTCTTTTGTAAAACTTGCTTTCGGTGACAGCAAACCCACTCCTCCAGCAAGACAGGAGCTTGCTCTTTTCAATGGGAACAGAGGCACTCCCATAGAAACCCAGCACATGCACAGATGCTCATGGCTTCTGAAGTTATTAATGGCCTGGAACTCATTCCTCTATGGCCCATGCCATAAAACCCCTGCTGCATGTATCCGCATCTTGGGAAAGGTGCTCAGGGAGGGGTTTTCTGTCTCATGGTGTCACATTTATGGAAGAGGAGACCTGCCAGGACCTTCTTTGTGCTGGGTTTCTTTGTAGGGGACTGGAAAAATGTGTGGCTCTAAAACAGTATCAGGAGGGGGGGGATTTCAATTGCTCATCAGAGAGGGGGAGAAATTGGTATGTGCTTGATATTTCCATAATTTCAGAGTACACTGCTTTGGGCGCAGGATTTCATATATCAAGCCCAATTCTTTCATGGGCAACCTTCTGGGCTGCATGATGGGGGATGGGGTGGGGCCACAGGCAAAAGTAGATGGGGCAATGGGTATGCCTCTTGCAGATATTCCACCCATGAAAAAGCCAGGTTTCTGTAAAACTCTTCCGTTCTCCAGCCAGACAAGCAAGAGGCATGATTGCAGTTCAAGGACACATTCCAATCAGGAAAGAACACTTCTGGGCCAAGCCAGGGGAGAGGGGGCATGGCCTAGGGAGTCGGGAGGGCCAGGTGAAGAGACACAGAGGGCCACATTCAGCTCCTGGGCATGTGGCTCCACAACTCTGTTCTAGGTAATAGCCAGCTATTAAATTGCTTCTGCTGTGACAACTCTCTCCCCACCCCCCTTGTTGTTGACTTTTTCCAGAGCGGAAAATGGTCCAGGTGGTTTTGTTGCTCTGAAATGTCCCACTAATCCGAACCTCTGTACCTTGTTCTGGATACTCAATACAGACCTCAAGGTAAGGCATGTCTTGTCCTTGAGTGTTTTCAGTTGAATGAGCCAGATTGTGACCATTTATTTCCCGCTGTCACCTCCAGGGCCTCAAACCTTGGAAACTTCTGGGTCCTGGTTAGACGTTTTTCACGTAAATCAAATGTCAATTTGGCCCAGATGCTGTAATGCCATTAAAATCTAGTCCTGCTCCCCTCTGATGAATGTGGCATGTGGTTGTACTGCTGAGTTGTGTCTTGGAGAATGGTCCAAGTGAGCGGTGAGGGCTGCTCTCCCTCCAGAATGCAGAATCGGACCGATTGCATAGCTTTGCTAGCCAATGAGTGCCCTGTTTGGGGATATAACTTGGACCTGATGAGATGAAAGAGAGGCGCTGAACAGAGGAATATGCAGGAAAGAGGGAGATTTTAAGGAGACCCTACGTGGAATCACCCTGAGATCTATGGGTATAGGGGAAGTATAAAAATTTAATAAATATAGTAGTAGTGGTGGTGGTGGTAGTAGTAGTAATAGTAGTAGTAATACTATCCTGTGGTGTTTATATACCTAACACAACAGTGTTACCTGTAACAAAATGTTGCGGTGTGACTGACAGCCCACCGACACTGTTAAGGATTATCATGCTTGCCAGCTGGGATCAGAAATTGCTCGGTTCTGCGTTTCCTTTCTCTGTGGCATTCTCTTAATCTTATGGTTTAAGGGGAGGAGCCATAGCACCATTGTAGACTGCATGCTTTGCATGTGGAAAACCCCCAAGTTGAGCCACTGGCACCTCCAGGTAGATATAGGGAAAGCACCCTCTTATGAAAACCAGGAGAGCTACTGCCCAGTCCATGTGAACCACCCTTAAAGTAGGTGGACCAATGGATTGATTCAACATAAGGCAGCTTCCTATATTCCTATGTTCATTTCTACTGCCCCAGCTTAAAGAGAGCAGTGGTTGAGCACATGCTTAGCACTGGGTGCCTCGGGTTCATTTAGTGGCATCTCCAAGCAAAGGGGATTTTGGGTAGCGAGGCTGGCAAAGACCTGAGAAATGCTGCCAGTTTGGGCCAGGCAGACCCCTGCAGCTTCAGAACCTGTATCAGTGTTGAAGATGCTTCTCTGACTTCATCCTTCGTCTCTTCTTGCAGGGCCG
The DNA here is from genome assembly GCF_963506605.1 of Zootoca vivipara. NCBI lineage: Eukaryota > Metazoa > Chordata > Lepidosauria > Squamata > Lacertidae > Zootoca > Zootoca vivipara. The sequence continues at coordinate 25,796,820 of NC_083288.1, read as the reverse complement.
GCTTCCCCGCTACCTCATCAACCAAAGCTTGAGCGCCACCATGACGGAATTTCTTTTCCACCTGCGCAAACGTGTTATGGAGGTCATGGCGAGGTCTTAGGTTCTTGGAACTCCTTGCTCTGATGTTGCCTTTTAAGCGTGCTCAAACCCAACAAGGTCCAAAGAACTGGAGTATCTTCCTTCTTCTTCTCCTCTCTCTTCCTGCCAGAGAACAAAGACAATATCTCACAGCTGACGTTCTGGATCAGGCTGAAGAGCCTTTCCCTGTGTCTTCAGGTTGTCAGCCAGGTAAAGGGCTGAAGGTGATGACCAAATGGCTAGAGGGAGGTCGAGACAAAGCAGGTGGTCCGTGTCCAAGCGAATTGGTGAGAAGCACCAAGGTGGTTTCTTTGAGCCTTTCACTGATGATCAAAGTTAACATTGCTACTAGAACTTGAGCCATGTATGGATTCCGATGTGCCAAATTCCTTCATGATCATGCTTCCAGAATCTGCTAAGTGCTTACCTGTATAGCCCCATTCCTTTCTCCCTGGGTGTAATCATGATTTGTGTGTCCATAAACTTATCCAATTGCCTTCCATGGCGGAACAGAAGAGCACCATCAGATAACCTGCACACGGCTGAAGTGCAGCAGATTAAGCCAGAAAGTGCCCCAGGCACTGCTACTGGTCGTCCACCGATTGGCATAGCTGTGACGGCGTCAGGAGGTTTTATTGCCCGAATGTTTGGATGAAATTTGCCTATTGTATGCTTGAAGAGATAATGCCCAGAGAGAACGAAATCTCCTGTCCCCTGTCAAGTACATGGTCTTCAGTGGTGCACCAAAACTGACACCTTGGCTTGAAAGCATTGCTGTTCCCAGTTCTGTGTTGCTTTATTTTCCAGTTTTCTCCTTCTGCCCATGAGTAGCAAAGGCTATGAAATAAGCTTCCGTAGACTAAACTGACCCAGTGGTTGGTTGGTGGTTCCTGGGTTTGATTGTGGCCTCCTCATTCTGGAGTAGGCTTCAAATGTTAGTAATGGAGGCCAAGACCTATAATCAGTTCTATTGACTTGTTCAATATATAGAGAGGCCAGAGCCCTTATCTGCCACTCCTGTGTGTGTGTGTAGTGGAGGAGGAGCATCCTTGGAAACTTCCTGCCTGGTGCCTATCGGAGCTAAGCCTTGAAAGCAGCCTGTTGTTTCATGAAGCCTGAGCTGGGTTTGCCATAGAAGTGAGACTAGTATAGACCTATCACCAGAGCAGTTGTTTATTGTTAACCTCCTTCCTTCACTCCCCAAAGTCCTTAAGTTGCCTTCCTCTGCTCTCCTGCATTCGCTGTTGATAACCAGTATTCTCCAGGTGAAAAACTGCGTAGCTCATGAATCAATCTTCAGAGCCTTGAGTTCTGTGTCTCTCTCCCCACACCCCGCCTTGCTTGGGTGTAGAAAGCTGGAGATGTGGTAGACATAACATCTATAGGCCTTTTGGTCTGCCATTGACTGAATTTGCCTTGAGTGGAATCGGCATTTCCAATCCCTTCAAAGGATCAGCTTTGGGACACAGGAGGGTGGGGCAGAAGTGAAATGCCTTTGCTTCAACATAATAAGTGCAATAATCCTGGCACAGAGCTAACGTGCAACGTACCAGAAGTGTCCAAAGTTCTCGGCCTCAAATGTCAGCTGTTGTCCAAGCCATTTGGGTTAAACCACACTGACTCCTGTGATTCTCCACTGCATTGAGGCAGCTTTCAGCAGAAGTAGTATGGGGGATTGCACAGAGATTGCAGCCTTAAAGCAGATATTTTTTTGTTCTCTCCCAATCCCACTGCAGTCTGGCTCGTATGGGTGGGAGATGACTTCTCGAGCGATTCCTGCACTTTTAAAGGCTCTAGAATCAGAATTAGTCTTGTAGCAAGAGTCACACATGGGTGCTTGCTCACTCGGTGCATTTTAAGACCCCAAGGCAGGACTTGAAATCAAAAGGTTGAAATGAGAGCAAATAAATATATATATTCTGCACTGGATTTCTTGGGAGGAGTAAACTGCACGCCTGGCTTACCCAACAACAGGGCAACTAGCATGTGTGCCAGACCTGTTCTTGCAGGCGTATTTTCAGCAGTGGAGCCCCCCCTCACTTTTGTATACTGGTTTCTCCCCTTTACCTTGCCTCTGTTTGTGTGTTTTGTGCAGTGGGTGGAACTTGTAGGAAGTCCTGTCCCCTCCATCTGATATCTTTGTCGGAATAGGGAGGCTTATAAGAGGCTTTTTCCTATTGCAGTTGTGGGGGGGGGGAGTTTCCAGACACCACAATAGGCTTCCAGGGATGAAAAAGAGGCTCACCATCCAGGGAAATGGTCTGAAGTGACTCACTTTACAATATTTCTGCATTTTTTGCTGGCATCGGAGATTTGCAGGAGTTCCCGTTTCTAAGAATCGGCTATTAATCTTATTAAAGCGCCTTGGGTTGTTCGTAAGCATTTCAAATGGACTGTGAAAAGGGAGGCTTACAGACTTCGTGAATCTAATGCACAGAAACTGTTTTCTTTGATGTGTGCGTGGGGAGTGGACCTGCACACCTCATTTAAAAAGCCACTTGAATAACACATATGCCTTTTGCATTGATTCTTCGTTACTTGATCTAATAAAATCTAGTGACAACTTTCCTCTGGCTCAGTGTGTCTTTCTGCCTAGCATGGGATATCCATTCACTTTCAAATCTCCATCCATGAAGAACGGAGCTAATCTACCAACTCAAAAATACCACAGTGAGGATATGACTTTCTTACCTTAATTGCTGACCCCTGTGTTCCAGACTAGCTCCTCCTCCTCCTCCTCCTCCTTCTCCTCCTCCTCCTTCTCTCTTTTAACTTATGTGAGCTGCTTTGGGAGACAGTAATTATCTGGAAAGCGGAATAAAACAATTACACAGTTTACTGGCGTTTTGGCAGCATGATCACAACCCTGCTTTCCCAGGGGCAAATCTCCGTGTGTTCATTGGGATTCCTCCCCAGATCATTTGCCTGGGAATTTCAAAGTGTTCTGTTGCTTTTGCCCTAGGAGCAATCCTGGGAAGATTTACTGTTCGGCATTTTACAGATGGAAAATTATATTAGAATTATATTAGACTCTGATCTTGATAACACCAGTTAGCAACTTACATTTAGAAACTGCTCACGGGTGCGGTCTACTTGCACAGCTAGTGTGCCAGCCAAGTGGTGAACTTCTGCAGGGTTGCAGCTTTGGAGATCTACTGTCCACATGAGCAGAATACTCCTTTTTAGCACAAGATGGGATGTTGGCCTTCCAGTGGAAACAAATCCATGCACGACCCAAGGTCACGCAACGAGTTTTATAGCAGAAGTGGGGACATAAAATTAAATGGAAAAGGCTAAGAATTGCAAATGGGTATGTGGTTATTCTATTAACCCTGGGCAGAGTAAGGCTACTCTAAACAGCCATCACTTCCTCCAGAGACTTCATGAAACACAGAGCTGTTAGTGGACCCCTATTCCTCTCCCAGAGCTACAGTTCCCAGAGGTCCCTGTCACTGTGGATCGATTGTGGGTTAATCCACTCTGGCAATTGGGAAGCCATGACTGTTTTTAAACTGTTATAGTATTTTAAGGTGGAATGTGGCCCAAGTCTAACTCCAAGGCTGGACCAAGACATGTTGCTTCGGGCAAAATAGCCCATACAACATGCTCTTTCCACCTCTAGTAGCCAACTGGGCTGGCCACTGAATCCTACTTCAGTACTAATAACAGGGCAAAGCACAGACCCTAAGGGGGAGGGCAAGATGCACAACAAAGGAAGAAGAGCTATGGGGCACCACTGGTTCTTAGCATATGCCGCCAGAAGCAGTCACCTTACTCTGCCTAATGACAGGACCAGCCCTGCTAGGCTCAAACAACCTACTTGGCGATTAAGAAGCTCTTTGGGTGCAAGCCACTGTCTTGCCCACTGTAACGACACTTGCAAAGTAGCTGTGAGGATAAACTGAGATGGCTCCATTTATGCTACCCTGAGCTGCTTGGAGGAAGGGCTGGTTGCAAAAAGAATAGACTGCAGAATTTCTCCCAGTGGATAACCACAGCAAGGCCTGGGTTCTGTTCTGCCTTTCTGTGCCTCTAATCCTTTGGCTTCATGTGGTTCCACAGTGCCTCGCAACTCATCTAATCCTGTGGTCTTTCTTGAAGATTTGAAAAACAAACCTACTTTTCATTCCATATAAACACAGAGGCAACATACAATACACTATTTCACACTCTGCAGTTTGTTTTAAAGGCCTTAAGCTATGGCGGAAGGGGGAGAATCTCACATGATCACTGCTTATGATGTGCAGATGATATTTAAAGAGAATTCATAGAACTCCTTTGCCTTCCCAAGTGGAATTCCTTTACTACTTGGACTTGGATCTACCCTATCTATTTTCTCTCCATCTTCTATTTTATCGCGTTTCAATATGCTGGTCTCCAGCCTGTCTTAGCATTTATTATACTTTGAGAGAGAGAGAGGGAGAGAGATGAATTTCTGGTACAAAGTTTGCTGCTGCTGTTGCCATATAGAAGAAGACCTGGAGAAGAATCCATTGGTCGTTGGGTATGTGTTACAAGTTAGCTTTTTCATTTAGCAAGCCCCGAGCTTCCGCCAAATTTATAATAAGTTATAATAAGCAATGGCAGACAACGGCATAAATTAAGGTAAGTGTGTTCGGCTTTCAAAGTGATGCTGTACGGAAGCTGGCAGTTCCGGAATCCATCTCTCATGAAGTGGGAAGTACAGAGCATTGCTGTTTAGGGCCCCAGTTGGCCAGACGAACCCCACCCTTTCCCAGGATATTCCATTTCATCCCCACTCCCAACAACTAGATGGCATTTCCTTCCTCCATTAGAGTTCTGTGTCTAAATATTTCAGTTCTACTTTTGCAAATCTTAGCATTCCCCCAAGTCTGCTAAAAACCTCCTCCTCCTGCTGCAATGGTGTTTTGATTATAATGTAACTTACAGGATTCATCATGAAAGGATTCCGCCTTTCTCGCTTTTACAGTTTAGCTACTGTTTCAATGTACAGTGCTTTGTTTGATTCACAATCTTTGGGTGTGCCTTTACAAAAGCCCTCTTGAATTATATGCACACTTTAATTCTAGGGCTGCAACATTAAATGCTTCTATTAATCAGCTTTTAATTAATTGGTCTACTTTAATTGAGGGTGACTCTTTAGTTTGAAAAGTTGTTGTGAATAAATGTACGGAGCAAGGCTCAAATCCAAGGTTTCCAGTCCCAATGTGGCATCTACCGGGCTAAAGAGATGCATTGCATAGAATGTTCCGAGGGCTTTTTTTCAGCTGGAACTTGCCAGCACCTCTCAGGTGGGCACCATTGCATTCTAAGAGAATGAAGGAGGTGTTCGTGGTGAGTTCCAGCACTTCTTTTCCTAGAAAAATAGTATTGGACTTCCCTCTTTTCATCAGAGAAATGGAGGAGGTTACGGTATGTGAGAAGCATTTGCCCATGTGAGCTCCCACTTTCAATCCAAAGTGATAAAGCCCAGATATCAGATACAGTACTGTACCTAGGAAGCTGCCTTCTACTGATCCAGACCATTGGTCCATGTAGCACAGTATGGTTGACAATGACCAGCAAAGGTTCTCCAGGGGCAATCGCAGCCCTACCTGCAGATGTTGGAGAATGAGCATGTGCTCTACCACTGAGTTACTTGGTGAGGAGTAGACCTAGGAGTCCTGTCTTGGTTTGAAGAGCAGAAATAGACAGTAAATTGCAAGAACTCAGGCCAAAAGAAAAATGGATTTCAAATATATCTTCACAAGGTTTATTATGAGTGATATAACTTCGTCTTTAGAAAATTACATGTATTCCTGATGTAAGGATAATTATTTTAAGATGGTTTATCATTTAAAACATGGACAAGCTATCTTTGTACATTATAAGCAATTCAACTCTTTATTTAGAAAACAGAATGTAATTTTGATGTAAGGTTAGTTATTCATAGATATACCTGTAATGTTCATTTAAGCATATTCTCTGTCTTTTACATATGATAAGACTTTATGTTTAGAGATCTGAATGATTTTTTGTTATAAGGAGAATTATTTTAAGATTCATTTCTAATTTTTCAATATTCCAGCTGATGAAGAATTGTCAAAACAGGGCCTTGTCCTGATTTTTACTGGAATTTATTTTTATTTTGCCTACTATACTGGGATTGATTCCTATTTGAACTCTTCATCACACAAATAAAACCTTGTGAAGATATATTTGAAATCCATTTTTCTTTTGGCCTGAGTTCTTGCAATTTACTGTTTATTTCTGGACTTTACCAAGAACTCCATTTTCTACTTGGTTTGAAGAGCAGCCATTGTGATGCTGTTTGTTTGTAACCTTTCTGTTGCAGCGATACGCTTCAGTATTTCAACAAGTTGCAGAAGCGACGGGAATTGGAGGCCGTCAACTTATGGAATGAACCAATGGACAAGACTCACGTGGAACGGGATGATGATCATAAACTCCACATGTTGCTGGAGAAAAGGTCAAAAACGCGCCGGGGATCAGAGGTATGTTGTCCTTGCGCACGGAATATTTTTTGTTTGGGGGAGAATTTAATTGCAAGACATTTGCCCACGTGCAGTCTGGAACGTCTCCAGAGGAGGGCAACCAAAATGGTCAAAGGCCTGGAAACGATGCCTTATGAGGAATGGCTTAGGGAGCTGGGTATGTTTAGCCTGGAGAAGAGAAGGTTAAGGGGTGATATGATAGCCATGTTCAAATATATAAAAGGATGTCATATAGAGGAGGGAGAAAGGTTGTTTTCTGCTGCTCCAGAGAAGCGGACACGGAGCAATGGATTCAAACTTCAAGAAAGAAGATTCCACCTAAACATTAGGAAGAACTTCCTGACAGTAAGAGCTGTTAGGCAGTGGAATTTGCTACCAAGGAGTGTGGTGGAGTCTCCTTCTTTGGAGGTCTTTAGCAGAGGCTTGACAGGCATATGTCAAGAATGCTTTGATGGCGTTTCCTGCTTGGCAGGGGGTTGGACTGGATGGCCCTTGTGGTCTCTTCCAACTCTATGATTCTATGGTTGGTTCATCTGGAGGAGTAAGTGCCAGACAATGATGTCCATGAACAAGAATTATTGTGTATGTGTGCCCACAAACACAGTGAGGCATTGATGTAAGCATTAAAATAATATAAGCCAGTTTCTAGTTTCTGCCGCACTCTAGTGTGACCAACAAATACAAACCAGCATAGGGCTATGCAGGTGGGATGGGCTAATGGCTTACATTGAGTTATATTGGGCCAAAAGAAACTTCTTCGGGGAATCCAACCCCTTTCCTGACAAAAAATAGCATCGGAAAGAGCAGTGATGTAACCCTTAACTGTCTGCCACATACCAGGCATCCCCAAACTTCGGCCCTCCAGATGTTTTGGACTACAATTCCCATCTTCCCTGACCACTGGTCATGCTAGCTAGGGATCATGGGAGTTGTAGGCCAAAACATCTGGAGGGCCGCAGTTTGGGGGTGCCTGGCCACATACGGATGAGCTTCTGCTGTTTGCATCCATGGATGGGAGCAAGAAAAGTGATGCATCGTAGGAGCAATCTGCCTGGGTGGCATGATCTTCAGCAATAGGGGCCTCAGTGGGGTGCAGTGTGTTAATGCACATGTAGGTGCACACACAAAGCAGCCCTTTAAAGACCCCTGTAATATATAGGCCTTTCTCCACACATAGTTTGCATGATGGTGGGCGTTTTGCTGAAAAGCGTAGCTTAGTGGTTCATTCTTTTGATGGTCTCCTGTATCCTGACAAAGGACTACCGACGCTTGAGCTTTGACATCATCGCTCACCGGCAGATCCGTCGGAAGATGAAGGACCGATGGAAGCAAATCCTGGAAGTCTTGGGTATGGTGTCCTTGGGAGATTTCCACCACCGACCAAAGTGGAGAGTGTTAAGAGAGCTGTTATCCTTACTCGTTTTCATTTCTCTCAAGTGTTCCACTACTAAGAACTACTAGAGCCTTCTCCCTGTTGACTTTGGAGGGGTGAAGACTATTATTTACCTATCCTTGGCCACTGTGAGAGCAGGATACTGGATTCCGTTCCTATCCAACAGGGCTGCTCTTGTTTATTATTTATTGAGTTGGTGTTTGGAGTGGATTTGGGCATAAATCAGGCTTCCTCAACCTCAGCCCTCCAGATGTTTTGAGACTACAATTCCCATCATCCCTGACCACTGGTCCTGCTAGCTAGGGGTCATGGGAGTTGTAGGCCAAAAACGTCTGGAGGGCTGAGGTTGAGGAAGCCTGGCATAAATGATCTCTTCCCAATGTAGGATTCAAAGCTGAAGCAGATGGGCTCCTCACTGTCACATCCAGCACCTCATATGAATCCCTTCACAATCCTCAAGAGGCCCGCAGGATCCACACTGCCCTGGCTGAGCAGACAACCATTTTTGGCCGGCATCGTGGTGGTCCACCCGAGAGATACCTCTTTGTCATTGTGAGTAGAGGGAGGATTCGGTAGAAACTTCTGTTGGGGCATGTGCTTGTCTGTGCAGTACATCACCGCAGGGACAGAAGCTGTGGGCCTGACCCACCGTGGCATGGAAGCAGCTACCATGAAGGTAGGAGTGGAAAGCAAGCTCCTCCAGGTAGCCTGATTGTGGTTTTCAAATAACTGCTTCCAATGTCATGAAGCCTCTGTGAATCGACTCCTTCTAATGTGCTGATTGGCCTTACAAATCCTTTAACACCTTGCCACCCTCTCCCAAATATTTTTTCCTTTGTCCTCCAAGTTAAGTGGAGATGTTTCCCCTCCTAGTGTTGGGAGTGTGATGCCAAGTCTTTTGTTCGACATAGAGGGTCATGCTTTCAGGACAAAGCAATCCTTTTGAAATTCTCCCCCTTCTGCAGGTAGCCTTGTTAATGGCTAAAAATACGTGGCGTTTGCTTGGTTAGTCAGTTCTCTCACTTTGAGGGAGAAAGATCTCAGTTGAATATTTTCCTTTGTCTGGAACAGGACTTTGGTTGATTTCATTGGCCTTTGGTTGATTTCATTCGGGGGGGGGGGGATTATTAGGTTGTTTTAATTTTGATTATATTTTTGTGGTTTTATATTTTGATTTTGTTTTGTGAACCGCCCTGAGACCTCTGGGTATGTGGTCATCTCCCCCCATTTTTTAAAATCCGAGTCCCCCAAAATAGGGGGCGTCTTATACATGGGGGTGTCTTATAGACGGAAAAATACGGTAATTAAATTAAGGGTGTGCCAGCTCCTGTTGTTGTTGTTGTTGTTTCTTCTTCTTCTTCTTTAAAGAAGGCCAAATAGTTTAATGGGAACTATTTTTCTACAACAAAGGGTGGATGTCTCCTAGGCCAGAAAACAGAGCGGAACAACAATAAATCACTTTATCTCCTTTTGAATGCTTTTAGACTCAGACTTCCCTTAATAAATCTAATATTACATTTTATTACCAGATACTTGTGTCTTGGTAGTTAATTACATACTCCAACCCTACCCATTCAGTACTAGGCCTGTGCTACTAAGAACCTGGGAATCTCCCTCGTAACAGGGGCTCCTTGAAGTGTTTTGGCCCCTGCCCCAAACAGGGACCATTTGTTCGGTTTATTTTATATGTGTTTCCCTCACATCCCCTGACTTTTAAAAGTGGGGTAGAGGCAGTTGGCAAAAATCAGTATTTTTGTTTGCTTAAAGATTTGGGGGATCCCTGACCTCTCCGGTGACCCAAGGATTGCCACTCTCTCTTCCATTATTTTACCTCACAATTACTGTGAGGTAAAATGCAATTGAATCCAATATTTACTGCTGGCTTGGTGTGGTCATCATTTTTAAATTTTCTACTTCTTAGGTGTCTTAGATCCCTTTATTTTTGTCACCCTTCCTTCCCTAGGACAGGCTGCTTCTCCTTGATGTGGGAGATGAATTCCTGTCAGCGGCTCGGCACTTCTACCCCGTGGAGGACGAAGAGGATGAGGGATCTTCCAGCGATGGAGGACCTACAACACCTGGTCCTGTCTTGGTCACAATGAGCAACGAAGCTCAGGAAGAGATGGAGGAGGGCGTAGACGGGGATTAAGCCGAGGAGAAGGTGGAAGAGAGGCAGACACTGAAGAAAGAGGCAGGCACAACTCTACCTTTGGATGGAAGAACGAATGGAGTCCGCATATTCAGAGTAGACTACTGAACCTGTTGGAAACTCCCTTTGGCACAAAGAACTTGCGCCCCCATTTCCCGTTCATGCTTTACCCTTTTTCTTCTGTATTAATGTCATGGGTTAACAAATAGCATCGTTTCTCATGACTCTCAGTCAATAGTTTTCTATAAAACAAGAGGTGAACATTTGGATGGAAAAACATAAACCAAAACCCAGAGCTGAAATGTTCTCCATGGCCAAAAATGTGGGGCTTTACCACACTGCCTTGATACAGTGCCTTTATTTTGGCTTTGCTGCTCAAGACTAATAATAATAATTATTATTATTATTAATACCCCACCCATCTGGCTGGGTTGCCCAAGCCACTCTGGGCGGCTCCCAACAGAATATTAAAAACGCAATAATATATCAAACATTCTCAGGGTGTTACAGGTAGGTAGGCATGTTGGTCTGTCATAGTTGAAACAAAATAAAGCACCTTAGAGATTTTCCCAGATATTGAACTGGTTTCTACCCGGACACTGTTTCCAGCTGCCGTATTCTGACTATGTACGGGAAAATCTGGATGTATGGCAACCCTACTCTGTGTTTAATGTACACAACATAGGCATACAAATGGGGGGGGGGGAGTTACCCCACCTCTGGATGAAGCATAAGCCCCAGGTTCCCAGCTTTCACTTTGAAAAGCAAGTGCACTGTACATGTTTAGCAGTTGTAGAACCAGAGATGCAAAGCAAAAGGTGCGGGCGGTATCCCTCTCTTTTGTTTCGAGAGAAGCTTGCCTGCTCCTACCTTTCATTTATGTGTGTTTGCTTATTTGGAGTATTTTAGGGATGCAATATATCCAGGATTTGTCCGTCAGAAATAGCATCCGGGTTGAATTTCCAAAAACCACCGAAAATCATGGCAACCCATGTTGGAAGTGTGGATATTATTTTTATTTTTGGAAGTGTTGATTTTGATTTTCCTTTAAAATTGCTCAAAAACTTCAAAAAAAATTGAGATGTTGCAAAAACAAACAAACCCAAAACTTAATTTGGAGAAGTTCGGATTTTCACTTTTTGAAATATGGCAGCCTCATGAGAAGAGAAGACTCCCTGGGAAGTTGGGCAAGATTGGAGGGCACAAGGAGAAGGAGACAACAGAGGATGAGGTGGTTGGGCAGTGTTCTCGAAGCTATGAACATAAGTTTGACCAAACTGCGGGAAGCAGTGGAAGACAGGAATGCCTGGCGTGCTCTGGTCCATGGGGTCACGAAGAGTCGAACACGACTAAAGGACTAAACAACAACAACAGCCCTAGAGTATTTGTTTTCTCTACCGCACCTGCAAAAAAATAATCCTGTGTATGTCCATGGCAAACAACATACATAAATGTTGCCCATTGGCCATGCCTGCCTATCAAATGTTTTCCCCCCTGTCCTTTCTACAAGAAGGGTTGTTTTCTCTCCTCCTCCTTTTCCCTGTCCATTTTTGCGTGTGCTTCCAGGCCACCTGTTCTCCTGTCCTCACCCTCTTCTCTCCAATCTCTCTGTGTACAACCTGTCCCTGATATACAAGCCGCCCGGAGCCTGGTGACAAGGATTGCTGCTGTCCCTGTCGCTAATCCCCCTGGCTCCTGTTTCTAAATAGCAGAGTCTCCGTTTGCGGGAAACAAAAGGCCTGGCTGGGGAAATTTCTCCCTTTCTTCTCCTTCCCCACAATATTCCAAGCATGCGATGGACCCAGGGCGGCCTTTTCCTGGATTCTGGATCGCAGGGTTTCAAGCATCCAGCCTAGAGGTTGGCAAGAAATGTTGGAAACTGCTCTACTTGTCCCTCTTGGCAGAGACATGCACAAACACATATACTGTATCTCTTCCTGTCACTATCCTTTCTGACAGCTGAGAAATGCTAGATAATTAATGAGCCGTCTTCTCCCAGCCCCCCCCACCTCCAGCTCATTTAACAACTTTCCTTGTGATGATTTTGTTCTTCCTTGTCAAGGTTTCTGTGGTTTTACACCTTTCGCAGGAATCTCTGGGCCTCTTGGAAGGGATACGCCTGCCTGTGTGTACAGATGCCCACGTTAACTGTTGCACCCTGGTTTTGAACTGAAGAGATTGAAAACAGAATAACAGAATAACAGAACTGTCAAGTTGCAAGGGGGACCACGAGGGTCATCTAGTACAACCCCCCGCAAAAGCAGGAATCTTTCGCCCAACATGGGGCTCGAACCCACCACCCTGAGTTTAAGAGTCTCATGCTCTACCAACTGAGCTATCCAGGGCCAAGTCACATAATGCCTTTATATGAATACATTGGAACAGCCACTTTTGGAATATCATAGACCCATATCATAGAGCTAGATAGTATGCTTTTTAAAAGAACACAACACAACTGTGCAATGTTCAACTAAACCTGCAATCCAACATACCCACCTCAGAGTAAGTCTCATTGGCCACAGAAGGACCTCTGAGCAGATTTCCATAGGATCACACCATAAAATGATGAAGGGATTGGAGTATTTTAGAGCATACTGCAGGGAGCTAGATGGAAACTCAGTCCGATTTGGTAGGGCGCAGTCAGAAGGCATGGCAATGTGCTCTCCTTTGACTCCCCCTACAAAAGGCAAGTGGGAAGGGCTAAAACCTCTCTTTCCTGCTGGCCCATTGCCTTCTGAGGCATAGCTGATGATCCTTTGCATGTGGAACTCCTTGCCCCAAGACTTCTCTGTCTTCTACCAACAAAAAGCTTTCTTTTCCCAGTGGCTTTTGCTTCTGCTGCGGCTCAATTTAATTTAATCTGTCAGCCTGGGTTTATTGTATTCTTGCTCTGTGCTGCATTTGTGTTTTTACTGATGGATTGTTGTTGTTTTTGTATGCCTTTTAAATTTTTATAAGCCACTTTGACCGACGACTTTTTTTTTTGAGTGGAGAAAGCAAGTTATAAATCTTCGTATAAATAACAAAATGGCAATAAGTGTGTGTGTTTTGTTTGTTTTCACCAACTGCCTAAGCCTTAACAGTCTCGCTCCCTTCTTGGCCCTGAGCAAAGGTCAGCATATTATGATCCTCACTATGGGAAAACAAATAGCTACTCCTGTTTTTTGGCTAGGGGCCTTGTAGGGACAGCAAGCCAAATGATATCCTCCCTGGGCCACAAGTGTGCTGGTAAGCCTCACATTGATGCTTCACCCAACCCAGTCTACAGCTGCCTCCTCCTCTCCCTTACACGTTGGGTCTGGTCAACGTGAGCCGCTCTGTACGGTATCTGCATTGGGCAAGCAATGTTTTTCCCAAAATGGATGGGGAAGGGAAAGCAGATGCGGCCTCAGTTTCTGTTTGGCTTGGAGAGTTTGTGGGTTTGTCTATGAAGACCTGTCAGCCACCCTACGGCCAGAACATCCTGAACTCTCCCAAATTGTCTGATCTCAGAGGTGAAGCAAGTACTTGGATGGGAGAAGGTCTGTCAGCCAGAATACTGTTGAGAGAGAATAGGTCCGCTCTGCTTTGTTGTTGTTGTTGTTGTTGTTGTTGTTGTTGTTGTTAAAAGTGGAAGTCTGATTTGTTGCTACCCTGTACAGAGCTACATTATTATTATTATTATTATTATTATTATTATTATTATTATTACCGTATTATTATTGCTATATTTTCTATACTGCCTTTGATCTGAGGATCACAGGGCAGTTTACAATATCGAAACACAAAAAATACATACCATAGATTGCCCATTTCATACCACCTTTTTCTGTGGCTCATCTGGCACCATCTTTACATTTCTTACAGCACCAGGCAAAAGCATTCCTATTTACCCAGGCCTATGGCTAATAGATAATCTATGGCCTGTAACAGTGGGGGGGGGGAGGACTGTTATTATGATTTTTATTTCATTATTAGGCTGCCATTCCCCCCCCCTATAAAAACCATAGCCTGGCGTGCTATGGTCCATGGGGTCACGAAGAGTCGGACACGACTAAACGACTAAACAACAACAACAACAATAAAAACCAAGATTAAATGTGAGATTGGCTGTAGCCTTGCACCATATGTCTTATATTAACTAGGGCTTAACTAGGGGGACATTACTAGGATTTCAAAGGTGGAATTGAAGTCGGGGGGGGGATCTCCAAAAGGTGACACTTTGTACTGGATCTTAGGCAAGTCAACTTTTTGGGGGGGTCCTGGTTTTTACTTTTTGAAATACAGCAACCCTATCTTAACTGAATATCTGATCCATAGTTAATATTTCCCATACCTAATAAACGAGATCCTTGGGTAATAGGGTGATACGTGTTAGTTCATTTTGCTGCAGTTTGTAACTTTCTCGCTGCTCCCCTCCCAACCCTTTGGGTTGATGAGGTGGAAATGGGTTGCAACCTGCAGGCTGAGTTTCAGGGGAATCGGCTGCTTTACCCGGACCAGAAGTCTCCTGTTTCCTCTGCCATCCACACGTGTTGGATGCTCTGACCTTTGGTCACGTTGGAGGGGTTTGTGCTGTTATGTTAGGAAGTGGTCTCACGTGGAGGGGAATGCTTTAAAAGGAAAACTGGGGGGAGAGGGGAGGAACAGCACACACACAGCAGGCAGTTACCACCTAGAAGTTTGTGCGCTTGGTTGTGTATGTGCTAATCTGCCAGGATTATCTTTTTATGGTTTATTTCATGGCCTTTGGAGACAACCACTCTTGACCTCCCTACTCACCTGCCACCCAAATAAACAAAGATACAGTTTACTTCTCCATCCAGGAAAGGACATGCTGATAGTCCCCTGCCAAGTCCTCATTCTATTTTTAAAGCTCAATCCCATTTAAAGAGGGGGGGGGAGAGGGAGGAGGGAGGAGGGAGGAGGGAGGAGGGAGCATCTTTCCAAATACAGAAGTACAAGAATGCTTTTAAATCAGGGGAAGCTGATAAGAATGTGTGCTTGGGAGAAGGGAAAGGCTCTGCTCCAGTTATTAGAGGTCAACATCCACAAAGTTAATGGGGTGGTTGAGGGTGGAGGAGGGGGGCAAACCCTGATAAGGTGTATTATTGATTAGTGACCAAAATGTCTATCATGATGGCCTGTAAGTATGAAAAGGTTATTTGTTTATTTGGGGGTGGGTGGGGAATAAACTAAACTGCCTAGACTGCTCCATTTCAGACCACAGGTGTGGGCTCTCATAGGCAGGTCCTCTTTCAAAGGAAAGATGCCCAATTTGCATTTTTCAAAACAATACCAGACCCTCCATTTTGTCCCTGTTCCAGTTTCTGTTTTGATAGCGGAATGTCTCGCTTTTCCTTAGGATGTCCCTATTTTCATCAGATGAATATTGGAGGGTATGGAGTTATGCAACCCCCAAGCCAAGGAGATAAGTGACGATACAACCTTTAGAATACATGTGAAGGCAGCCCTGTACACGGAAGTTTTTTTTAGTGTTTAATATTTTATGCTGTTTTTATATATGTTGGAAGCCTGTCCAGAGTGGCTGGGGTAGGGTATTATTATTATTGTTATTGTTATTATTATTAAACAGGACATCCCTACTTTCATCAGAGGAATGTTGGACGGTATTGCAACACACAAACCGAAACCCAGCCATCTTTTGGAATTCACACTTCTCTGAATTTTGCAGTGTGGCTCTCCAGCTAAGAAACATGTACCAAAAACACACACACACAAGCTGCGATAAAGTGTGCATATAAATGCATATGATAGTGAAAAGAACATACAAACTGTGTCGTATGAAGGGGAATTGCTTGACAATACTGTGTAACGTTAGGCAAATTTGCACGCAAAGCTTTGCGTACCAGGGGAAATTCTCGTTAGAAATGCTAATGAATTTTCACGAGGTCTTTTTAAAACATTGCCAACGGATGTGGGAAATGGGATTTAAGACTGGGAAAACTGGGAAAGGAAACGCTACTTGCTGTTCTCTGTTCCTTTTTTGCAGCTGTAGGAGGTCGGTGGTCTTCAGCCCTTTCAGATGCTGTTGCTGCTGTTGGGTTTCACATTAGACCACCAGACCATGGCACAGCAGTGGGTCCTGACCCCCCAGTGTCATAGCTGACAGCATTTCTTTTGCTCTAACCCTTCAGCAGTGCCCTCCTCCCCCATATATATAAATAGCATTCAGGAATCCTGGCTTTGAGCCTGCCAAATCACACTGTCTTCCCAGTAGAATCGCTAGAAGGATTTGGCAGCCCTGTTGGTTTTGGGTTATATAACTCCCTCCCAGCCCACTCCATACCTTGTACCATTGCCAAATGCCCTGGCCCTGCTCTGGCATCACGGACCTGGCCCAAAGGCTTGGATTAGCTGTCCCATCCCTTCCTCCTCCCACCGCAGGGTCTCGCCCACATCCCCAAGGGGCCAGATCACCAGGCCTGCCCTATTATCGTCCTAGTGACTTGGGCTCCTCACGGGCAGAGACATGTGAAGGCTGGGCTGCAAAGGGGAGCCCGAGCCTGTACATATCAGGCTATCTTTGGGGTCGGTCGCCAAGGTCTTCTGCCCTAACTTTGGTTACTGTTTGTAAGAGAGAGTTTGGTTTCGGAGGTTGCTAGGGGAGGAGGGATCTTCTTGTGCATGGAGTGGGGGTGGTTATTATTTGTGTACAAGTGGGACAAGCAACAAAACGTTGCCCTGTGTTCCTCTTCAGTGTTCCAGCCAGCCAGCCAGCCATGCCCTCTTCCAGGATACCATTCCGTTCTCTCTGCCCCGCTTGTGTGTCCTGAGTTAGGGGCCATTACATGTCCCTTAGTATGCTCAGACCCTGTTTGCGTGCAGCCTTGTACAGGAACAAAATGGCAAAAAAGCAATAATCTTTCTTATCCATCAGCAGTCTTAGCAATGGCATTATAACATCACAACTAGGAGAGCTTTTACAACCCTCTACCTAATCTTTTTCAAATAGCTATGATATTCCTTATTTGAACTGTCTCATAATATTAGCTAACCTTTAGTTTAAACAAAATTAGAGTCTTATTTTGGGGGGGTTTTACCCCAGGCTGCGGTGTAGCTTTCAGTTCTTTTCAGAGTCTACAGTTCCTGTCTAGTTTTTGATAAGAAAACCTCAGCCCCTAAATATTTTCCTTCTGAGGAAACAGAGATTTTTTTCCCAGTGAAACGAGTCACTCAGCCAGCACCTCGTCAAGGTTTACTTTATTTAGAGGTTTCTTTGAGAAATTTATGTTTTTTCTATATCAAGGTTTCTCTCGGGAGATTTAAGCTAATTTTGTTTTGTTTTTTTGAACAATTATTAGTTTAGTTTTAATATCATTCACTATATCAATATCTCATTTCGGGGATTTATCTCAGTATAGTTTTGTTTTTGCATCTGTACAGGAACAAGGCTGCTTGCCCCATTCCTGCAGTGTGTGTGTGTGTGTGTGTGTGTGTGTGTGTGTGTGTGTGTAGAGGCTGCTGTTTGCACAGTGCAAAACAATCAGAGCCCCAACAGAATTCTGGGATCTGTTTACACATGTGACAAACCCAAATGTGATCCGTCCTTCTGAAGGAGATAAACACATTCCGCACTGCTCTCGCCATTCCTTAAGAGCACAATGCCAAGGCATGGTCTTGTCAGGCAGCATCCCCTACGAAAGTATCTCATGCTGTTATGTTATACTGGGTTAGGCTGAATTTCTAGAGGCATAGCTGCCTTGGCAGCAGAAGCAACAAAGAGGTCTGCAGCCTAAGGAAAACAACAACAAATATAGGACGGATCTGCCTTATCCCAAGTCAGACCATTGGTCTGTATTGTGTTATTAAAAAAAAAATTAAGGGACACACATTCCACAGAAAACCAATCCTTCATCCTTCAAAATTAGGAAATATTCTCCGAAGAAGTAGACACTTTATTTTAGTACATAGGTCAATACCAATGTCATTTTAGCTCTCTTGGTAACCCCAAATATTTCCCCTGCAGTAAAGGGAAATATCCTGGAAAACCCTTTTCTTTTCACCTACAAATCCTGTGTATGAACAGGAGAGGTCTGTGACAATGATTTCAGAAACTAGAGCATTTACCATTTCCAAAGAATGGTCCAGACTGGCCCGGGTAATGCATTCGGCAAGCATTATCATGGATCTTGACAGCAGACAGGCCACACCAGGGGTTCCCAAACTAAGGCCCGGGGGCCGGATGCGGCCCATTCGCCTTCTAAATCCGGCCCGTGGACGGTCCAGAAATCAGCATGTTTTTACATGAGTAGAATGTGTCCTTTTATTTAAAATGCATCTCTGGGTTATTTGTGGGGCATAGGAATTCATTCGATTTTTTCCCCAAAATATAGACCGGCCCCCCACAAGGTCTGAGGGACAGTGGACTGGCCCCCTGCTGAAAAAGTTTGCTGACCCCTGGGCCACACGATCAAATTTCTGTTGTAGACTGCCTCTTTCTGTAACGATTGTATGACGCTTTTGGGTGGTCTTTGGCGAAGGACTTGGGCAATTTTTAAAATCTTTAAAAGTTGTTACACACTTTTGTTCTGGTTCCTCACCATTGTGAAAGGTGGTGGTGGTGGGACTCTGTTGCCACACAAAAATAAAGATATCCCTTCCTTCTTTCTACTGATTCCTGCCTCTACCCATTCTTCTCTGACCAGTCATGGACATAGGGGACTCTGAGTCCCTTGGGAGATTTGGGCTGTAAAAGGCAACCCCAAATTTTCATTTAATTAGGGTGGATCTTCACACAAGGAAAAAAAACGCTATAAGTAAGCCAGAAATTAAATTGTTATAACAAGGAAAGAAAACAAAATGGGAAATTGCAAATATATTTTTTATTTTTTATTTGCTCTCCAGCACCATATGGTGTTGCATGTTTATAACGCATTCAAAACACTGTTTTTTGGCTAATGTAGCTGAGTCCATAGTCCACAATGACTGGCAGTAGCTCTCCAGAATTTTAAACAAGTCTTTCCGTCTCTGTCTGCAGGCACCAGGGTTTGGACCCGTGGCCTTTAGGATACAAATCACAGGCTCTGCTACTGAGCAGCCCTTCCCTTGTGGCACCTTTAAGACTAGCAAATTTATTGTGGCAAAAGGAGTTGTCCACTTTACTCCACAAAACCTTATGCCACAATCCACTTTTAAAGTCTTTTAAGTTGCCGCAAAACTCCCTGTTTTCACATAGGCTGGAGATGGACGTAGGCCTTTCCAGTGAACTCAATAACTGCATTCTGAGGTGTTTCTTTTCAAACGTCACATGACTTCCAATGCTAAACCTGCCTTCAGTCACAGATTTACTCCCTGGATATATCCTGGATATCCTTAGGGAGTCACAGATTTCGACAAGGGTCTACATGCTTTGATCATTGTGAACATGCGGTTAGCTAGCTATAAACTGTTAGCTAATGAATCGGCTCAGGCACATTTTCAACAATGGAGCTCAGGGGATTTGTGGAGTTGAGGGGAGATTTTGGTGAAGGGGGAAAATATTTGCTGATTCAAAGGTCTCTTCTCAACAACATCCAGGTCCGAGTTGCGAAAAAGATGTTGTGGTTTAAAAGGACATCTTGCGATCACTTTTTTGTCTCTATGGGTTGTGTTCAACTAACTTTTATTCAGCATATACCCATGGGGTTATACTTCGCTGTTAGTTGAATACAGCTCATAATCACCGGGGAGGTCCATGTTCCTGTGCAGTACCTGGGCGTATGTGTGTTTGAAGGGGGACTTCCATTCACACCATAGCTGCCAAGTTATCCCTTTTTTTAAGGGATTTTCCCTTATGCTGAATAGGCTTCCTCGCAAGAAAAGGAAAAACTTGGCAGCTATGATTCACACATCCTGGTGTGGGGCTGGCTGTGATGGAAGGGTGCTTGTTTTGAGGGTGTTTTACCTCTGGTAAGTAAGGAGGATGTTGCATTCATACACGTGTCGTAGCAGCTCCAGGAGGGAGAGATCCCAAATGGAGACACAGAAGCAGCTTAATCCTGCCCCTCCCCACTGTTTCCCTACTGCAGTTCTTGCTCCTGTGGGCTCATCCTTCCAGCCATGTTCATTTGTAAGGGTAAATAAACCATGTTTATTCCCTCTTTCCGCAATGGAAGTCATGTGAACAGCTGCATGCTCCTTGACATGGGCGTACCCAGCGAGGGGAAGGGGGGCAGCTGCCCCCCCCGAGAAGCAAAAAAAAATTTTTTTAATGATTATAAAGTGATGAAACGAAACAAAATTAGGTAGGGTGATGGTGTAAAAACATGGTGTTTACACACTAAAATGGTGTAAAAACCGAGAAGTATCTAGAGCCACCTAGCAACTGGTAGAAGAATCTATGTCAGCCAGCCACTGGGATTCAAGAGAGGGAGAGGTCTCTAGCGGGCTCTAGCAGAGAGAAGAGGGAATCTTCTAGAGGGGTCTAGTGAGTTCCGCGTCACTAAACTGAGCCGCCCGCTATTAGTTTACCTTCTTATTTACATTTAGAAGACATTGAGGCTGCCTAAATGGATATAAGAAACTGGTTCCAAAAAGGTAAGTTAAGTAATTTCTGTAAGAAAATTAAATTTAAAAGGGTAAAGACCTGGCTCAGAAGTACAATGGGAGACGACAGACTGACTGGGTTGTGTTTGATGAGCGTCCATCGGAAATTCTTCAAGGAAAATCAGGACTGGGTTGAAACGAAAGTTTTGAACAAGTTTTCTTCAAACCCAAGAAAAATGATATTAGTATAAGACATGTAACTAGAATAAAAATTTAAAAAAATTCAAGCAAATAATTGTAATAACTACCGTAATAAAGCACTGCTATAATTATATATAATTTTCTTAAAAGTTTGGTTTCATTCGCCTTTTCCGTGCTGAAATGTCACAACCTGAACGACCATGGCTCGCCCCCCTCCCTAGTTTTGATCCTGGGTACGCCCCTGCTCCTTGACTAACGCAAGCTGGACTGAACCAAACTATGCCACCCAATTCGATGTTGTGTTTCCAAAAGCAGCAAGGTAAGGTTTGCTTCGTTTTGCTTTGCTTCCTAATGTGTGCTGCAGCGTGAAATGAACTGAGAGACTGACGTCTGCTTGCGAGGTTGCAGCACAGAATCAGTGGCCGACTTGGCTTTCTTCATAGTTGGGACACCAGCTTCCTTTCCTTTGCACCCGTTGGACTTCTGCGTCACTCTTCAGGGCACACATCCCTTGAGCATGAAAAAGAGAGGTGGGCAACTTTGCCAGGCAACTGACAAAGATGCAAAGTCTTCGAAAGTAAGGAGGTCTTTGAAATTAAGGAGACATTTTTTTTTCCGTCATTCCCCTCATTTTTATTTATCTTGTAAGAATACAATAAATCACCAAACAGCATTCCACTATGATCGATATTTTTTACTTTCTTCAAAAGTAAAACAAAGGACAAGAAATAC